>NC_048569.1:33301556-33642390 GCF_013265735.2 Oncorhynchus mykiss | reverse complement strand
GTCATACACGCTGTCTGCCATCTACCCAGTACAGTTGAAACTGGGAATTATCAGTGAAGAGCACACTTCTCCAGCGTGCTATTGGCCATCGAAGATGAGCATTTGCCCACTGAAATTGGTTATGACGCCAAACTGCAGTCAGGTCTAGACCATGGTGAGGACAACAAGCAAGCAGAGTAGCTTTCCTGAGATGGTTTCTGACAATTTGTACAGCAATTCTTTGGTTGTGCAAACCCACAGGTTCATCAGCTGTCCGGGTGGCTGGTCTCAGAGGATCCCACAGGTGAAGAAGCCAGATGTGAAGGTCCTGGGCTGGCATGGTTACACGTGGTCTGCGGAAGTGAGGCTGGTTAGACGTATGTCCAAATTCTCTAAAACGACGTTGGAGGCGTAGAGAAATGAACATTACATTCTCTGGCAACAACTCTGGTGGGCATTCCTGCTGTCAGCATGCCAATTGCACGCTCCCTTAAAACTTAAGACATCTATGGCATTGTGTTATGTGACAAAACTGCACATTTTATTATTGTACCCAGCACAAGTTGCACCTGTGTAATGATCATGCTGTTTAATCTGCTCCTTGATATGCCACACCTGTCAGGTAGATGTATTTTCTTGGCAAAGGAGAAATGCTCAATAAACGCGATGTAAACTAATTTGTGCACAAAATTGGAGAGAAATATGCGTTTTATGCGTATGAAAAATGTCTGGGATCTTTTATTTCAGCTCATGAAAAATGGGACCAGCTCTTTTACATGTTGTGTTTATATTCTGGTTCAGTATACATGCCTTTGATGGTGTCTGATGGAGTTGACATGAATCCAGTTAGTTGCATTGTATAAAATAGGTTGTTCCGTTACATGGTGTGATAGCTCATACTTTGGTCTATCAAAACATATATTTCAAATTTTGCCCATCTTTCAATAATTCCTGAGCTTTAAGCAGCAACATTTTCTCTCAGCCACATGGCAAAATTAGTAAAATAGCACGAGATTAGCTATAAAACTGCACTTTAGGTTTTTAAGTATTTAATATACTGTGTCCCCAAGTGCATAAGCAATGTAGCGTAATTTAGCCAGGTTTGTCTCCCTGGGACAGTTGGCTATATGTAAAATGAATGCTCGAGTAGGTTTTGCGTAAATTCGATTTTAGATAGTATAGCCTATCTCGTTAAAAAAAATCGAATCAAATGGACAATATTTAGCAGAATATTCAGATACGAACTCTATTGAAAGAGAGAGTATGATTTTCCTGAATGAGATGTCACCCTAATCAGGCGGATGTCATCAGGACAGATAGCAGCGGCACACGAGAGTGAATTGTAGTATTTGACGCGACTCAAGTTTTTTGTGAAACATGCCGTGAAACATTTCTTGAAAACTTCCAAACAAGAAGTCTGTCTTTCCATATATTGTGCACAACGTAGACTAAACATGACTTTTATTTTACCTGACTGTAATTACTCATTTCTGAAGCTTCAAAATACAGTGCATAAACGAGACTATCACTCGTAAACGCTACGCTGCGTGAGTCTGAACGTTGTAACTAACATTATAAACTCAAATCTTGAGATAACAAAAAATTCGAAGAGCAAAAACTTACCCAATGACAAGAAAGGTTTGGTTTCCATGTCTGGTGGGTTAGCTCATGCCAGCTGACACGACCGTGTGAGTTTTCAGGCGGGAAACAAGGGCGTTATTCTACAAGGCTGGAAAGATGGATCCAGGGCAGTAAAAGTGACAGTCTTTCAAAAACGACGTTCGTTAGTGTCAAAATTCACCTAATGTTTCTACTTCTGTTTGCTCACTCAGCTGCGCTCACTCCTTGCGCTCCTCTCTTTTTAGTTAGAACTCCAACTACTGGATCCGCACTGCAAAAGGGACCCTCGCAAGGGGGACTCCCACCAACGCAAGAAAACCGCAACGACACACGAGAAAGGGGGAGTTTATTATTAACCCTTGTAGGACTTTTACTTTCGACGCCAACGTCTGAACATTTGTTAAAGTGTCCTCATATAGCTGTCACTAGCGTCGGTCCATTACAAACTGAATATTGAGACGGTATGAAACCAATTTATCCAAAACTCGAATTTACACACGACTTGGCATCTCAAAATAAGGTTGAATTGAGGCAAAGGGAAGGTAATTAAAGTGCATGTTTTTCTCGTGAAGGAAGGCATTCTCACGTTTCCGTTGTTTAGCATACACCTATTGTATTTAACCCAGTCAAATCAAAGCTGTGGCATGGGCATAAAACAGGCCTATTGAAAATAATTACATTTCTCATGTTCAAAGTATAGGCTAATGATTATACTAATGTATCAAAGGGAGAGACAATAACTGAATATGAAGTAATAAAATAATGTCAGGGCTTGAAAAGTGGTAGGATGGGGTTACAGTAAGTCAGTGGTTCCCAACCTGGGGTACTTGGGCTATCCACAGGGGGTACTTGGGAAGACTCATAAGACCATAGGCCTACTGGTAAAATGCACGAGGGATACTTTGTGGGTTCTTCATACAGAGCAAAATCTGATTCGGGGTACAGTAACCAAGAAAGGTTGGGAATCACTGCAGTAAGTTGTATGTTATTATCCCACAACCTATACTGTCCTATCACATCCACTGGCATCAAAAGTATTCATGAGCCATCGGCAATGCATAAAAAAATCTATGTATTCGTTGCAGATGCATCAAAGTTTAGCCACACTTTCACAGGCCCCGGAGCTACTGTACCTACAGTATACAGCAGCATGCGGCATTTACATAACTCCCATTGCATTAGAGCACAGCGAAGTAGGTCATTTCTCCATCATTGTTCCCCTGCTATCCTGTTCTGGGCATGACAGTTCCCGAATCCAAACTGCATCTATGTTGCCTCAACATCCTATCCCTCACCACATATGCTGCACACGTGGAAAAGCATGTACTGTACTTGAATACATTCCACAAGAGTGAAAAATACATTTTCACTTGAGATTACATTTCACCCAGAGAGTTGTTGGAGGCAGTTTTGGCAGCAGAATACCATAGCCCCCCTTCAAGTCCCTCCTGCCCTGTTTAGGATAGGAACATTTTATATATAGGAAGTCCTGAAGCCACCCTGTAGGCCTGTGCAGAGAGTTCTCCTCATCTCATTGAGTATTGAAGGTGTTCACCACATTTGTGCTGAGGCGAGATTAATAATTAATGCAATGTATGGCGCATGAAAGATCAAAGCCAGTTGTGCAATAAACCAAAAGCAAGTGTGACACCAATTCAAGGTGTGTGTGTGTGTGTGTGTGTGTGTGTGTGTGTGTGTGTGTGTGTGTGTGTGTGTGTGTGTGTGTGTGTGTGTGTGTGTGTGTGCTCTTGAACGTGTGAGACAAGAATAATGGGAGAGTTCCCCCATGTCATGCTACACTTTGAAGTGATTTCTGTTTATTTTGAATGGACAATGTGTAATGTACATGTCCTTGGAGCTATAGCTGTGTAATTTCCTTCAGATGTAGTTCTTATTTGGACTTTTATCAGCTTCAGAGTTAAGATTGGTGAGCCACACCTATTTTAACCCACACAATGTAGTTTTGGTGTCCCCCGGCCCTAGCCTCCATTGTTTCTGAACAGGGCATTGTGGGAGGTCACATACTAGTGAACCTGTTGGGAGTAGATTCTCTCCAGGCTCCGGAAAACAACCCAGACCTCTGTTGCATTTCTGAAATCCTTCTACGCTCAACGCACTTCCTGTTCAAGCCCATACACAGCAGCTCCACCAATCAAATTGAATATGAGGGAGTCACAGGTCAACTTAACATAGGGGTAGAGAACCTGGTACAATCATCTTATGGTGAGACAAATGGATTCTTGACAGTAACCCATAATGTCCACAAAAATCATAAAAATATTAAACAAATTGACCAGGTTCATAGGTTACTCCCATGGTCCAGGAAAAACATCACGTTTTACATAGTCTTCTCTCTTCCTTATGTGAGGAAAATGTGTATCTCTTTAGATAATAATTCCAATACAACTCATGGATAGATGACATTACATTCTGTTCTGATGACCACAGGGTCCAAAGTAAAGCACAGTAATGTTCAAATCCAAGTGTATTTGTCACACACGCCGAATACAACAGGTGTACACTTTACTGTGAAATGCTTACTTATGAGCCCTTTCCCAACAATGCAAAGTTCAAAAAGAAGAACATTTTTCCAAAAATAAAAAAGGAAGGGGTACGAGGTATTGGAGGTAATTGAGGTAATATATACATGTAGATAGAGGTAAAAGTGACTAGGCAATCAGGATAGATCATAAAAAGAGTAGCAGCGTATGTGAAGAGTGTGTGTGTGTGTGTAGCGTTAATATGCATGTGTGAGTGTGAGTGTAGTATGTGTGAATGTGTTGGTAGAGTCCAGTGTGTGTGAGTGTAGTATGTGTGAATGTGTTGGTAGAGTCCAGTGAGTGTGAGTGTAGTATGTGTGAATGTGTTGGTAGATTCCAGTGTGTGTGAATGTGTTGGTAGAGTCCAGTGTGTGTGAGTGTAGTATGTGTGAATGTGTTGGTAGAGTCCAGTGAGTGTGAGTGTAGTATGTGTGAACGTGTTGGTAGAGTCCAGTGAGTGTGAGTGTAGTATGTGTGAATGTGTTGGTAGAGTCCAGTGAGTGTGAGTGTAGTATGTGTGAATGTGTTGGTAGAGTCCAGTGAGTGTGAGTGTAGTATGTGTGAACGTGTTGGTGAGTGTGAGTGTAGTATGTGTGAATGTGTTGGTAGAGTCCAGTGTGTGTGCATAGACCCGGAGCAAGAGAGTCAGAGCAAATAAAAAAGGGGGTCAATGCAAATTGTCAATTGTGCACATAGAAAGGTTAATTGTTTAACCATTGTATACAATTAATTGCCCTGTTGGTGATGACTAGAGATCAGGGAAGGAAAAATGTAAAAATGTCATATTCTATTCATCTTCAGCTCAGATGGCTGTTGAGCCTGAGGCCTGTGCTCTGTAATCGAAGACAGACACAACACACTCTTTTAAAACGCCTCAATCGCTTGTGACCCAGCCATTTAATCCTCCTCCTTGGCCGTGATTAATAGCTGTCTGACCCTTCACCTCCTTCCATACCAATTCTCAGGAGGGTGTTTTACGTGTCCCCTGTGCCTAACACTTCAGATGCCGTTTCTCTCTTCAACATTGCTCGCCACGCCCTTGACTGTTTACGGTGACCGCTCTTCCACTGGTCTCTTTCTCTCTCTCTCCCTCTCGCCACTGCCAGCCCTTAACACTCGTACCCGTATACAGGTTGATAAATGGCTAAATTGGAACATAGTGGCTGAACAGCAACATGCTATACATGGCGTCAGACCTCAGGCTCTGCGCTTCACAGCGCTGTATGGGTTTTGACTGACAGCCGTTCTGAACTTGAGCACCACACACAATATGTTGCCCCCATCCCTCCCGCTAATTGGGAAACTTTAGCAAATGTTTTGCTGACTGAGTGAGGAAAATTCTTAAAATTAATTAACTCAACGTATTTTGATATGTTAAAGATTATAATAAATACTGCTTTGATGTCATACAAGCAAGCCAAACACCTGTTAGTCCAAATGTGGTTTTCACATTTCCATATCATAAAACTCATGTCCTACAGTGAGGGAAAAAAGTATTTGATCCTCTGCTGATTTTGTACAGTTGCCCACTGACAAAGAAATTATCCGTCTATAATTTTAATGGTAGGTTTATTTGAACAGTGAGAGACAGAATAACAACAAACAAATACAGAAAAACGCATGTCAAAAATGTTATAAAGTGATTTGCATTTTAATTTGGGAAATAAGTATTTGACCCCCTCTCAATTTGACCCCCTCCCAGGTGTCTTTTATACAGGTAACAAACTGAGATTAGGAGCACACTCTTAAAGGGAGTGCTCCTAATCTCAGGTTGTTACCTGTATAAAAGACACCTGTCCACAGAAACAATCAATCAATCAGATTCCAAACTCTCCACCGTGGCCAAGACCAAAGAGCTCTCCAAGGATGTCAGGGACAAGATTGTAGACCTATCAAGGCTGGAATGGGCTACAAGACCATCGCCAAGTAGCTAGGTGAGAAGGTGACAACAGTTGGTGCGATTATTCGCAAATGGAAGAAACACAAAAGAACTGTCAATCTCCCTCGGCCTGGGGCTCCATGCAAGATCTCACCTCATGGAGTTGCAATGATCATGAGAATGGTGAGGAATCAGCCCATAACTACACGGGAGGATCTTGTCAATGATCTCAAGGCAGCTGGGACCATAGTCACCAAGAAAACAATTGGTAACACACTATGCCGTGAAGGACTGAAATCCTGCAGCGCCCGCAAGGTCCTCCTGCTCAAGAAAGCACATATACAGTGCCTTGCGAAAGTATTCGGCCCCCTTGAACTTTGCGACCTTTTGCCACATTTCAGGCTTCAAACATAAAGATATAAAACTGTATTTTTTTGTGAAGAATCAACAACAAGTGGGACACAATCATGAAGTGGAACGACATTTATTGGATATTTCAAACTTTTTTAACAAATCAAAAACTGAAAAATTGGGCGTGCAAAATTATTCAGCCCTTTACTTTCAGTGCAGCAAACTCTCTCCAGAAGTTCAGTGAGGATCTCTGAATGATCCAATGTTGACCTAAATGACTAATGATGATAAATACAATCCACCTGTGTGTAATCAAGTCTCCGTATAAATGCACCTGCACTGTGATAGTCTCAGAGGTCCGTTAAAAGTGCAGAGAGCATCATGAATAACAAGGAACACACCAGGCAGGTCCGAGATACTGTTGTGAAGAAGTTTAAAGCTGGAATTGGATACAAAAACATTTCCCAAGCTTTAAACATCCCAAGGAGCACTGTGCACGCGATAATATTGAAATGGAAGGAGTATCAGACCACTACAAATCTACCAAGACCTGGCCATCCCTCTAAACTTTCAGCTCATACAAGGAGAAGACTGATCAGAGATGCAGCCAAGAGGCCCATGATCACTCTGGATGAACTGCAGAGATCTACAGCTGAGGTGGGAGACTCTGTCCATAGGACAACAATCAGTCGTATATTGCACAAATCTGGCCTTTATGGAAGAGTGGCAAGAAGAAAGCCATTTCTTAAAGATATCCATAAAAAGTGTTGTTTAAAGTTTGCCACAAGCCACCTGGGAGACACACCAAACATGTGGAAGAAGGTGCTCTGGTCAGATGCAACAATTGCAACAATGCAAAACGTTATGTTTGGCGTAAAAGCAACACAGCTCATCACCCTGAACACACCATCTCCACTGTCAAACATGGTGGTGGCAGCATCATGGTTTGGGCCTGCTTTTCTTCAGCAGGGACAGGGAAGATGGTTAAAATTGATGGGAAGATGGATGGAGCCAAATACAGGACCATTCTGGAAGAAAACCTGAGGGAGTCTGCAAAAGACCTGAGACTGGGACGGAGATTTGTCTTCCAACAAGACAATGATCCAAAACATAAAGCAACATCTACAATGGAATGGTTCAAAAATAAACATATCCAGGTGTTAGAATGGCCAAGTCAAAGTCCAGACCTGAATCCAATCGAGAATCTGTGGAAAGAACTGAAAACTGCTGTTCACAAATGCTCTCCAACCAACCTCACTGAGCTCGAGCTGTTTTGCAAGGAGGAATGGGAAAAAATGTCAGTCTCTCGATGTGCAAAACTGATAGAGACATACCCCAAGCGACTTACAGCTGTAATCGCAGCAAAAGGTGGCGCTACAAAGTATTAACTTAAGGGGGCTGAATAATTTTGCACGCCCAATTTTTCAGTTTTTGATTTGTTAAAAAAGTTTGAAATATCCAATAAATGTCGTTCCACTTCATGATTGTGTCCCACTTGTTGTTGATTCTTCACAAAAAAATACAGTTTTATATCTTTATGTTTGAAGCCTGAAATGTGGCAAAAGGTTGCAAAGTTCAAGGGGGCCGAATACTTTCGCAAGGCACTGTACATGCCCGTCTGAAGTTTGTCAATGAACATCTGAATGATTCAGAGGACAGCTGGGTGAAAGTGTTGTAGTCAGATGAGACCAAAATGGAGCTCTTTGGCATCAACTCAACTCACCGTGTTTGGAGAAGGAGGAATGCTGCCTATGACCCCAAGAACACCATCCCCACCGTCAATCATGGAGGTGGAAACATTATGCTTTGGGGGTGTTTTTCTGCTAAAGGGACAGGACAACTTCACCACATCAAAGGGACGATGGACGGGGCCATGTACCGTCAAATCTTGGGTGAGAACCTCCTTCCCTCGGCCAGGGCATTGAACATGGGTCGTGGATGGGTATTCCAGCATGACAATGACCCAAAACACACGGCCAAAGCAACAAAGGAGTGGCTCAAGAAGAAGCACATTAAGGCCCTGGAGTGGACTAGCCAGTCTCCAGACCTTAATCACGTAGAAAATCTATGGAGGGAGCTGAAGGTTCGAGTTGCCAAACGTCAGCCTCGAAACCTTAATGATGTGGAGAAGATCTGCATAGAGGAGTGGGACAAAATCCCTCCTGAGATGTGTGCAAACCTGGTGGCCAACTACAAGAAACGTCTGAGCTCTGTGATTGCCAACAAGGGTTTTGCCACCAAGTACTAAGTCATGTTTTGCAGGGGTCAAATGCTTATTTCCCTCATTAAAATGCAAATAAATTTATAACATTTTTGACATGAGTTTTTCTGGATTTTTTGTTGTTATTCTGTCTCTCACTGTTCAAATAAACCTACCATTAAAATTATAGACTGATCATTTCTTTGTCAGTGGGCAAACGTACAAAATCAGCAGGGGATCAAATACTTTTTTCCCTCACTGTATATAGTACAACGTTTATGATCAATATGTTTGATGCACAGTTACAAGATGATATGGGGTCATACCCTGGGTTATTATGAACAGAATGAGCCTATTTTTGTCTACTGTGAAGAAAACTTGCCGGGGCACATTTACCTGAATTGTCTCATGACTCCTTTCTGTGCGCACCAACTTAGAAAGTCATGTTGCCAATAGAACAACCTTTCGAATGATGTCCACCTTACCCAGATTGAGATTTACAATGGACCAATTTTAGATTCTGTATACAACAACAGTGATTGTGTGATGACGGGGATGCAGGGTTGTGTTCCAAACAAAACAACTACAAGTGTGCTTGCTCTAGTTCCTCAACGGCATAGCTAGGAAAGCTAAAAAAACAAACACTATTTGAGTCATTAAGTGCATTGAAGTGATTTAGGAACTGTACATACTTTGGAGGTGTGTGGCCACTTGTAAACACCAGTCTTCTCACTGAAACCCTTATATTTTTTTGTCTTGTGTTGCTCCTACGACACATTTTCCAGGAATATTCATGTTACTGAATGTATCCAGAGTATGTTCAGATTTCGTTAGAAACAAATGCTGCGAAAGTACTGTAAATATAAAATGAACATCACATCAACAGTGTATTGTTTGGATTCAGTCTTGTGTCAGGTCAACTGTTGTGTCCTCACCTTTGGTCTAATAATTTACCCATAATCTCCAAAATGTTCCCTTTCAATTGCTACCATGGTTATGCATATGCTTTTCATATCTCCTCTGTAAGAAACATTTCAATTTAGCCCTATCTATATAGGCCAAGTCCCACGAGTGTAAAGGGTTAAACCATGTGTGTGTGTGCCTTAGGGGGAGACCACCACTATAACTACACTCTCTGCTATGGTAGCGTTGACAACTCTCCCCCTCCTCCCTGTCTTAAAGTGTGTGATAAATGGTACAAGATCCTTTTGGTCTTCTTTGTGCTTTGACCATTCAGAACAAGCTCCTTTCTGTGCCAATGGCAGTGCTGTGCTATTCAGAGGAATCTGCACAAGAGCATGTTTAAACTATAAAAGTCTACTTATATTCTGTGCTTTTAGCTAAGGGCATGTTTTTGATCTAGAAAAACCTAAGAGGCAAATTATCATTAGAAACTTCAAAGGCAAATTAGTCCAGTTATTTTAATCTCGTTCGCAGATTAGAGAAGGGAGAAAAATCTTTAACAAAGGTTACAAAGGTTTCTCTTTGGTAAAGGATTCTAATCCTGGAACGTTTAGTAAATGACATGCAGTAGAGAGGGATGGAGAAAGAATAGTGCTATAGAAAAGAGAGGATTGCAAAGTGTGCAGGATCACCATCAGGCTGGTTGCTGAGCTGGTGTTCTGAATTGTCTGAGGTGAATTGTCTGCCCCCAGGGTGGATCTGTATGGACAGAACCTTCAAGTTCCTTCACATTCCTTAACCTTGAGTTCAGGGTTTTGTCTAGGGATGGCATTGAGGCTACTCCTTCTGGAGGGGTCAACGTTACTAGAGCAAGAGACAGGAAGATACTGTCTAAAAATATGATCCACTTCATTCAGAGCAGCTCAAACTGACAGGTGTCAGAGAAGTCTTTTTCAGATCAGGATATCACAGGCTCTTCCGCCCTGCACTATGATAGGGCTCTTTAATCCATGAGTTTAGTTTGTGTGTCCATTTTTTTTCAATGAAAAATAAGAAAATCCACAGGTCATAAGATCCACAGATGCCATACTAGAGATTCAATTCAATGCCATCCATTTAGATTCAGTGTTGGCAACAATTCATCCAAAATACTTCAGGGTATGTTACACTTTGCGTGCACAGAGCCACTTCTCTGACATTGTTGCGTTTATACAGGAGTTAATTTGATCGGAGGCGGGAAGGTGTTTGTTGATTTCTTCCCATCAGATATAGCTCATGGATACCGAGAAGGAGCAGCATGGCCAGGGAACAGTAGGGGAAAAACACGCTGGCTGCACAATATTTTCATAAATGATTAGGACCCGTCTCACTCATGGCCGTTATCAATATTGAACATTACATCACCGGCACTACACAAGGGTTTGAATCATACTCTAGGCTATATGGTTTAAATACTGCCACAGGCAGACGAGAATCCCTTCACACTGTGGGAACCTGCAAAATTGAAGCATGCATCATTCTTTAATATCGCATTTAAGTGAAATTGGCTACATTTAAACAGACACCATGATACATCTCCACAGCACTTGGCGCATGCTGTTTTTATCACATGGTGGAAAATGTCTGTCTCTTCCGAGCATTACTGTATCTGGAATTGAGTCCAGCATTATTGCGTGCTGATAGAGTGATGGCAGTCTTGAGAGGGACAGATTGACTCATTGAGTTATTGGCCTCTGGAAGGGTGAAGGTGTAGTCACGTGTTTATGTTATAAGCTCCAGCTGAAAGATGGCAGATACTGTCACTTCATCCAATTAGGTGATATAGGCTCATTTGTAACACATAAACAGTATTCAAATTAAACATCAGAGATGACTAGCTATGTCCGGGTGTTTAGTCGTTGCATTTGTCCAGGGTGTGTTATTTCCCCCCAGTCCAGCTGGGAGAGAGTGTGACACTGTTGGACTTCAGCTGGATAAACAGTTCCTGTGGAGGCCAGTGTTCTTGTGTACACACTGGGAACAGCACACGTTCTACAAGGGGCCTGCCGCTGGGCTGCCGCCGCCACGATGTATGGCTTAACCAGGTCAGGAGTCCATGTGGGCACAGCAGTTTAAATAAGACTGGAGACCACCCTATCCATGTACACAATATGTCATGTACACACACACACTTTAAGCAGAATGACACTCAGGCCGTACGGGAAAGAAGTAGACTCAATGTGTAATGATTGAGCTGAGAGTCGGGAAGCAAGTTCAGGGAGTGAGTGTTTCAATAAATAAAATAAGCATGAAACACAAACGCACCAACATGAAAACAGAGTCATTAACAACTGAGGAAAGAACCAAGGGGAGTGACAGATATAGGGAAGATAATCAAGGAGGGGATGGAGTCCAGGTGAGTGTTGCGCGAGACTATGGTGACAGGTGTGTGGGATAATCAGCAGCCGGATGACCTAGAGGCCGGAAAGGGAGTATATGTGACACAATGGGGCTTGAGTGAGAGTAATTTCTCTATTACACAAACACACCCAGGAATATAAATAATAAAAAATCACTGAATTAATTACTTTAAACAGGGAATGGTCATTATTTAGTGAGTGAGAGTAATTTCTCTATAATATAAATAATAAAAAATCACTGAATTAATTACTTTAAACAGGGAATGGTCATTCTTTAGTGAGTGAGAGTAATTTCTCTATAATATAAATAATAAAAAATCACTGAATTAATGACTTTAAACAGGGAATGGTCATTCTTTAGTGAGTGAGAGTAATTTCTCTATAATATAAATAATAAAAAATCACTGAATTAATTACTTTAAACAGGGAATGGTCATTCTTTAAATTGCAGTCATTTTTCCAGTTCAGACGAGGGCCTAAATGATTTGTATCGAAGGGGCTCAGCCTGGTTGCCTGGGCAGCGACCAGAGGGAGTAACAGAGCATCAGAGGTGCTATCTCTCTGTGTTATCTGGGCTCCTCACAGTACAGCAGGCTCAGTATATCTCTATCTGGGCAGCAGCCTGCAGAGAGCCACCCTTCCTTCACACAGCGATTATCGCCCTGTGAACTGTGAGCATGGGCCTGGCTGTGTGTGTCTGAGCCACACTCTGCCTGTGATTTACAGCACCCTCTGCATCCCTTCTCTCCCCTCTCTCTCTCCCTCCCTCTCAGCTTCTGTCTGCTGGTCAACCGACATGGTGAAGGCAGCGTCCACGGCCAGTCCATGCCACCATAAATCTGGACACTTCCTTTCACTGTCTCCCACTTCAAGGGGAAGCCTGTCCTGTTGCAAACACCATTAATCCACTTCCTCTCTGTCCACAGCCCCCCACCTTGCCCCAAATACAATTCCTCCCTCACATGACAAACTACAGCAGGGAAAGGTAACAGAAACACCCCTCTCTCTCTCCCTCCCTCACTCACTCTCACAACTATGTCCAACCAACTTAAGGGAAAAGTGAAAGGAGTAAGCACAGTTAGATAGCAGATGGACCAGCTAGCACATTTGGTTCCTTTGAAGTTGTGGGAACGTACATTTTTGGTTTCCCATTGGTTCTGAGAACAAAGCCATATATTTGCTGACCGGTAAAACTGAACGTTTTTTAAACGTTCTGTGAACGGAAGTGAAAATTTTGGAAATGAAAATGTTTTGGTTGCAGGTAGGTTCTGAGAACGTTTTATTATGGTTCCCAAAAGGTTTTCCTGGAAGGTTTTACTAACATTTTTAGAATGGAAATTATAGGTTATTTGAAGGTAATTAAATAATATGTTTCAATAAGACTTTTAATAACACTGCTAGCTTAATTTGGTTTAACTGGTTTGAACTTCAAGTACAGATAGGACACATGGAATATACATTTGCTTCGGCATTAATCATGCAAACACAGTTTTTTATAATTGTGGCACAGCATCAGTGAGATTCAAGCCAATGCAAATCTATTCTCTATCCATGGAATTAGTCCAATGCTCAACATACTGTATGTTTTTAAATGTGTTTTTTATGGAACGTTTTGAGACCATGACTTTAAATAGAACCATGAGGAAAAGTACTGAAAGTACTGAAATTCCCACAGAAAAACGTTCTCTGAAAAATTTGAGAACATTACTTTAAATAGAACCATGAGGAAACCTGTTGTAGCCTGTTTTGCAAGTAATTAATACGTGTCACATATCAGTTGAAAACAATGAGAATTAAAAAATTATTTAGTTAATAAAGCTGCATACAAACACGGTCTCTCTTTTGCTTTCTTGAGTAAGGCAGCTCCAAAATGCAGGTGTTTCAGCCTAGCTCAGTGCTTTCTGTAGTTGTGGGGCAGCCAGCAGAAAATACAGAGCATAGGGGTTGGTAATGTTCTCTAGATTTATTTATTATTATTATTTTTCCGCTATTTTACCAGGTAAGTTGACTGAGAACACATTCTCATTTACAGCAAAAAATGGGGAATAGTTACAGGGGAGAGAAAGGGGTTGAATGAGCCAATCGTAAACTCGGGATAATTAGGTGACCGTGATGGTTTGATGGCCAGATTGGGAATTTAGCCAGGACACTGGGGTTAACACCCCTACTCTTACAATAAGTGCCATGGGATCTTTAATGACCACAGAGAGTCAGGACACCCGTTTAACATCCCATCTGAAGGACAGCACCCTATACAGGGCAGTGTCCCCAATCACTGCCCTGGGGTATTGGGAGATATATATTTTTTTTAAGACCAGAGGAAAGAGTGCCTCCCACTGGCCCTCCAACACCACTTCCAGCAGCATCTGGTCTCCCATCCAGGGACTGACCAGGGCCAACCCTGCATAGCTTCAGAAGTAAGCAAGCAGTGGTATGCAGGGTGGTATGCTGCGCCGTGATTGGCTCAGTGTTCTGTCACTCATGGGGACACTACGTCGCCGCAAAATCTACAGGGAGAGCTCAAAAATTCAAGCACCTTGGGTGCTGCCATAGAGTTACATTAGAAGTGCCCATCCAAGAAGACTCAAGGTCATTGGCCACAGATAAAATGACGGCCAATCACGTTATATATACATTATCTTTGATTGGACCGATCATGTCAACATCATAGTGCTCCTGAGTGGTGCAGCGGTCTAAGGCACTGCATATCGGTACAAGATGTGCCACTGCAGTCCCTGGTTTGAATCCAGGCTGCATCACATCTGGCTGTGATTGGGAGTCCCATATGGCGGCGCACAATTGGCCCAGTGTTGGCCGGGGAAGACCGTCATTGTAAAAAATAATTTGTTCTTAACTGACTTACCTTGTTAAATAAAGGTTAAATAAAAAATACTTTCAAAATCTTAGCTAGCAAGCTAGCAGTTATCATCATGAATCAAGTCAACAATTTACTGTCAAATCCTTTTCAAGCCGAGTCATATGAAGAGAAATTTTAGATAAAACATATCGGCACTCATCGGCCATTGGACATAAACATTACACAAGTTGGAAATCGCTAATTCAACAATGAGTGGTTTGGAAGGAATCAGTGGCTAACTGCAAGCATTGCAAAGCAATCACTAGCCTGCTATGCAGTGGAGTGGATGTGTGGTCCAAGTCTGGGTTAAAGGGTCTCTTTTCCAAGCTTAAAAGGATAAACATCAATCCAGCATGACTTCTGCTGCATTCAAAAACAACTGGAAACTCGGAACTGGGAAATCTCAGACTTCAGTGAGTTCAAGACAACTGAGATCTCAGAAAAAAAAGGAGCTCTGACTAGGAAAATACGTTTTGAACGGTCATCCAACTCGGAATTCCAAGTCGGGAACTCAGGCCTCTTTCTAGAGCTCCGACCTGAAGATCACTAACGTCATTATTCGACCTTGTTTTTTCAGAGTTCCCAGTTGTCTTAAAAGCACCATAAATACAGATAATTTGATGACAAAGTTTGATTACAAAATTTGCCCACGAAGGACCGCCGCGCCACCTTCCTATTCAAGTGAGCACAGCACAACTAGGTGAAGCAAAAATGTATAGAATGCTGCTGCATAAAGGATGTAATATGCCAGGGAGATATGTATACTGTCGCTAAGAAAGTAATACTAACTGTATGTTGTATAGTAAGCTGTTAGTAGCCCATGCGCCTCACCCTAATAATTTGGTCCCTTTTTCCCTCATAATTTCGCCTACTGTTCTGTCTTGGTGGTGCTCATGTAGCCTATAGCCTGTTTTGGAGAAATATCATCATCGAATATTGAAAGAGATTCATTGTCTGCTTATGTGCCCCCTTTATTTATTCTACGGTTCTGAGTTGGTGTACAGGGAGAATACTGTAAGAACAACCTATGTTCTGAATTCTGTCACTGTACATTTCAAAAGCACTGAACAAATAGTTATATTGACTATGTCCGTCCTAGCTCGCTCATGAATGTCTTAATCGAAATGACGGATTGCCTCTTATTTGCTAGTCGTCCCCTTATGCCATAGTTTGTACATCTCAATTGTCAATAGAAACCATATTTGTTTAAGCGAGTTAGCCACATAAGCTATGTTTTTTTAAAGGCAATAAATGAGGCTGAATGAACTGTTTCACTGTCATATAAGCCTTTGCTGATAGCCAGGTGTAACAGTGGTAAGGCGTTGGGACTGCTGTTAGGACTCTGCTGTTGGGATAGCTTTATGAAGACCCTAACAGTTCGTGGGCACCGTTTGGCACCGTTATAGTCCAATTAATGTATTGTTTAGTGTTGTGTTGTGTAGGGGCTTTGCTGGCATGCATCAAAAATGTATAAACTAATGTATAAACTACATCAACCTAACAGCTACAAGGGCCAAACGCCCAAACTTGGCAAAAACGTCAGAAAGACTCACACAGCCGAGTGTAATACCTAATAACTAAAGCACGAAACCTATACACGACCAGCCTTCTCTAATGTGACTGAGCAAACGGCCTGAAACTGTAAATGGTCCCATAGGACATAGGCCTACCAGCAACAGGTGGATCCATAGGCCTACATTAGGAAACAATACATCTAAAAACAAGGCCTTCAATAAACATTTAGTTGAAATTTAATCGTAACTGAAAATAGTATAATGCCTCTCTAAAACTACTTAAGTTTGTAACAATTCTATTCAATTTGAGCTTGAGTCTCACATATGGTGTTCTTCAGTGGAGGCTCCTCAGAGGAGGAAGGGGAGGACCATCCTCCTCAGTGAATTTCATAAATATTAAAATTGTAAAACATTTAAAAAGTTGTACGTTTTAGATAAAACTATACTAAATATAATCACATCACCAAATAACAGATTAAAGACACTGCTTTTCAATGAAAGTCTACAGTAGCCTCAACAGCACTCTGTTGGGTAGCACCATGGTATAGCCGGAAGACAGCTAGCTTCCTTCCTCCTCTGGGTACATTGACTTCAATACAAAACCTAGGAGGCTTATGGTTCTCACCCCCCATAGACTTACGCAGTAATTATGACAACTTCCGGAGGACGTCCTCCAGCCTATCAGAGCTATTGAAGCATGAACTGACATGTTGTCCACCCAATCAAAGGATAAGATAATTAATCTAGTACTGAAAGCATAAGCTACAGCTAGCTAGCACTGCAGTGTAAAACATGTGGTGAGTAGTTGACTCAAAGAGAGAGAAAGAGAAAAGTTGAACAGTTTTGAACAAATTAATTTATTCCAAAATGAAGGAGAAGCAAGAGAGAAACAGAGAGAGAGAGATTGTCATTTTTTTCATTTTAAAGTTTCACTTACTTAGCTAGCAAATGCAGCTATCTAGTTTAGCCTACTGAAACAGAGGGATACTATGTTAGCTACTATAGCTGGCTATGACTTTCCAACACAACACTGGAACTCTTCCAAGTCAAGGTAAGCTTTTGGTTTTACTAATTTATTGCCACCGGTGCAATTGCTTACTGACTGTACACTAACTTTGGCTCCCGAGTGGCGCAGCGGTCTTAGGCACTGCATCTCAGTGCTAGAGGCATCACTACAGACCCTGGTTCGATTTCATGCTGTATCACAACCAGCTGTGGTTGGGAGTCCCATAGGGCTGTGTACACTTGGCCCAGTGTCATCTGGGTTAGGGTTTGGCCAGGGTAGGCTGTCATTGTAAATAAGAATTTGTTCTTAACTGACTTGCCTGATTAAATAAAGGTTAAATAAAAATACAATAAAAAACGTTACTGAATGATTGTAGCCGGTTTACTAACACGTTAGTTCTATTAGCTATGCTGACTATGACATTACTTTAGCTAATATGGTAACAACAATGTAGGCTGTGTGTAGCTGTTTGGCTTGGAAAGGTTTTTTCGCCTACAGCTGATGTGTTGTGCATTGAAGTCCACAAGCAAATACAACATTGCTGTTATGAGAGTGAACTCTGTGTATGCGTAATCAGGGGTCTATTCATTCTGTTGAAAAAAAATTCTTAAACGGAAGCAAACGGAACAAAACGGGTAAAAACATACCTGTTGGACTAATGATTACACCATATATCAGCTAGATGCAGGCAAGAGTGTACAAGGCGGTACTGAATGTCACTGTCTGTCACCAACTCTGTCACTCGACCTGTGTGCCCCTACGTTGTAAACTTTAATTAATAGGCTAGGTTGTTGCAACCTCATGATGGGTATAGGGAAAATTTAAGTATCATGTAGTAGCCTAAACCTATCGCTGTTACATTGAACTGGGTAAATGGGATATGAATGAGAGTCATCCAATATGCTGTAATATAAATAAGGCCATGCTCATGAATTTTTTGTTGTTGTCCTCCCTCATCTTATTAAATGGCACTGACCACCACTGCTGTTCTTCTATCTAGAGAGCCTGCGCCGGCACTACTTTACCTGCGTACGAGCGCATCTTTTGGGAGATTCCAAATGAAAGATATCCAAACACAAATATAATGGAAATGGTAACTGGAAATAGTATGTAGATATGAATGAGAACATAACATAATATTACGTCAGTCACTGATCTCAGAATGTATTACTCCAAACAATGTCTGTGTACTACACAGGTAAAGTAGTGCATGAGACCAGTACGCATTCTCTCATCTAAAACACCCAATGAGACTGGAGCTGGTGATTTGCATAGAAATCAGTGGTTTTTAAGAAAAATAAGTACCGCAATGACTTGATCTGAACATGAATGTAAAGAAGAACTATTGCTAACACACAGTTGGACTACAAATGCGAGCTCTCATCTGAACAGGCAACTTTAATTAGGCTAAATGCGACGCGAGATATCAAATCATACAGTAATGCAGTATTTCTTCCTACTCCTATTTGTGTCACTCTGGGTTTTAAGACCATTTTTTGTCATCTGCACTGTAGGCCTACCCATTTTAGAATCCATGTCGCTAAGCCTACTGGAGAAGGTCAGGTCCAAAGGTCGTTCAACTCAACATGAAGGACGGAATATTTGAAGGAAATGTTATGTCTTCGAAGTGACGCAACAAGGGCATGAACCCCGGGTAGGCCTTGCTTTGTTTCTCATCCTGTAGGGTTTTCAGCGGTTAGCTTCACCCATGGTTGGCTGCAGGTGAACTACAATTCCGACGCTGTGTTTTAACATTTAGAAACGTCAATCATTGTTTGCTAAATGGTTTTCAAAACACATGTTTATATGCCCTTTCTTTCATATCAGCGAGAAATAATCTTTCAATTAAGAAAAATACACTTACTGTAGCAGTAAGGCAATGCACTGGGGCAATGCTGCCCCTATTTCGGTGTAATTCCTGCCCTAGAACGTGAATACAGTTGAAGTTGGAAGTTTACATACACCTTAGCATTTTTTCACAATTCCTGACATTTAATCCTAGTAAAAATGCCATGTCTTAGGGCAGTTAGGATCACCACTTTATTTTAAGAATGTGAAATGTCAGAATAATAGTAGAGAGAATTATTTATTTCAGCTTTTCTTTCTTTCATCACATTCCCAGTTGGTCAGAAGTTAACATACACTCAATTAGTATTTGGTAGCATTGCCTTTAAATTGTTTAACTTGGGTCAAATGTGTTGGGTAGCCTTCCACAAGCTTCCCACAATAAATTGGGTGAATTTTGGCCCATTCCTCCTAACAGAGCTGGTGTAACTGAGTCAGGTTTGTAGGCCTCCTTGCTCACATACACTTTTTCAGTTCTGCCCACAACATTTGCTACAGGATTGAGGTCAGGGCTTTGTGATGACCACATTGTCTTTAAGTCATTTTGCCAAAACTTTGAAATATGCTTGTGGTCATTGTCCATTTGGAAGACTCATTTGCAACCAAGCTTTAACTTCCTGACTAATGTCTTGAGATGTTGCTTCAATATATCCACATAATTTTCCTGCCTCACGATACCATCTATTTTGTGAAGTGCACCAGTCCCTCCTGCAGCAAAGCAACCCCACAACATGATGCTGCCACCCCCATGCTTCACGGTTGGGATGGTGTTCTTCAGCTTGCAAGCCTCCCCCTTTTTCCTCCAAACATAACGATGGTCATTATGGCCAAACAGCTCTATTTTTGTTTCATCAGACCAGAGGACATTTCTCCAAAAAGTACAATCTTTGCCCCCATGTGCAGTTTCAAAATGTAGTCTGGCTTTTTTATGGTGGTTTTGGAGCAGTGGCTTCTTCCTTGCTGAGTGGCTTTCAGGTTATGTCGATATAGGACTCGTTTTACTGTGGATATAGATTATTTTGTACCTGTTTCCTCCAGCATCTTCACAAGGTCCTTTGCTGTTGTTCTGGGATTGATTTGCACTTTTCGCACTAAAGTACGTTAATCTCTAGGAGACAGAACGCATCTCCTTCCTGAGCGGTATGACGGCAGCGTAATCCCATGGTGTTCATACTTGCTTACTATTGTTTGTACATATGAACGTGGTACCTTCAGGCGTTTGTAAATTGCTCCCAAGGATGAACCAGACTTGTGGAGGTCTGCAATTATTTTTTGAGGTCTTGGCTGATTTGTTTTGATTTTCCCATGATGTCAAGCAAAGAGGCACTGAGTTTGAAGGTAGGCCTTGAAGTACATCCACAGGTACACCTCCAATTGACTCAAATGATGTCAATTAGCCTAACAGAAGCTTCTAAAGCCATGACATTTTCTGGAATTTTCCAAGCTGTTTAAAGGCACAGTCAACTTAGTGAATGTAAACTTTTGACCCACTGGAATTGTGATACAGTGAATTATAAGTGAAATAATCTGTCTGTAAACAATTGTTGGAAATATTGCACTAAGTAGATGTCCTAACTGACTTGCCAAAACTATAGTTTGTTAACAAGAAATTTGTGGAGTGGTTGAAAAACGAGTTTTAATGTTAACTTCAGACTTCAACTGCACTTGTTTAGGTTACACCTCGAAGAATGATGCAGGCTACTTATACATATTCACAAATTGGGGGTGGAAAGGAACATCTTGGTGATTTCCACATGGAGTGGAGAAATATCAAGAAATAGGGAACTGACAGCTGTCAGTGTAGCTAGCTAACATGCTAACCTTCACTAGCGAGCGAAAGTTATCTGTTGTTACTGTTTTTTTTTACTACACCATATTCAAAAGATTAGCCAGCTGGGTAGGCTAGTCTGGTTCTGCAGCTGGATTTGTCAAAAGCATTTAGTGACAGATCTCAATTTACTGGGGGGTTGTCAAACTTTTCTTTTTGCCTTGGGGAGGGTTGTGTGGTTTTTAATTGGGCACAGGGGAGGGTTGTGCTTCCCAGTTGATTTTACCCACGCTTTGCTACTGTAAGCAGGTCTGTTGTGAAATAAATAACATTAGCCTATTTTTATGATTTGGTGAGTTGGTAATTGCTGCAATATAGCCTGTTCAAAACTTTTGTGAAGGTTTAAATCCATTTGCAAGTGTTTTGTTTAATTCTGTTGGGCTATTTTCTTTGGCCAAATTAAGTTCCAACTATAATGCTGTGTTTGCCGTAATATAATATAGCCTGCTCCTATTTTCCCCATCAACAATGGATTCACTTACTTTTGATATTACCCCAATAAAGTTTGCTTCAGGCCTACCAGAGTTACTCCTATAATCAAAAAATATAAGGCTTATCTTTATACAAAATATTCTGACAGAAAACGTACGAATTAGCCTCGTTCTCTACATCTATATACGTATAGCAGACGCTGTAGCCAACTGACGAAGAAATGCATGTCGGTGTTGTCGCTGGAATATCTCATGCTCTCTCTATCTCTATTGGGCTAGGCCTAAGCTCATCTTCCTTTTATATAGGCTATATATATTCTTGTAATAAATATTAATATCATACATTGGACACATGAGCTAATAGACCTGTACATGCAATGCCGTAATGCATTTAGTGCTCACATCTCTGACAGTTGAACAGTGAGTTGGACAATTATTGTTTTAGGAAGGTAGCCTAAAAAACTAAACAAACATTGTCTATAAAGTTTTGCATTTGCTACACATTGAAACACAAAGAATAGTGTTTTTATCATTTGTTAGTGGCTGTTTTTAAGCACATGTAAATGTGGCTCTTTTGGCCACTATCCTCATTTATTAATGGCGCTGGCTGTGCCCAGTTGGATCTGAATGCATATGGATGTCCGGTACATTTCTCAAATGTCTGGAGTCAAATTTTCCTAAAGGAAGCCCTGAAATGTACAGATTGTTTTTGTGCAGATTTTAGAAAATTTGCATCTCATCTATGCATGGTCACCTTAATAACTCGACATACATGCACACTACCGTTCAACATTTTGGGGTCACTTAGAAATGTCCTTGTTTTTGAAAGAAAAGCACATTTTTTGTCCATTAAAACAACATCAAATTGAATTAGATTGAGGAGGGAAAACAACAGTTTAATCAATTTTAGAATAAGGCTGTAACGTAACAGAATGTGGAAAAAGTAAAGGGGTCTGAATACGTTCCAAATCCACTGTGTGTATATTAACATTGAGATGTTTTTTATACAGACAAACTAAAAAATAAGACAAAATTGGCTAATTATCCAATGGATTATGTTAATTGTCTGGTAAGAATGTGGAGGTGCAGAAACATACGTTTGCACCTCCTATTTTAATTTGCTCCATGGCTCAGGTGGCCAAGTGGATGCAAGGCTATTTGGCACAGCTCAGTCGCGAAGAGGAAGAACTTTGCAGCTGTTTCATATGAATAAACAATGTCTTGCTGGTGGGTGATACAATTAAAATGAAACCCAGCCCCGAAAAGAAACATTGTCTGAAAAGTATTAGCATGTCATCTTATAGAGGAAACACACAGCATGGACACAGAAATAAAATCTGAAGTCCCCACTTCGGATTTCCCACCTCAAGCCCAAATATACTGTATCATACTTTGGTTAAACTATGACTTATTGCCTTCAATCATTGTGTAACATAAGCTCTGGGCATGGTCTTTCAGCTGATAAAAAGTGGTACTTTAATACGTCCAAACTGAGGTAATGTAATCAATTTGAGTATATCAAAGGTTTAACTTCATAAGTACAAACACACTAAAAAGCATGCAATGTTTCATCAAGTCTGTGGTCTGAGCCTGTACCATCCAGAGACAAGCCTCTCTCTGACACAGCACACAATCCACTGTCAGAGTTGTTCATGACGAGACATTGGTCTGTGCCCAAACCATTCGAGCTTCTACTTTTAAACATCCACCTTACCAGAAACAAGACTCTCACCGTTGCCACTTGTTATAGACACCCTTCAGCCCCCAGCTGTGCCCTGGACATCATATGTGAATTGATCACCCCCCCATCTATCTTCAGAGTTCATACTGTTAGGTGACCTAAACTGGGACATGCTTAACACATCCGGCCGTCCTACAATCTAAGCTAGATGCCCTCAATTTCACACAAATTATCAAGGAACCTACCAGGTACAACCCTAAATCCGTAACCATGGGCACTCTCTTAGATATCATCCTGACCAACTTGCCCTCTAAATACACCTCTGCTGTCTTCAACCAGGATCTCAGCGATCACTACCTCATTGCCTGCATGTGTAATGGGTCCGCGGTCAAACAAACACCCCTCAACACTGTCAAACGCTCCCTAAAACACTTCAGCGAGCAGGCCTTTCTAATCGACCTGTCCCGGGTATCCTGGAAGGATATTGACCCCATCCCGTCAGTAGAGGATGTCTGGTTGCTCTTCAAAAGTGCTTTTCTCGCCATCTTAAATAAGCATGTCCCATTCAAAAAATGTAGAACTAAGAACAGACTTGACTGTCCTTGACCAGCACAAAAACATCCTGTGGCGTTCTGCATTAGCATCAAATAGCCCCTGCGATATGCAACTTTTCAGGGAAGTCAGGAACCAACATACTCAGTCTGTTAGGAAAGCTAATTCTAGCTTTTTCGAACAGAAATGTTCTTCCTGTAGCAGTAATTCCAAAACGTTTTGGGACACTGTAAAGTCTATGGAGAATAAGAGCACCTCCTCCCAGCTGCCCACTGCATTGAGGATACACTGAGGATACACTGTCACCACCGATAAATGTACGATAATCGCTAATGTCAATAAGCATGGCGATGCTTTCCACCTGGCTACCCCTACCCCAGCCAACATCTCAGCACCTCCTGCAGCAACTTGTCCCTCCCACCCCCACTTCTCCTTCACCCAAATCCAGACAGCTCATGTTCTGAAAGAGCTGCAAAATCTGGATCCCTACAAATCAGCTGGGCTTGACAATGTGGACCCTCTCTCCTAAAATTATCTGCCGAAACTGTTGCAACCCCTATTACTAGCCTATTCAACCTCTCTTTCATATTGTCTGAGATCACCAAAGATTGGAAAGCTGCTGCGGTCATCCCCCTCTTCAAAGGGAGAGACGGGGGAGACACAGTAGACCAAAACTATTACAGACCTATATCTATCCTGCCCTGCCTTTCTAAAGTCTTTCGAAAGCCAAGTTAACAAATAGATTACCGACCATTTCGAATCCCACGGTACCTTCTCCACTATGCAATCTGGTTTCCGAGCTGGTCATGGGTGCACCTCAGCCACACTCAAGGTCCTAAATTATATCATAACCTCCGTCAATAAAATACAGTACTGTGCAGCCGTCTTCATCAACCTGGCCAAGGCTTCGACTCCGTCAATTACCACATTCTTATCGGCAGATTTAACAGCCTTGGCTTCTCAAGTGAACAGCTTTGCCTGGTTCACCAACTACTTCTCCGATATACATCTGGCCCTTCTTTGGACACTGTGCTAACAAACCTCCAGATGAGCTTCAACGCCATACAACACTCCTTCCGTGGCCTCCAACTGCTTATAAATGCTTCAACCGATTGTTGCCTGCACCCTCACGCCCGACTAGCATCACTACTCTGGACGGTTCTGACCTAGAATATGTGGACAACTACAAATACCTAGGTGCCTGGTTAGACTGTAAACTCTCCTTCCAGACTCACATTAAGCATCGCCAATCCAAAATCAAATCTAGAATCGGCTTCCTATTTCACAACAAAGCCTCCTTCACTCATGCTGCCAAACATACCCCTTTAAAACTGACTATCCTACCGATCCTTGACTTCGGCATTGTCATTTAAAAAATAGCCCCGAACACTACTCAGTAAATTGGATGCGGTATATCACAGTACCATCCGTTTTGTCACCAAAGCCCCATATACTACCTACCACTGTAACCTGTATGCTCTCGTTGGCTGGCCCTCACTACATATCCGTCGCCAAACCCACTGGCTCCAGGTCATCTATAAGTCTTTGCTAGGTAATGCCCTGCCTTATCTCAGCTCACTGGTCACCTTAGCAACACCCACCTGTAGCATGCGATCCAGCAGGTATATTGCACTGGTCATTCCCAAAGCCAACACTTCCTTTGGCCGCCTTTCCTTACAGATCTCTGCTGCAAATGACTAACTTTAAGCATCAGCTGTCAGAGCAGCTCACTGATCACTGTACCTGTACAGTAAATAGCACACCCAAATACCTCATCCCCATATTATTATTTACCCTCTTTCTCTTTTGCATACCAGTATCTCTACTTGCACATCATCATCTGCACATCTATCACTCCAGTATTAATGCTAAATTGTAATTATTTCGCCTCTATGGCCTATTTATTGCCTACCTCCCTACACTTCTATATTTGCCCACACTGTAAATTGATTTTTCTAATTTTCTTTTCTTTTGTGTTATTGACTGTACGTTTGTTTATGTGTACCTCTGTGCTGTTGTTTTTGTCGCACTGCTTTGCTTTATCTTGGCCAGGTCGCAGTTGTAAATGAGAACTTGTTCTCAGCTGGCCTACCTGGTTCAATAAAGGTGAAATCAAAAAAAAAAAAAAAATTGGGCTGCTTGAGCTCCCTGGGGTCGGTCTAGGTTTTATGCTGGGTTACAGCAGCTCAAGACACCGACGTAGCTTTGGTTATGTAAAAGTTAAACTAAGTTACTGTACTTCTGATTTTGAAATAAGGACATGCTGTTGATAGTTTTCTTCCAGGAATATAATGAGAGCTTTCACGGTACCTAACAGTGATAATTGGTGAAATGGTGGCCAAAGTAAACAGCAGTGAAAAATTATGCTTTTCTTGGCAGCTCTACTGCATGCCATGATGGGTCGTTCATGTGCACTGTTTTCTTTGTCAACAGGACGAGGTAATGTCCTTGACAGCAGGTATACTCTCATGTCTGGACAGAATGTTTGATCATGTGATGTTTTGGAGCATTTGAGTGACTCCAAGTCGTTGCCACCTTCACTTTGCTTGTAGAACAACACTGACATCATGAGCCCTTTTTCTCTGAAATGATTTATACTAAAAAATACCCTTAAAGGAGCTGCCGCTTCCCTGGCCTCCTGTTTCCCTGGCCTGACATCGTAAGGAGCTGCCGCTTCCCTGGCCTCCTGTTTCCCTCGCCTGACATCGTAAGGAGCTGCCGCTTCCCTGGCCTCCTGTTTCTCTCGCCTGACATCGTAAGGAGCTGCCGCTTCCCTGGCCTCCTGTTTCCCTCACCTGACATCGTAAGGAGCTGCCGCTTCCCTGGCCTCCTGTTTCCCTCGCCTGACATCGTAAGGAGCTGTGCGCGGCCATTATGTCATTATTACATTATTATCACAATAATATCACCAAAACATGCCAACACCTGTATGGAACGCCCTTAGGGACTCCTTGTGCAAACAACCCGGAGACTGTTTCTTTATAAAGGGTGGAAGATAAATAAATGACAGGGTAACAGCGTTTATGCAAATCTCATTTAACATGCGTCTTATGTCCTGCCCCGCTGGCTTTGCAGCACAGAGCTGAGACGATGAGGCGAGTGACAGCAAAGTGGCTTAATATGTATGATTTCCTCTGTAATGATAATGCCATTGAGCAGTGTTTGTGTGAGCACAAAAGGCCAAGGGAAGGTGACTGGGGTAGAAGTTAAACAGTAAACGATCAAGAGGCCTCGTGTGGTTTATACACAGCAGACACCCCCGGCCCTGACAAGGGCCTTACTTTACCTCATGGGGAAGGGTTGAGAGAGCTTGAGTGCATTTGTGCGAGCAGCCAGATGGTTGTAACCTCAGAGCTACAGTCAAGTAATTTACCGTTTCGGTAGGAGCTCTTGAAGGCTCAGAGTGATACACGCACCTGATCTCCCCCCGCTACCCCTTCACCCTTCCCTTGCCTGGGTTCCAGCCCACTCATCAACAGCCACATCTGCTCTACATTAGCATTGCCCTGGTCCCCTGCCGCTACCAGCCAACTGACTGAACAAGGAACTTTCTGGAGATGTCAGATGAGGAAAACTCTTTGTAAGGCATTTGCAGATTTCCAACTTGCATGGCATCTCTGAGGTCATTCGAAAAAATGGCTGATGATTTTCAACATAATAGAATCACCACATATCTGTTCACTTCAGTTTTATCTAGTATAAAAGTCCTCCAAGGCAAATTTAGGATTTATTTCCCTGGTGGAAATGAAGTACTTTAAGCAAAAATGTACATAAGATACCCAAATAATTTAGCTTTTCAGAAAAGATAAATAATCACATCATGCATAAATGTTTTGTGTTAATTAGCCAAACATTTATGCAAGTAATTGAATCCATGGACAAAACCCTTCATAAACGTACCGTTCTCCCTTTCAAGGTGAAGTTGATTTGTTATCATGAAAACCGGATATTATGCAATGTCAATGCATATCTTTCTAAATAAAGAGGCGTATTAACTGGAAATCAAAAAGGCTGTTCATCCACCATGAGCCTGAAACATCAAAGGCTGTTCATCCATCACACCTCCAACTATCGGACAGATAGATACCTCCTCTCGGTTCTGAGAGCTACGCTGCCTGTCGTTTATATTACATAGCGGAGAGAGAGAGAGACGCAATCAAACGGCAGAAACTTCAAAAAGCTGCCTAGGATTTTGTTTCATCATTTCTCCTCTGCCTTTCCTTCTTCCCTCCCCGCACCCCTCAACTCCTTCTCACCATGCCCAGGGATTAGCGTCGCTGTTGGGTATCCCATCCTCCTGCAAAGGGGCCCCACTTTTTTTCTGGGGAGAACCTTCCATTTTGTCAAAGTGTACGGGAGTTATCAGCGGGCTAACTTCATTGTACAGCCGGGGTCGGGGGCAGGTCAACTCCCAGGATCCCAATGAGGAGAAGCCCTCCCTGGACTACCCAGGGAACCCCCCTTCTCCCCCTGCCCTGGTACTGGGGGATTCTCTGGGGGTCATCCATCCATTTGGGAAGATACTTGGCTCCCTATGGGGGATCAGCTATCCTTTACAAGAGGTCTCGTCATCTGCCTGCTGACTAATGGGCCAGGCCCAGTGACAAGTATTGATGAGCAGCCCTGAGACAGGGTGTCCACTCCACTGCGTGGCACACCTCAATTAATAAGACTCAGACTCCCTCTCCAATCCCTGCCTGGTAAGCCAGTCTGGTGGATTGGGGAAAGGGAGTGTACCGTGAACATTCAATTATCTTTATTTGAATGATATGATACATGCTGATCAAGGTAGTAGCAGGGTGGTGGAGCAGGTAACTGGCTCTTTAGAAACACCAGGTTCCCACAGCCTGATGCTTCAGTGGTAGCAACACAAAGGAGCCTGTTCAATGAGCTCAGTCTCCTGATAAAACATTAACGTTGACAGTGGTCCAAAGTGAGAGGGCAAAGGTCAAGTCGCTATGCTTCTGGGGATTTCTGAAAAATAGGTTTAATCGCGACCAAAACACCTAATTCAATGGAAAAACAGCCCATCCTGATTTGAATAGGGGGAAAAGCATGAATATGAAATCACAAGTTGATGTGTTGACATCTGTTTATGCAGTGATTTTGTCAAGTATAATCACAGCATTAAGATGTTGAACAGAGAGAGAACCTGTGGCTGTAACTTTAACCCCTGTATCAGTATGCTGGGCCTATATGCCTTCACAGAGGTGTCTGCACTGTTCTTTCATAATGTGAATTATCTGGGGCGGGTTTTGGCGGTTTAGGGATTTTTCTTTGTGCCTTTCTTTGTGCCTGGGCTTTTATGCTTAAATGTCCTTGGCATATTTTCTAAATATATCCAAAGTTTCCTAAAGAGGGGAAAAATTCACGGCTCTCTCCTCCTCAACCTACCTCCCTTTCCCACCCTGAAGCGTTTATAGTTCCATGCCAAGGATGAGAGAGAATATTCAATTTCACAAGATGAAACACAAAAATGTGTCATCCCCTCCATTGCGAGTGCAACCAGGGAGGCCGAGGCTACGCGATGCTGTTCGCCTGTGCCACTTCATTCGCTAGGTGCACTTCTTTTGAAGACAATGAGATTAGAGAGAAAATGAACAAAAATATTCTGCAGGGCTGGAGCACTTGTTAGTCTTTTTGTTATGCCAACAATGTTGTTGGCTCATGTGATTTACCTCTTTTTGGTTTTCCTCATTGGAGCCTAAAATGTCATAGTAGCCCAAAGGCCAGCAGTTTGCAGGTGTTGAATGATACTGTAATATGTACTTAATGTAGTATGTATGGCTTATGGATGTGTTACAAAGCCGTTATGTAGGTTCCTTTCAAGTTTATTTTGTATACTTTTGAGCATTATGTTTTATACATTTCTGTTTTGTGTACTCATACTGGACTCACATACCTGCCCTGCATACGGCAGGTAGCCTAGTGGTTAGCGCGTTGGACTTGTAATCGAAAGGTTGCAAGATTGAATCCCTGAGCTGACAAGGTAAAAAAAAATCTGCCGTTCTGCCCCTGAACAAGGCAGTTAACCCACTAGGGTTTGTTCTTAACTGACTTGCCAAGTTACAGGTAAAATACATTTTAAAAATACAACATGTCAAACATGACATGACTGTGCTTTAGATTCATGATGCCACAACATGTAAATCATTATACAGAATAAATAATTATGATGTAGTTGGAGGTTTCTTTCAAAGGTGGATGGATGACTCTCTATGTGAACATAAACTGGATGGAGACTGATTTAATCGATTGCATACAGATACAGGTGTGAGTAGCTGCATCCCAATATGACAACTGGAGTATGGGCGAGTGGGTGTGTCAAAATAAGTGTCGCTGGTGAGAGCTAACGTGGCCATTTTTTAAAACTTCCCATTAATAATTTCAAGTAGGATAGCAGCCTACAGAAGAAATCACAAAAATGGTTGACAATCATCTAGTTACCTTGATAAATACATACAATCTACTACTCAATGGAGAGGGCATGAATAGCAATCAGCAACGGCTTCGGAAGTAGCTACCTAGTAGCCAATATCAGGGGGACAGTCACAGTAAGCACATGCATACAACGCATATTAAGCAACAGTACACCCATCATCAATACTTTTAATAAAACATTTAAAAATAGTCAGTTTTATAACTGAAAATGTACAATTATCTGCGTAAAACTAACAATGAAATATGAATTAGACTCATCCTCTGGCTTCAAAACTGAAGTCCAAACTTTCGCAGTACTTTCTATTCGACGTGCCCATACTCTGGTCGCCATATTGGGCTGCAGTTACACCCTTCTCCACAGATACAGCCATGCATGAACTGACCTACTTACTGTTCTCTCTTTTTCAATGAACTCACATTCCACCAATCACAAAACAGCAAGGTGATGGCTAGGTAAATACTCAATAACTATTACCATTCCAAACAACTGATTCCACACTCTTTTTAACTAACCAACAGTGAAACAGAAAATAACAACTCCTACAATATATAATCATAATACTGCATTCGAATAGCTGAAAAAGTCTCTGAAACAGTCTCTATTTTCCTTAGCCGTTTTCCACCACAGCGTGAATGTCCCCTCTCTCTCACCTACACTTTCTCTTCTCGGTTTAAGAATGCCTCTTTATTCTCATTTGAAAAAGATCCTCCACCCCACTGGTTAAAATGTAACTGGTTGAAATAAATAGATCCAGTTCTTACATTGCTCTCCTTTTTGTTCTTATATCTTGAAAAAAAGAAAAGAATGGTGGCCAATGGAAAGAGAGGCTTAGCTATAATGCTTGGGAACAATAATGTGTACACAAGGATTTTAGGACAAAAACAAATCACATTTTACGCAGTGCAATGGAGAGCATAACTGAGGAATTTTAACCCATCCCCCCCTTCTCTTAGATCTAGACTCAATGTGGGGCTTTGCAGAGGACAGACCCTATAGGATTGTCCTATTTAGATTCCCATACAGTTTGACTTGAGCTTTTTCCATCCATTGTTTATGAGTGAGAGGTCCGTCACAGCACAGAGTCTGCTCATTGTGCAGAACTCAGAATTAAAAAGGGACTTGATGTGAAAGAGAACAGCCACAGGAGAAAATGTTCTGTTCTTTTTCCGGCATTCACACTGGCCGTCTGCACCCAAATCACACATCAAACATATGGAAAATTCCTCCTTAGTGTGACAGAAGCCATATAAATTGCCATTAGCACTGCACCTATGAATGGGCCTCAGACTGGTCTGTCTGTGTCTGTGGAGAGAGAGCCAGAAGTAAACAGCTTAGCATGTCTCAGTCTGGTACAACAGACTGACTGGCCTGTGATAGCTCAGGACACATTTACATTTTAGTTGTTTAGCAGACGCTCTCATCCAGAGCAACTTACAGTTTGTGCATTCATCTTTAGATAGCTAGGTGGGACAACCACATATCACAGTCGAAGTGAATATGTTTCTTCTCAATAAAGAGGTTATCAGCAAAGCCAGTGCTAGTAGGAATAGACAAGGTCAACTTTTTTTATGGAGAGGGGGACTGAGATCTCTTATTTCAGATACTCTTTGTAGAAGTATATGTTTTCGGAAGATGGGCAGGGACTTTCAATCCTAGCGTCAGGGGGAAGCTGGTTCCACCTTTCGGATGTCAAGACAGAGAAGAGCTTTGACTGTGATGAGCTGAAGCTGACCCCGTTTGGATAGGACAGCCAAGAGACCAGAGGTGGCAGAACGGAGTGTTTGGGTTTAGGTGTAGGGTTTAAGCATAGCCTGAAGTTAGGGTGAGGCATTTCTCCTTGCTGTTCCCTAGACAAGCACCATGGTCTTGTTGTGGATGCGAGCTTCGAGTGGAAGGCAGTGAAGGTTGCGGAGGAGCGGGGTGAAATGGGAGAACTTGGGAAGGCTGAACACCAGGTGGGCTGCAGCGTTATGGATAAATTACAGGGGTTTGATGGCGGAGAGCCCAGAGAACAGAGAGTAGTCCAGACGGGAGATGACAAGTACCTGGATTAGGACATGCGCCACTTCCTGAGTGAGGAAAGGTCGTACTCTGCGGATGTTGTAGAACATGAAGCTTCAGCAGCGAGTCACTGCTTTGATGTTTGCAGAGAACGACAGGGTGTTGTCCAAGGTCACACCAAGGTTCTTTGCACTCTGGGAGGGGGACACCGTGGAATTGTCAACCGCGATGGAGAGGTCTTGGAACGGGCAGGACTTCCCTGGGAGGAAGAGCAGCTCTGTTAGTTTGAGGTTGAGTTTGAGGCGGTTTACCGACATCCAAGCTGAGATGTCTGCCAGGCATGCATAGATGCGTGTCGCCACCTGGGTGTCAGCAGGGGGGAAGGAGAAAAGTAGTTGAGTGTCATCTGCATAGCAATGATCGGAGAGACCATGTCAGAGCTGAGTGACTTGGTGTGTAGAGAGAAGAGGAGAGGGCCTAGAACCGAGCCCTGGGGGACATCTGTATTAAGTGCATGTGGTGCAGAGTATGCAGAACCCTGAGAGGGTGGAGAGGAGTGTTCACTGTGTCGAAGGCAGCTTATAGGTATAGGATGATGAGAACAGAGGAAAGTCCGCTTTGGCAGAGCCTCCGTGATACAGAGGAGAGCGGTCTCAGTTGAGTAAGTCGTCATGACACTAAAGTTTCTCCCTCAAGGTGATGGGGGCCAGCGCAGGGTTTCAACGCCCTACAGATATCTTCCTATTGGGGATAGTGAATGTTACTGAGGAGTCATGTTAGGAAGGAGCATGTTCTCTTTCTTACCCATTGGAGGAACACCAATAGACATTATTGTATTCTTAGATTCCATAGAATTACTACATTGTGAAATCTTTGATGGGATCCAAATGAGATGCAAAACAGCAACAAGAAATATTATGGCGAACGGCCTCATGGAATCTTTAGGGACAATATATTACGAGACGGTGTAGGCTACACAATAATTAGATCAGAATCCATTTCCCCATGTGACCAACAACTCCACACAACAGCATCCATTATGTGGAGAGAGGATGTTGGTGGGTAGGGGTTTGTGGATGACCATAATTCATCCTGCCTAGTCCTTCACAGCAGGGAGAGCAGAGAGCGAGACATACAGCTACAAGGCTTGTCAGTGACGGTGTGCTTAATTACTGGTGAGATGCATGGTTTACTTCTGTCCAATCGCTTCAGTCCATTTTTTTCTTTAACGAATTAGGTGAGAGATGACACCCTGACATCGACATCGTCGTCCCCCTGCAGAGGGCTGTAAATCTTCCACTCAGTCATTCAAAACACAAATTATTATTTTTTGAGTGGCATCGGGCTGGGAGGGGTTAGGGGGGCAGAAACAGCCCTGGGATAGGTAGTCTCGGCTAAACTGGGACCAATGGCAGTCCACACTTTCTTCAAGATGATTAAAGCCATGACTAAATATGAGTGAGTGAGATCTACTGTAGGATCATTTCAAGAACTTGCCTTAAACGTCTCTTTCTGGAAGTCATGCATCCTCTATGAGAGGAAAAAGATCAGGCAGGAAGATAACCCTGCTCTGACCCACGTACTACAGTGCAGTGGAGGCTGTTGAGGGGAGGACAGCTCATAATATTGTCTGGAATGGATTCAATGGAATGGTATAAAATACATCAAACACGTGGTTTTCATGTGGTTGATACCATTCCATTGACTCCATTCCAGCCATTATTATGAGCCGTCCTCCCCTTAGCTGCCTCCGCTGCTACAGTGAGCCAGGGCCTCTCACCTTAAAGTCTTAGATTTCTTTCTCTGCTCACCATTCAACCTCCAAGAAAAGCCTTTGCCTCCCACCTTCCCTTTGATTTTTGTTTGTTTTGCTGGGCTAAGGCTGACTCTGAGAGGCCTGTGAGTGTGGTGGCCCAGAGGGAGTATTTGAAAGCCTTTAAAAGCCTCTGTGTGCTGGGTGTGCTCCTCTCTCTCTCTCGGTGTTGTCTCTGTGACCCAACAGAACTTCTGATGTTGACTGCGTGTTTTTGTTGTGGAAATAGAGCGTGGTGAGGTGGGACCGAGGGTTGCTGGTTGTGCTGGTGGGTGGGTGTGTTTGTCTGTGTTGTTGTTATTGCTTTGGGTTGTTTCCTTTTTAGTAGCTCCATCTCCGCCTTGGATCTCAAAGACTTAGAGAGACCAGGGTAGGGTAGGGGGGGTTCTATCAACATTTTCCTCTCTCTCACACCCTACTCTCTCTTTTCTCTGCTTCACTTTTAGAGAAATACCCTTCCATTGCCTTATTCAGTCCCAGAGGATTGAGAGATAAAATCCTTCCCTGGTCTTGGGGCTCTGTGAAGACAGTGTAACACTCCTCTTTTCTCAGAGCTCAAGGCTCTGATGCCATCCCCCTCCCTCCCTCCCTCCCTTCCTCCTTCCCTCCCTCCCTATGATGGGAGATGTGTGAGGCTGGCATGCGGAGGCGTGGAGGTACCGGAGGGTGGGGAAACAGAGCACCCCCCTTCTCTCTCCTCCTCCTCCTCTCTCTCCCAGCTCCACCCAGCTCCTGCATGTGCATTGTGGTAACAGGAAAGTAGGGTTGTGGCGGAGATCAGTAGCTGAACGGTGTCTGTTTGTTTAATTATGTAATATATAAATCACCTGCGGATATTATTTGAGAGCTGCTGTAAAAATGATGACTATCAGAGCTCAAGTGGTTTATTGAGGAGACGCAGCAGCAGCTGTGGGGGCAGGGCTCAGTGCTGCTCAGTGCACGGCTGAACTGGGAGGCTCGGCAGCCCACACTACACCACACCGCGCCTGGCCTGTAGCAGATGGGCTCCACTGTTGGTTTAACCTTATCTGGGGTTGTAATATTAGCTGTCCGTGCTGAGTGGATTTAAAAAAGGAAACCCCTTTTATTACCTTTCAGGGTTCAGTAACTTCCTCCGGAGTTGATAACCTTGCTATGTTAACAACCTTTTCATCAACACTTATTTTTTTTAACCTTTATTTAACTAAGCAAGTAATTTAAGAACAAATTCTTATTTTCAATGACGGCCTAGGAACAGTGGGTTAACTGCCTGTTCAGGGGCAGAACAACAGATTTGTACCTTGTCAGCTCGGGGATTTGAAGTTACAACCTTTCGGTTACTAGTCCAATGCTCTAACCGCTAGGCTACTTCAGTACTTCACATTTTAAACAGGGTGGTACACTGTCTGAAAAACCTGTCAACAGTTCTGTAATTTATGACTTACAGTATATCAAACAAAGCTCTAATTTTAGTAGTGTTTCATTTTAATTCAAATTAAGTTAGAATCAACATAACTAAACCATTACTAGGTGTCTATGAGGATCAGAACATTAAAAACATAGGTAATTAGGTACACCACCCTGTTCACGAAAATGGTTCGCTCCTACAGACCGTGAGTCACGTGGCCCAGGGCTTGCCAGACAGGCATCGAGTTACTGTTTGATTGAATATTACAATGGGCAAAACTCTGAGCGGGATATGATAGTCGGTGCCAGGCACGCAGGTTCCAGTATCTCAGAAACGGCTGGCCTCCTGGATTTTTCACCACTGTCAGTGTCTAGGGGTTTACAGAGAATGGTGCGACAAACAAAAAACATCCAGTCTGCGGCAGTCCTGTGGGCGAAAAACGCTTGTTGATGAGAGGTCGAAGGAGAATGGCAAGAATTGTGCAAGCTAACTGGAGGGGGCACAAACAAGCAAAAAACAGCACAGTACAAGAGTAGTGTGCAGAATGGCATCTCGGGAACACACAACGAGTCTGCTCTTGTCACGGATGGACTATTGCAGCAGACGACCCTCCGGGTTCCATTCCTACCAGTTAAAAACAAGAAGAAGCAGTTCCTGTGATCACCAACACTAGACAAATGAGGAGTGGAAAAACATACATGCCTTGCGAAAGTATTCGGCCCCCTTGAACTTTGCGACCTTTTGCCACATTTCAGGCTTTAAACATAAAGATATAAAACTGTATATTTTTTGTGGAGAATCAACAACAAGTGGGACACAATCATGAAGTGGAACGACATTTATTGGATAATTCAAACTTTTTTAACAAATCAAAAACTGAAAAATTGGGCGTGCAAAATTATTCAGACCCTTTACTTTCAGTGCAGCAAACTCTCTCCAGAAGTTCAGTGAGGATCTCTGAATGATCCAATGTTGACCTAAATGACTAATGATGATAAATACAATCCACCTGTGTGTAATCAAGTCTCCGTATAAATGCACCTGCACTGTGATAGTCTCAGAGGTCCGTTAAAAGCGCAGAGAGCATCATGAAGAACAAGGAACACACCAGGCAGGTCCGAGATACTGTTGTGAAGAAGTTTAAAGCTGGATTTGGATACAAAAATATTTCCCAAGCTTTAAACATCCAAAGGAGCACTGTGCAAGCGATAATTTTGAAATGGAAGTAGTATCAGACCACTGCAAATCTACCAAGACCTGGCCGTCCCTCTAAACTTTCAGCTCATACAAGGAGAAGACTGATCAGAGATGCAGCCAAGAGGCCCATGATCACTCTGGATGAACTGCAGAGATCTACAGCTGAGGTGGGAGACTCTGTCCATAGGACAACAATCAGTTGTATATTGCACAAATCTGGCCTTTATGGAAGAGTGGCAAGAAGAAAGCCATTTCTTAAAGATATCCATAAAAAGTGTCGTTTATAGTTTGCCACAAGCCACCTGGGAGACACACCAAACATGTGGAAGAAGGTAATCTGGTCAGATGAAACCAAAATTGAACTTTTTGGCAACAATGCAAAACGTTATGTTTGGCATAAAAGCAACACAGCTCATCAGCCTGAACACACCATCCCCACTGTCAAACATGGTGGTGGCAGCATCATGGTTTGGGCCTGCTTTTCTTCAGCAGGGACAGGGAAGATGGTTAAAATTGATGGGAAGATGGATGGAGCCAAATACAGGACCATTCTGGAAGAAAACCTGATGGAGTCTGCAAAAGACCTGAGACTGGGACGGAGATTTGTCTTCCAACAAGACAATGATCCAAAACATAAAGCAAAATCTACAATGGAATGGTTCAAAAATAAACATATCCAGGTGTTAGAATGGCCAAGTCAAAGTCCAGACCTGAATCCAATCGAGAATCTGTGGAAAGAACTGAAAACTGCTGTTCACAAATACTCTCCATCCAACCTCACTGAGCTCGAGCTGTTTTGCAAGGAGGAATGGGAAAAAATGTCAGTCTCTCGATGTGCAAAACTGATAGAGACATACCCCAAGCGACTTACAGCTGTAATCGCAGCAAAAGGTGGCGCTACAAAGTATTAACTTAAGGGGGCTGAATAATTTTGCACGCCCAATTTTTCAGTTTTTGATTTGTTAAAAAAGTTTGAAATATCCAATAAATGTCGTTCCACTTCATGATTGTGTCCCACTTGTTGTTGATTCTTCGCAAAAAAATACAGTTTTATATCTTTATGTTTGAAGCCTGAAATGTGGCAAAAGGTCGCAAAGTTCAAGGGGGCCGAATACTTTCGCAAGGCACTGTAGCTTGGTCTGATGAATCCCAGTTCCTGATTCGTCATGCTGATGGCAGTCAGGATTTGGTGTAAGTAGCATGAGTCCATGGACCCATCCTGCCTGGTGTCAATGGTACAGGCTGGTGGCGGTGGTATACTGGTGTGGGGAATATTTTCCTGGCACACGTTAGTTCCCTTGACACCAATTGAGCAATGTTTCAATGCCCCAAAGAATTCAGGCTGTCCTGTAGGCACAGGGGGGTTTGACCCGCTATTAGATGGGTGCACCTAATAAACTGTCCACTGAGTGTATACGTTAGTATTTGCAGCAGTCTGCTGACCTCCAGTAGTGTATTAGTCAGTGTGCAGCTAGACCGGCCAGATCTGCTGCTCCTACACACTTAAACACACTGTCCTCACACATCACATCACTGGGCTGCCCGGCCTGCCTACCCCATGGTGCAGCAATGCCACTGCTTCAAAGTGTCCAAGTATCATCTAACCAACAGAGAAAGGCACAAGACACTGTTTATACTTCTTTCCAGCATTTTGTCATTCCTTCTCCCCTGGCACAATTACATCAACACCAGGGACCTCCCACTGATCACAAATGACAGTCATGGGCATCGGGCCAAGACCGTCCTGGAATATTGCTGATAGAAATTATTCTGCCTCCACAAAAACATGGTAATTATATTTTCATTGTTTTGACTCTAACTTGGGTCCTTTTAAGGGGGAGGTGAAGTTGTTTTGTTTATGTTTTGAATATTGTATGATATTCCAAAAGGGAAAAAACACAGGCTTGAAGCTAACATAAAAGTCAACCAAATGTAAATGTATGATATGTAAGATTATTGAGGTTCCTGAAGTTAAAAATAACTTATTTTGTATGGTAGGAATTGTTGTCCATTGTGTTTAAAGTTTTTGTGGCTCTAAAGAAACTAATTTGGAGAATAAAATGTTTTATTTCCCCCCTGATATGTCCTTAAACCCAAAGTCCCTGGCACACATGTCAGCTGTACCAATATGGCACACAAGTCAGCTGTACCAATATGGCACACATGTCAGCTGTACCAATATGGCACACATGTCAGCTGTACCAATATGGCACACATGTCAGCTGTACCAATATGGCACACATGTCAGCTGTACCAATATGGCACACATGTCAGCTGTACCAATATGGGAGACATGTCAGCTGTACCAATATGGGAGACATGTCAGCTGTACCAATATGGGAGACATGTCTGCTGTACCAATATGGGAGACATGTCTGCTGTACCAATATGGGAGACATGTCAGCTGTACCAATATGGGAGACATGTCAGCTGTACCAATATGGGAGACATGTCAGCTGTACCAATATGGCACACATGTCAGCTGTACCAATATGGGAGACATGTCAGCTGTACCAATATGGGAGACATGTCAGCTGTACCAATATGGGAGACATGTCAGCTGTACCAATATGGCACACATGTCAGCTGTACCAATATGGGAAATATGTCAGCTGTACCAATATGGCACACATGTCAGCTGTACCAATATGGGAGACATGTCTGCTGTACCAATATGGGAGACATGTCTGCTGTACCAATATGGGAGACATGTCAGCTGTACCAATATGGGAGACATGTCTGCTGTACCAATATGGGAGACATGTCTGCTGTACCAATATGGGAGACATGTCAGCTGTACCAATATGGGAGACATGTCAGCTGTACCAATATGGGAGACATGTCAGCTGTACCAATATGGGAGACATGTCAGCTGTACCAATATGGGAGACATGTCAGCTGTACCAATATGGGAGACATGTCAGCTGTACCAATATGGCACACATGTCAGCTGTACCAATATGGCACACATGTCAGCTGTACCAATACGGCACACATGTCAGCTGTACCAATATGGGAGACATGTCTGCTGTACCAATATGGGAGACATGTCAGCTGTACCAATATGGGAGACATGTCAGCTGTACCAATATGGGAGACATGTCAGCTGTACCAATATGGCACACATGTCAGCTGTACCAATATGGCACACATGTCAGCTGTACCAATATGGCACACATGTCAGCTGTACCAATATGGCACACATGTCAGCTGTACCAATATGGCACACATGTCAGCTGTACCAATATGGGAAATATGTCAGCTGTACCAATACGGCACACATGTCAGCTGTACCAATATGGGAAATATGTCTGCTGTACCAATATGGGAGACATGTCAGCTGTACCAATATGGGAGACATGTCAGCTGTACCAATATGGGAGACATGTCAGCTGTACCAATATGGGAGACATGTCAGCTGTACCAATATGGGAGACATGTCAGCTGTACCAATATGGCACACATGTCAGCTGTACCAATATGGCACACATGTCAGCTGTACCAATATGGCACACATGTCAGCTGTACCAATATGGCACACATGTCAGCTGTACCAATATGGGAGACATGTCTGCTGTACCAATATGGGAGACATGTCAGCTGTACCAATATGGGAGACATGTCAGCTGTACCAATATGGGAGACATGTCAGCTGTACCAATATGGCACACATGTCAGCTGTACCAATATGGCACACATGTCAGCTGTACCAATATGGCACACATGTCAGCTGTACCAATATGGCACACATGTCAGCTGTACCAATATGGGAAATATGTCAGCTGTACCAATACGGCACACATGTCAGCTGTACCAATATGGGAAATATGTCTGCTGTACCAATATGGGAGACATGTCAGCTGTACCAATATGGGAGACATGTCAGCTGTACCAATATGGGAGACATGTCAGCTGTACCAATATGGGAGACATGTCAGCTGTACCAATATGGCACACATGTCAGCTGTACCAATATGGCACACATGTCAGCTGTACCAATATGGCACACATGTCAGCTGTACCAATATGGCACACATGTCAGCTGTACCAATATGGGAGACATGTCTGCTGTACCAATATGGGAGACATGTCAGCTGTACCAATATGGGAGACATGTCAGCTGTACCAATATGGGAGACATGTCAGCTGTACCAATATGGCACACATGTCAGCTGTACCAATATGGCACACATGTCAGCTGTACCAATATGGCACACATGTCAGCTGTACCAATATGGCACACATGTCAGCTGTACCAATATGGGAAATATGTCAGCTGTACCAATACGGCACACATGTCAGCTGTACCAATATGGGAAATATGTCAGCTTTACCAATATGGCACACATGTCAGCTGTACCAATATGGGAGACATGTCTGCTGTACCAATATGGGAGACATGTCTGCTGTACCAATATGGGAGACATGTCAGCTGTACCAATATGGGAGACATGTCTGCTGTACCAATATGGGAGACATGTCTGCTGTACCAATATGGGAGACATGTCAGCTGTACCAATATGGGAGACATGTCAGCTGTACCAATATGGGAGACATGTCAGCTGTACCAATATGGGAGACATGTCAGCTGTACCAATATGGGAGACATGTCAGCTGTACCAATATGGGAGACATGTCAGCTGTACCAATATGGCACACATGTCAGCTGTACCAATATGGCACACATGTCAGCTGTACCAATATGGCACACATGTCAGCTGTACCAATATGGCACACATGTCAGCTGTACCAATATGGCACACATGTCAGCTGTACCAATATGGCACACATGTCAGCTGTACCAATATGGCACACATGTCAGCTGTACCAATATGGCACACATGGAAGATACTGTACCAACATGGCACACATGGAAGATACTGTACCAACATGGCACACATGGAAGATACTGTACCAGTATGGAAGACATGGAAGATACTGTACCAATATGGGAGACATGGAAGATACTGTACCAGTATGGGAGAAATGGAAGATACTGTACCAATTTGGGAGACATGGAAAATACTGTACCAGTATGGGAGAAATGGAAGATACTGTACCAGATGCACCACCTCAGGTCAACCTAAATCAATTCAATGTGTCAACCAAGTGTACCTAACCACCACTGGCTGGACTAACTCTGTATAGGATTACATTAACAAATGGTAACATTGAGCTACACTGTCTCTTAGTCCTAGAAAATGTTATATTTCCAGATGAGAACTCGTGGATATACTGAGAGAGGCATGCTGCTAAAGGTAGACTCAGCGATATGACGTAAACAGTATAGCAGGTCAATTTCTGCAACAACTAAGAGCGCTGGAGCGCGAGTGTAGACTTTTCCGCTGTTTTGGTCCTGTACCTACCACACTGTAACAGTGTGAAGCATACCTGTGGTCCTGTACCTACCACACTGTAACAGCGTGAAGCAAACCTGTGGTCCTGTACCTACCACACTGTAACAGCGTGAAGCAAACCTGTGGTCCTGTACCTACCACACTGTAACAGCGTGAAGCAAACCTGTGGTCCTGTACCTACCACACTGTAACAGCGTGAAGCAAACCTGTGGTCCTGTACCTACCACACTGTAACAGTGTGAAGCAAACCTGTGGTCCTGTACCTACCACACTGTAACAGCGTGAAGCAAACCTGTGGTCCTGTACCTACCACACTGTAACAGCGTGAAGCAAACCTGTGGTCCTGTACCTACCACACTGTAACAGCGTGAAACAAACCTGTGGTCCTGTACCTACCACACTGTAACAGCGTGAAGCATACCTGTGGTCCTGTACCTACCACACTGTAACAGCGTGAAGCAAACCTGTGGTCCTGTACCTACCACACTGTAACAGCGTGAAGCAAACCTGTGGTCCTGTACCTACCACACTGTAACAGCGTGAAGCAAACCTGTGGTCCTGTACCTACCACACTGTAACAGCGTGAAGCAAACCTGTGGTCCTGTACCTACCACACTGTAACAGCGTGAAGCAAACCTGTGGTCCTGTACCTACCACACTGTAACAGCGTGAAGCAAACCTGTGGTCCTGTACCTACCACACTGTAACAGCGTGAAGCAAACCTGTGGTCCTGTACCTACCACACTGTAACAGCGTGAAGCAAACCTGTGGTCCTGTACCTACCACACTGTAACAGTGTGAAGCAAACCTGTGGTCCTGTACCTACCACACTGTAACAGCGTGAAGCAAACCTGTGGTCCTGTACCTACCACACTGTAACATCGTGAAGCAAACCTGTGGTCCTGTACCTACCACACTGTAACAGCGTGAAGCAAACCTGTGGTCCTGTACCTACCACACTGTAACAGCGTGAAGCAAACCTGTGGTCCTGTATCTACCACACTGTAACAGCGTGAAGCAAACCTGTGCACTTGCAGAGATACAGTGTGTGACTATGCGAGAGCAAAGTCTTGCCTCTCGCTCATCATATCTGCAGTGCTGCATCTGAGACATGGTTCTCATGAAGACAGCAGTCAGTTCAGGGTGGGAGTCGCCGACACAGTCAGACTTATCCAGGGCCTGAGAAATTAAAAGGGGGTATGCTTGGAGAGTTTCACCACATAGTAAGCAGACAATTGATATTGAGTACTATAACAATATATATTCACTATCCCTGTTTAGACACAGTTACTTCGAAATGCACACACATTATTTTGAATTATGTTTGAGGAATTTCCTCAGTACCCAAAAACATTTCAGCATATCATTTGAATAAAAGGAAAAAGGAATGTAATTCAGCTACAGCTACTAATATTGCAATGTTGTTGTTTTTTACTGTAAGGTGACTGTAGGGGATGTGTGTTAGAGACCACATTGGCTCCTGGTTGACCTCCCAACCCCAAATCCTGCTCTCCGGCCAAACTTGGTAGTCCAAGTGCACCAGAAAAAAATAAACAACAAGCAGACTGCCTCAGCAATGCTTAGAGAGGTAGCCTTTCACTATCTCATTCATAAAACATGTAGAGTTGTCCCACCCATCTGGGATACCTACTTCACCCTGCGCACTCGCACACGCACACACACACCCTGGGACCCTGGGACTGAACACCCTGGGACCCTCCTGTACTTCCTGTTCACCCACGACTGCTAGGCCACACACGACTCCAACACCATCATCGATTTTGCTGACGACCTGAATGTGGTAGGCCTGATTACCAGTGACGATGAAACAGCCTACAGGGAGGAGGTCAGTGACCTGGCAGTGTGGTGCAAGGGCAACAACCTCAACCCTCAATGTCAGTAAGACCAAGGAGCTGATCTTCGACGACAGGAAATGGAGGGCCAAGCACGCCACCATCCACATCGAGGGAGCAGATTGAGAGCTTCAAGTTCCTCTGTGTCCAAATCACTAAGGAGTTAAAATGGTCCACGCAATAGCGCCTCTTCCCCCTCATGAGGTTGAAAAGATTTGGCATGGGCCCTCAAATCCTTAAAAAGAGGTTCTTGGGCGCTTGTTGACTGGCTGCATCACCGCTTGCTATTGCAACTGTACTGCCCTCGATCGCATGGCTCTTCAGAGGGTGGTGCGGACAGCCCATTATATCACTTGGGGCCAAGCTCCTTGCCATCCAGAACCTCTATATTAGGTGGTGTGAAAGGAAGGCCTGAAATTATTAGACTCATGCCACCCAAGCCATAGACTGTTCTCTCTGCTTCTGCATGGTAAGCGGTACCGAAGCAACAAGTCTGACACCAGCAGACTCCTGAAAAGCTTCTCCAAGCCATAAGACTGCTAAATAGCTAACAAAATGGCTACACTGACTGTCTGTCACAACCTGATCTGTTTCACCTGTCTTGTGCTTGTCTCCACCCCCTACCAGGTGTCTCCCATTTTCCCTATTATCCCCTGTGTATTAATACCTGGGTTTTCTCTCTGTCTGTTGCCAGTTCGTCTTGTCAAGTCGTCACAGCGTGTTTTCCGTGTGGTACCAGTGCTCAAGTTCTTGTTTTCTAATCTTCCCGGTTCCGATCTTTCTGCCTGACCTGAGCCTGCCTGCCGTTCTGTCCCTGTTTGACTCTTCCTTGGACTATGAACCTCTGCCTGCCCTTTTGTTAGAATAAATGTTCTGAGAAGCGAACCATCCGCCTCCTGTGTCTGCATCTGGGTCATATCCTAAGTCGTGATACTATCTGCATTGACCTTTTTTTTATTGTATTTAAACATGTTGCCCTGACTCAATGCCCACTCACTGGACTCTTCTCACACACACACACACATAACATGCACAGATGTTCATACTGACTCTACACACACGCACACACACTCACATACAATCATCATATACACTGACGCTACTCTGTTCATCATATATCAGAATGCCTAGTGACCTTACCCCTGTGCCAGGGGTTCTAAAACTAAAACACGACCCCATTTTGATATCTGAAAATGTTCGCGATCCCAACCATGTGAAAATAATGATGTAATTAACAGCCAATGTTTACTTGCTATATTTGGGGCTGGGGCAGTCAATTCAAAAACATTCTAACAGTATTTCTGATTGTCTTCTCAACTCACCATAACATGCTTTTAATGTGGGGATGTGACAGTAAATTGCAAATCAGTCTGACATAAGAGAAATGATCTCACCACCACTAATGAGATGGGTGTGCTTGTTGCATGTCGCGTCAGAGCTTCTCAAAGTCATGGGTGTGGTCGACAGTGCGCACCTCATCTATGCTGTCACATCCAAACTGGATCGTTATTTGGACGAGAGCACTGATGGTGCTTTCAAGACAAATAGGAACTGTAAAAATACGAGGTCAATTCATGACGTCAGTGATCTTCAGGTTGGAAAGTCAGAGCTCTAGAAAGAGGCCTGAGTTACGAGTTGGAAGACCGTTCAAAAATATTTTTTCCCAGTCGGAGCTTGTTACCAGTTGTCTTGAACGAACTGAAGTCAGAAGTTGGAGATTTCCGGAATTCCCAGTTGTTTAAAATGCAGCATTAATGCTCAGAGTGAGACGGGCAGGGTATTCACTTTGAGTCAGGAACCAAAACTCCTCCGTAGTGACCCATGAACCCATTCGGTCACATGACAGCTCGATCAGGTATTCAAACTCTCATACCTGCCTGTCAACTTAGCCAGGATCACAGTCAAACAGATTGGGAAGTAGGTCCCAAAGTGCTCTTCCAAGCATTGGAGGTGAGCAGTCATCACTCGTGTGGGACACTTACCGATGCTGTTTTTTGTTAAAAAAAAACATGCACAGCTGGGGGATGGGGCATGGTCGGCTTTTGAAAGACTCTCTCCAATAAGAATTATTTCTTCTGTTTTTGTATTTCCTCTGCATGCTTGCGTTCAGTTTGTTCAGTTTTCCAAATATGTCTGTTACATACAGTAGGCAAGGAGACACATTTTATTTTCATTACAAAGAAAGTCAACCGAGTCATTCACAATGGATCTGAAAAAAAACTGACAACAGTTCCTCTCTCAATGTGAAAAATCTTCCCAACATTCCCCCTTGATAACAACCAAACCTGAAATAGTCATGCTCTGATCCAATATCTCCACATAGCTTTGCAAACAGGCGTGTGTGCTGTGGATGTGGTTTGATGTAGTTTACAATTGAAGTTACCTGCTGCAGTATGTCTCCAAGTCCTATGCTCAGCCCTTTTGCCGACGGTTGCTCTCTGTGTATCTACAATGTGTCCATATGACAGAGGGAGACACATTCATAACTAAAGTGCAGAGGATTGCCCACCGTACCTTCCATAGATGGAGCCCCAGTCAATATATCCACGAAGCACACTGAACATCCCCGTGCCGTTTCATGCTCAGGAATCGTGAGACAGAACATGTCCCCGTGAATAGCATCCCCCGACATGTAGCGAATGTAAGTTAATGCATGGGCATCTCGGGCCCCACAGCTAATGTCTATCTGGGGAGTTTTTGAGTTCAGTCAGTTTCCTCTTGATTGCTAGCAATAGCATACATTCTTTGTTAAACAGTGTTATCTGACAAAGGTATTATTGATGTGAGTTTTTGTGCCCACACATTTTCACATATCAATTGCGGCTGGTAATATCAAAGTCTCTGCAATAGTGTGTGGTTTCATAGCGTAGAGGGCAAAGCCATTCACCGTGGGAATGACTCAAGTACAACGGTCAAGTGCGGCCTTTTCCCATGATTTAAGGGCGCTCTCTGGATGAATTTTAGATTTTATATTTGAATAATTTTCATTTCAATTTTAAAGTTAACCACATTACAATGATTTTGAGATACAAAGACGATATTATAATATATATATTTTTTGGGGAGGGGGGATTTTGGAAATTCTCCCATGACCACATTTTCATATCAGGTGACTACACATGGAGGTCGCGACCCCTAATTTGGGAACCGCTGCCCTACAGTGGTTCTTCCTTTAAAAGTTTTGAGCTTGTTTGTGGTAGATGGTGGCAGATTGTGGTAAATTGCGTCATTCTGGCAACAAAAGCTGACACTTAAATAACGTGCCATAGAATTCTGCGCATTCGGTTCAATTACTTGAATCCATTTCGTTTTTGGTTTTTTTTTGAGCTCAATGCGCACATTGCACAGTTCTGTGGAGATAAATCAGATCAAGCCCAAACTGTGCAATGTAGTAGGGGGTTTCCAACAGGTCAATATTTTACATCATTTAGCACAGAAAACATGGTAATTAAATACAAAGATGATAATTCATTGCCTGCCTACTTGTCCGGTCTGTGTTTCTTTTATGCCTGATATATAAAAGAGATAGATGCAACATTGAGAGGTATTTCTACCTGAAAATACATTGTCTAAGTGATTGATAGTTGGTTTTGAGCAGTCATAAAAACATGCCTTATTTACTTTGAAGAACTACTAAAATAGTGATAGGCAGCTGCTCTATAGAGATGAGATGATGACTTCGAATGAACTAATAAAGTAATGAAGTAGTGCATTTAATTAAACAAACAATAATAATATATATTTTTTATAATGGAATCGAAACCGAACCGACCTCAAAAAGTAATAAAATATGGTGTTGGCATTGACCCTGGAACTGACAGTGTTTAGCTGACTTTCTTGTGCTCTTGTTTCTATTTCTTGTGTGTTTTAGTTCTACTCTACTTTGATATAACGATATTGATTACTGCATCTTTGGGAAAGAGCTGGCGAGAAAGGCATTTCCCTATACGTAACTATAAAACTTGAAACACCCATCCACCCATCCTCCGTCTGCTGATGACAATAGCATCCATTGAGGAACCTGATGGTTCCACACCATGAAAAAAAGCCTCCAAAGAGCATGAAAGTCATGTGGAACCGTGACTAGTCCATAAACGTTGAAAAACCTGCTAGCAGTAGACATTATGACCGTAGTTTCCCCCCTTAGAAGGCATGAAACTGTACTGTTGCATGTGATGTGAAGCGGAAGCAGGTTTATGGAGTTGGCTTGTCCTTTGGAGTTCAGCCCAGGGAATAGAGAGAGGGATAGACTTGAAAGAAGGTTGAGGTTCTCTGATCACAGTTTCTGCCAACCCTTTTCATGGAGATCATAACTGGGGAACAATGACATGCACTATAAGGCTCTAAATCTGACATCCTTGATCATCCCAAAAATTACTATTATACTAGAATCTGAAAAATGTTCCCAAAACACAAAAACTGTCCAGTCATGCTGATAATTATAGAATATTTGTACAAAACATTTGCCTTATGTTGCAAGAATGTTCCTAGAACACATATAATCTGTTCTTTAAAGGTTCCCAGAATGTTTCCTTAGGTAGTGTGAACAGTCTGGTGGGAACAGTGTGGGGATGATTCCAGAATGTTTATTTTAGGGTGAAAAAAAACATCCATCTGATGTTACAAGAACGTTCCCAGAGGTAGGATTCCAAAACACAAAAACTGTCCAGTTGTGCTGACATTCAGATAATATTTGTATCACTGTGCACAAAACATTCCGTTGATGCTGCAAGAATGTTGACAGAGCAGCATTTCTGCGTTCTTTAAACGCTCACAGAACATTGTGGGTACATTACAAGAGAGAGGTTCCGTAAACACAAAATATGCTCAGTTGGGATGAAATTCATACAATGTTTAAGTTGCACAGGATATTATCTTAATGTTGTAAGAATGTTGACAAAACACCTGGTCTAAGTTCTTTAAAGGTTCCCAGAACATTTAATTAAGTAACGGGAGTTGTCTGAGATGTTTCAAGAATATTCTTGTGAAATTCACATGCAGTAGGTTGCACAGAACATTCCAACAATTTTCCACAATTTCCAAATGTCAATTTTCATGACGTTCATAGCATATTTGTTTTAAGTTGAAAATAATACTCAATTTATATATATATATATATATATATATATATATATATATATATATATAAAATACACACACACACACAGTGCCTTCGTAAAGTATTCAGACGCCTTGACTTTTTCCACATTTTGTTACGTTAGAGCCTTAATCCTAAAATAGATTTTCTTTTAATCCTCAGCAATCTACAGACAATACCCCATAATGACAAAGCGAAAACAGGTTTTTAGAAATGTTTGCAACTGTATTAAAAATAAAAAACAGAGATACCTTATTTACATAAATATTCAGACCCTTTGCTATGAGACTCGAAATTGAGCTCAGGTGCATCCTGTTTACATGGATCATCCTTGAGATATTTCTAAAACTTGATTGGAGTCCACCTGTGGTAAATTAAATTGATTGGACATGACTTGTAAAGGCAAACACCTGTCTATATAAGGTCCCACAGTTGACAGTGCATGTCAGAGCAAAAACCAAGCCATGAGGTGTGTCGAAACAGGATTAGTGGGACTAACATTTGTTCAACAGGACAATGACCCAACACACCTCCAGCCTGTGTAAGGGCTATTTGACAAAGAAGGAGAGTGATGGAGTGCTGCATCAGATGACCTGGCCTCCACAATCCCCCGACCTCAACCTAATTGAGATGGTTGGGGATGAGTTGGACCACAGAGGGAAGGAAAAGCAGCCAACAAGTGCTCAGCATATGTGGGAACTCCTTCAGGACTGTTGGAAAAGCATTCCAGGTGAAGCTGGTTGAGAGAATGCCAAGAGTGTGCAAAGGATGGCTACTTTGAAGAATCTCAAATATAACATATATTTAGATTTGTTTTTTTGGTTACTAGATGATTCCATATGTGTTATTTCATAGTTTTGAAGTCTTCACTATTAATATACAGTGTAGAAAATACTACATATAAAGAAAAACCCTCGAATGAGTACGTGTGTCCAACCTTTTGACTGGCACTGTATGTCAACACCCCTTCAAATTAGTGGATTTGGCTATTTCAGCCACATCCGTTGCTGACACGTATATAAAACTGAGCACAGCCATGCAATCTCCATACAAAAATATTGGCAGTAGAATGGCCTTACTGAAAAGCTCAGTGACTTTTAATGGATGTTGGAAAGGATAGCACCTTTCCAACAAGTTAGTTCTTTAAATGTATGCCCTGCTAGAGCTGCCCCGGTCAACTGTAAGTGCTGTTATTGGGAAGTGGAAACGTCTAGGAGCAATAATGGCTCAGCTGAGAAGTGGTAGGCCACAAAATCTCACAGCACTGTTCTTCGGGAGCTTCATGAAATGGGTTTCCATTGCTCAGCAGCCACACACAAGCCTAAGATCACCATGCGCAATGACAAATATTGGCTGGAGTGGTTTAAAGCTCGCAGCTATAGGACTGGAGCAATGGATACGTGTTCTCTGGAGTGATAAATCACTATTCACCATCTGGCAGTCTGACGGGCTAATCTAGTTTTGGCGGAGGCCAGGAGAACGCTACCTGCCCCAATGCATAGTGCCAACTGTAAAGTTTGGTGGAGAAGGAATAATGGTTTGGGGCTGTTTTTCATGGTTCAGGCTAGGCCCCTTAGTTCCAGTGAAGGGAAATCTTAACGCTACAGTATACAATGACATTCTAGACGATTCATTGCTGCCAACTTTGTGGCAACAGTTTGAGGAAGGCCCATTCCTGTTTCAGCATGACAATACCCCCGTGCACAAAGCGAGGTCCATACAAAAATGATTTGTCGAGATCGGTGTGAAAGAACTTGACTGGCCTGCACAGAGCCCTGCCCTCAACCCCATCGAACACAGTTGGGATGAATAGGAACGCCGACTGCGAGCCAGGCCTAGTCTGTGCCCAATATCACTAATGTTCTTATGGCTGAATGGAAGCATGGCCCTGCAGCAATGTTCCAACATCTAGTGGAAAGCCTTCCCAGAAGAGTGGAGGCTGTTATAGCAGCAAAGGGGGGATCAACTCCATATTCATGCCCATGATTATGGAATGAGATGTTCGACGAGCAGGTGTCTTGGAGGTCCTCAGAACATTTAGAAAATGTTCTATTTAAGCTTGACCTAATATTACCACAACATTCTCAGCATGCAAATTGGTTGCTTCTTAAAGAAGGACTGTATTGTAGGTGATATAGAGACACAGCATTTTGTATTAATTACTTCGAATAGCATTTAATCATACAAACATATGTTGACACATCATTTCATTCATAGGACATTTGAACAACATTTAGTCCCATATGTAGAAGGTATCCAAGATTAAAAATAAGACGGGGGACCGTTTCAGGCATCTCAATATAGGAATTATATTATGTGCATTTTTTAAAGTTGCACAGTACATTTTTACACAATTATATACTGTATATTGTTTAACAGTTAATCTAAATCCTGCATTTCTGACTAGATTTATAAATCTGGACGAAATGAAGATGTGCTCTCTTTTAGTAGATTATATCTGAACCTCGATTAAAAACATTTATTTTCAAAAGAAGCGTAGTTAAAGAATATGTGGGATTGAACCAACTCTGTACCAACAAGCGATAGCTGTGGTCTTTTGTGTTTTTTTTTCAGTCTAATATGGTCAAACAGGAAACAGCTCACAATTTCTGAGTTATTAAAATATTCCCATCCTCTTCATATGCCGTCTACTTCTAACACTGTATTTTTTGTTTTCCTTCCTTCATCACGTTTTAAAAGATTTATGAAATGAGACTTGGAACGTTTTTGTAACAAACATTGTATAATCATCAGCATGACTGGAAAGTTTTTGTCTTCATGAGAAAATGATCAGCAACCTAACGAATGTTCTGGGAACTGATCAATAATTGAAGTGGGACTAAAACCAGGAAGGACAACGTCAACCTCTAATACAATGGTTATTATCCAATGGCTATTATGAAACTTTCTTAGTAATGGTTCATTCGCAGTCTTTTTTGGAAGCGATTCACTCGCATTTTCGCTTGGCTATTTCAGTTGCAGTGGGTTACAAAGGTCGTATAGTACCCACTTATAATTTGTACACAGTCTTTTTCCTTCAAAAGCAACATGCAAGCTTTTCATACCTCTATTTCTGTCTATGGGGTAAATAACAGCACAGACTAAAGACAAACCACTCACATGGCTCCAGGTACTTCCTGTTCTCAGAGATGAGGCTGCCTACCTCAGATGAGAAGTACAGAGGAGATATGGTGGCAGGATACGAGGGTTTTTGTAATTCAATAAGAGCTCTAAAAGCATGCATGTGTGGAGCTTTGAGTGGGGTATTAAAGATAGAAAAAAACAACTGAAGGGTTTGAAAGCATTGGTGTAGAAACAGCCTTCCCCTTCCGATGGGGATTTCAAGTAGGGGTAGTAAATATCTGATTAATGCTTTCTTTTCCTTCACACCAGTTCTCCCTCTCACACACAAACACATTCTCTTTATCAAGCAGACTTATTCCCTAAACATTTCCCCCACTCCTACTCTCAGACGGTAAGTAAATCATAAAGGAGATGTGAAGGTTTGTGGCTTTAGCGTAGGCCTACTCTGTAAAGTGCATGAAGGAAAGTTTTCAGACCCCTTCCCCTTTTCCACATTTTGTAACGTTACAGTCTTATTCTAAAAATGTATTCAATTGTTTTTTTTCCCCTCATCAATTGACATACCCCATAATGACAAAGCAAAAACAGGTTTTTAGAAATGTTTGCAAATGTGTTTTAAAAAAACAACGTAAATATTACATTTACATAAGCATTCAAATCCTTTACTCAGTACTTTGTAGAAGGACCTTTTCTACTGATAATGTTTGTGTAAGGAGATTGCATGGCTGTGTGCTCAAATTTATTTTAGAAGTTGTGGTGTGAAGGTGTGGCTGAAATAGCCGAATCCACCAATTTGAAGGGGTGTTGACATACTTTTCTATACAGTACCAGTCAAAAATTTGGACACACCTACTCATTCAAAGGTTTTTCTTTATTTGTACTATTTTCTACATTATAAAATAATAGTGAAGATATCAAAACTATGAAATAATAAATATGGAATCATGTATTACATTTTTTGGAGATTCTTCAAAATATCCAAGCTTTGCCTTTTAATTAATTAATTGTATTTTTTAAATTTGTAAGCAAGTCAGTTAAGAAAACATTCTTATACCGTGGCCAAACCCAGACAACACTGGGCCAATCACAGACAGATGTGCTACAGCCTGAATTTGAACCAGAGACTGTAGTGACACCTCTTGCACTGAGATGCAGTGCTTTCGAAGGTTGCGAGTTCAAGGTTGCGAGTTCAAACCCCCAAGCTGACAAGGTACAAATCTGTCGTTCTGCCCCTGAACAGGCAGTTAACCCACTGTTCCCAGGCCGTCATTGAAAATAAGAATTTGTTCTTAACTGACTTGCCTGGTTAAATAAAGGTAAAATAAAAAAAAATTGACTGTGCATTCGGAAACTATTCAGACCCCTTGACTTTTTCCACATTTTGTTAGGCCTTATTTTAAAATGTATATATAAAAAAAAAAATCCTTCAACTATCTACACACAATTCCCCATAATGACGAAGCAAAAACAGGTTTATACACATTTGTGCTAATTTATATAAATAGAAAAAACTGAAATATTACATTTACATAAGTATTCAGACCCTTTACTCAGTACTTTGTTGAAGCACTTTTGGCAGCGGTTACAGCATAGAGTCTTCTTGGGTACGACACTACAAACTTGGCACACCTGTATTTGGGGAGTTTCTCCCATTGTTCTCTGCAGATCCTCTCAAGCTCTGTCAGGTTGGATGGGGAATGTCTCTGCACAGCTATTTTCAGGTCTCTCCAGAGATGTTCAATCGGTTCAAAATGTGGAAAAAGTCAAGGGGTCTGAGTACTTTCTGAATGCACCGTTAGAGGAGGCTGGTGGGAGGAGCTATAGGAGGACAGGCTCATTGCAATGGCTGGAATCAATTGAATAGAGTCAAATGTGTTGTTTCTATGTGTTTGATGTTTTTGGTACCTTTCAACTGATTCCATTCCAGCCATTGTTTGTTTGTGTTTGTTTGTTTTACTCCATGTGTAACTCTGTGTCGTTGTATGTGTCGAACTGCTTTGCTTTATCGTGGCCAGGTCGCAATTGTAAATGAGAACTTGTTCTCAACTTGCCAACCTGGTTAAATAAAGGTGAAATAAAACAATTAATAAAAAATTACCATGAGCCCGTCCTCCCACCAGACTCCTCTGCTGTATATGACAGGAAGAAGTCAACTCTCTGTCCTACAGTCATAGTCACACTTTCTTTCTGACCTATACCCATACTTTCTATCTTTCATCCTTTATCTTTTCAATCTGTCTCTGAGTCTCCATTCTGTGTTTCTGCAGATCCCCTTCTCCAACTCTCTCTTCTATCGATTTGTTGGTTTTTCCTTGAGGTCTATCTTGGCTTGTCTCTGTTTTTCTTTTAACTTTCTACCTTGATACTTGTGACCAATAATATTGTGGATTCTATCCCCATAGACAATGATGTGGAGGTACAGTATGAGCACAGCACATTTCAATCATTTATTTTTTGCACACAAGTAAAACATAGCTTTAGTTGGAATCCAGAGAAACCACGAATCCATAGGAACACAATACATTTTATGACTGGGAAGACATAGCTTTGATTGACAGTGTGATTGACACGTCCTATGAAGTTAAAGTGGAACCCATGCTGTATGTGCATATACATTGCACACTGTTAATCACTGCGTTTATTTTCCTTAGCGTGTTCCATCCAGTCACTGTTTCTCAGTGTCTCCTCTGCCTTCACACAGTGGTGGTGATATGCAGTATGTAGACGGTGACTGGAAACGGTGATGAACATCACACTCATTTTGTCTGCAGGTATCACATTCTGGTGAAAGAGGCATGTGTTTCTGTCTCTCTCTGCCCACACTGAAAGTACCTAATGCACAGCAAGACATCATACTATACAACACACACACAAACACAGTTTCATGTTTAGAAAGCCATAATAAAGCTACACACACACCATGCAAAAGGATTACAGTACAAGCCATCAGGTACAGTAACTCCAGTCAAACTCTCCAGTCCACTCTCCATAGCAAGCTCTCCAAATGAAACCACATACAGTATCAGCAATTAGATAGGCTACAGGCAACCAGCAAAAAGCTCCCTGACATTTTCTATATGGCAATATAGGTGCCTTGTCTGTCACTCTGAGGCCTGTCAGTAGGGACGTCAAATGTTCAGCCTGATGCACAGACCCTCTAGTCTAAAGCGACTGGTTAAATTGTGCTTAGGAGCATTGTTAAACTCTCTCTATGGTTAAAGTAGGAAGAAATAGATGTCATTGTTGTTCAAATGTACGCTAACTTCCCTATTGTGGACAGAACTTGTAACTACATTTCTCAGATTAACTTGTTTCACCACGCAAGATTTACAAGAAATACACATCCTTTCAATCTCCGATTTATGATATTAAGTATTAAAGTTCATAGTCATCACAATCTCACAAAATTTCTTAAAACAGATCAATATCTTTGGTTTAGTACCAATGTTTTTGTCATACGTGCCAGTCCATAGTGGGACTTAGAACGCAGCTTTAATTTTCAGACCTAGCTGGCTAGAAAAAAACCTGGCGCTCCTCCCATAAACGTCTCTGGCCTCACATGAGTTAATGGATTTAAGGGTTTAGCTATGTTGAAATGAAAGCCAACCCCTGTCGCTGTTTAGAAGCTGATGTGAGGTGGGGATTCGTTTAAATGATCCAATATAAAAAGTGGTATGTCTCCTTTTCCCTTTGAACCATCTACCAAAATGTTCTCACCGAGGTATAAGTTGATAAATGTCTACGACAGATATGTGTATTATACCCAAGTTCATTGAGGTTTGTCTGTTACAAGAGTGCAAATGGTACATCAGCACGGTTATTGTCCCAGTTCCATTGATTTCAATACAATATCGACATGACTGATTAATTTGTGCGCGCTATTGATTACTGTAGAACAAGCTAATCAATTCCTGTCTTGAGTGAACGCTTGGTAAATATTGGTCCGTGTGCAGTTTACAAGGTAACACCTGTGTGTTGTGAGTAAGTTATATGTATTGGCCTTCAAAATATCTCACATTTTTTTCAGCATATTGATATAAATTTGGACATCTTAAACCGGTGTTTTAAAAACCGGTGTTTCCAAAAACATGAAGCAGCAACAGCATCATTTTCAATATATGTTTTAGGAATTTAAATTGCGATTTTAACATGATTTTTCAACAAGCTTCTACTTTATCAGGTAAAAACTACTAAATGAGCCCAAAAATGTGCTGATTTATTGATTTTGATGATATTAGTGAAATTGTGAAAATATGATTGTCCTGGCTACCTGCTTCAAGATGACCACTATCATCCCTGTGCCCAAGAAAGGGAAAGTAACTGAACTGAATGACTACGGACCCGTAGGACTCACTTCCTACATCATGAAGTGTTTCGAGAGTGTAGTCACAGACCACATCACCTCCTCCCTCCCCGACAATCGACCCTGTCAAATTTGCCCATCACCCTGACAGATCCACAGATGACGTAATCACCATTGCACTGCACATTGCCCACACCCACCTGGACAAAAGGAATGCATATGTGAGAATGCTGTTCATCGACTACAGCTCTGCCTTAAATACCAAAGTGCCCTCTAAGCTCATCACAAAGCTCACAGCCCTGGATTTGAACTCCTCCCTATGCAACTGGGTCCTGGACTTCCTAATGAGCCTCCCCCAGGTGGTGAAGGTAGGCAACATTACCTCCTCGAAACTGATCCTCAACACGGCGGCCCCACAAGAGTGCGTCCTCAGTCCCTCCGGTATTCTCTGTATACCCACAACTGCGTGGCCTCACACAGTTCCAACTCCATCATCAAGTTTGCTGACGACACAACAGTAGTAGGCCTGATCACCAAAATCAATGATACGGCCTACAGGGAGGAGCTAGGCAGTCTGACGGCATTGTATCAGGTAAACAACCTCTCCCTCAACATCAGCAAAACAAAGTTGCTGATTGTGGACTTCAGGGGGAACCAGGTTGGGCATCTCCGAAGAGCTGAAATGGTCAAACCTCAAGGACATCAAGGTGAAGAAGGCACGGCAGTGACTCTTCAACCTCAGGAGACTCTACAGAGGGTAGTGAGCTTGGCTAAATCCTCACAGTAGAAATGAGCACCTTCCAATGGGAGAAATAGTGTGATCAGATAATTCATTAGTGATCCAGCGTGAACACTTAATTTAAAGGACGAGAGTCAGCTAGTTTTACCAGTTCTCTTACTCTTCCAGATAGTTGTTTCACTGCAGATACAGAGCTGATAGTGCTTTCAAGAACATTTCATATGCAGAAACTATCAATTGAAAAAGAGAGTTGAGCTTCAGACTAATCTAGAAGGGACTGTGGACTGCATTGAAGGTGTGAGGGGTAAAGTAAGCGAGCCCAGGGCTGAGTTCCTGGGTATCACTGTCGATACTGTACTGTCTGCCGGACTGTTACAGCCCAATGGACACGTGGAAACCAGCTCCCTAAAGACCTTCATAAGAGAGGTGATCATTCACATCCGCTGAATATGATCTTCATGTGAAGCTTTCTTATAGAAGTAGGACTGCATTTTCACCAACCCGTTTTTACCCAGTGATGAATTATTAGTATTTTGTCTGTGTCATCGTTCCCATCTTGTGGTTATTGAAATCTATTAAATGTGAGACTTTTCAGTCCCTAATACCTGACACCTGTTTCCATGGTACCTCTACAAGCTCATTAATGAAGTCATCACATGACCTTGGAAATAACCATGGCAAACAATAACAGACGCTGAACACTATCACCGCTTGCGTCACTGTAGCAGCTTGATACCGACCACTCAGTTGATCACTTAGAATGTTTCTATTCATTCATGTGTTTCTAAGGGTAAGAGCTGGGTTCTATTTATTTTAATGTGGCATTAGAGGCTTTCTTCAATCTGGTTCCATCTCCTAACTCCATCTAGACTACACATCAGACAGATGTCTCTCAGAACCTGTTCCACTATTAATTCTGTCTTTCCATCAGTTCAGGTTTTGGATTTCAGGACATGAATAAAAAAAGATAGTCATTCATCTTCTAATGGCTATACAACTGAAGTTTACAATGGTCTTTGCCGCCCACCATGAACCGCAAACGTTGAATGTATGTGTGACATGGCGAAGGATTCTAAAGACAGGAACATGCAGAAGATGCAGGATATTGGTTGGTAGAAACAGCTGGGTGAAGCATACAGTCATGACTACATGTTAAATGAGTTTAAATAACTGGGTTTGCATAGCATCTCTCCCAACTCTTAACAACTGTCTTGGTTTCCTGTGCCTGTGTCTTTAGATGTTGTCATCATCTCTTACTACAGTGGATGAGGTCAGAGCCCCTGTCGTGTAGAGTCCTGAGTAGAGTCCTCATCCCTCAGAGTAGAGTCCTCATCCTCTCACATCATCTGTTGGAGTGTGACACTAAAGAGCAAAGGAACAGGTGTCTCCTTCTCTGTCTCTCTATATCACACCTCACACCTTCCATGACATCCATCACTTCTACCTCCCTCGGTCCTCCCTGACACCCTCTTCATAAGGAACACATGTCCTTCTCCACTCCACGGGCCGGCTCAGTTCAAGGAGCGCCTGCCCTAGTTCTGCAGGGAGGGGAGAATGGAGGATGGCGCAGACGGAAATGCACTCCTATATAGTACATATCCAATATTCATGCCTTAAGTGGCTGTTCCAAGTCATTAGTGCACTTACTGGTCTCTGACAGCCTTGTCTGAGGCTCATCACTGGCGCTCACTAAAGGCATGTTCCCCTGCAATAAACATGAGCCTGTCAGATCAACTGTCCCTCCCCCAACTTTTTTTTTCTTAAGAAAACACATTATCTGCCTTATAAATGTAACAAAACCCATGTTGAGTGAAGGGCGACCAAGTATAAATTGGAACAAGATGGAATCCATGTGATTCAGTCATATAGCAGACAACTGTTCCATATTACTTGGTTAAGTGGCAAGTAACTCTTTATCAGGTACAAAGCTCATTCAGTTTTAGTTTTTTACCTCTCAAACTTTCCCTGCCTTAGGCTCTCCTCCTCTTCCTTCTCACTACTCAGTCATCGCAGAGGAACAACGTATTATAGTATACAAATACCACATTTTCATGTCATTCACTGGATGACTTATGAATAATTTTTACTCCCACAAGAAAAATAAAATAGAAACAAGTTTGAATTGGTATATTAAGAATGAAGTACAGTGCCTTCAGAAAGTATTCACACCCCTTGACCTTTGCCAAATTTGTGTTACAGCCTGAATATAAAATGTAATACATTTAGATTTTTTTAAATCACTGGCATAAAAACAATACGCCATTATGTCAAAATGGAATTATGTTTCTATTTTTTTAAACAAATTAATAAAAAATGAAAAGTTAAAATGTCTTGAGTCAATAAGTATTCAACCCCTTTGTAATGGCAAGCCTAAATAAGTTCAGGAGTTACAATTAGCTTAACAATCAATACAATTACTTGCATGGACTCAGTCTGCGGCAAAGAAATTAACTTAATGTCCTGAATACAAAGTGTTATGTTAGTGGCAAATCCAATACAACACATCACTGAGTACCACTGACTACCATTTTCAAGAATAGTGGTGGCTGCATCACGTTATGGGTATGCTTGTCATCATAAAGGACTGGGGAGTTTATCAGGAAACGGAATGGAGCCAAGCACAGGAATCCTAGAGGAAAAACCTGGTTCAGTCTGCATTTTCAGCGGGACAATAACCTAAAACACAAGGCCAAATCTACACTGGAGTTACTTATCAAGAAGACAGTGAATGTTCCTAAAGTGGCCGAGTTCCAATTTTGACTTAAATCTATCTTAAAACAGTTTGACAGAGCTTGAAAGACTCACAGTTCTAATCATTGCCAAATGTGTTTCTACCAAGTATTGACTCAGGGGTGTGAAAACTTATGTAACTCAGATATTTCTGTATTTCATTTGAAATAAATGTGCAAAAAGTTCTAAAAACATGTTTTCACTGTCTCACTATGTGTTTACTTTCTGAAGGCAGTATAAGTTTTTAGAGCATATTTTTACACATTCACGTCAGACCATCTCAACATATTTTCAACTCACAACTGAAACACTGAAACACAAGGCCTACCAAGATTCCAGTGATCATCGGTGCCATTTAAGATGAGGGAGGATTATGTTTTTATGAGCATGAGAATTTGTAGTAATCAAGGTGACAAACAGTGACACATTCACAACCGTCTTGCACACTCTTGCCAGTTGAAGTCAGCGGTTTACAGACACTAAGGTTGGAGTCATTAAAACTCATTTTTCAACCACTCCACAAATTTCTTGTTAACAAACTATAGTTTTGGCAAGTCGGTTAGGACATCTACTTTGTGCATGACACAAGTAATTTTTCCAACAATTGTTTACAGACAGATTATTTCACTGATAAGTCACTGTATCACAATTGCAGTGGGTCAGAAGTTTACATACACTATGTTGACTGTGCCTTTAAACTTGCTTGGAAAATTCCAGAAAATGCTTTTGAAGGTTCCGATATGCTAATTGAAAAATAGAACTGTTTGGCCATAAAGACCATCTATATGTTTGGAGGAAGAAAGGGGAGGCTTGCAAGGCGAAAAACACCATCCCAACCGTGAAGCACGGGGGTGGCAGCATCATGTTGTGGGGGTGCTTGCTGCAGGAGGGACTGGTGCACTTCACAAAACAGATGGCGTCATGAGGCAGGAAAATTATGTGGATATATTGAAGCAAACGGCACTTCCAAATGGACAATGCACACCCCAAGCATACTTCCAAAGTTGTGGCAAAATTGCTTAAAAGGAAAACAAAGTAAAGCTATTGGAGTGGCCATCACAAAACCCTGACCTCAATCTTATAGAAAATTTGTGGGCAGAACTGAAAAAGCGTATCCGAGCAAGGAGGCCTACAAACCTGACTTAGTTACACCAGGTCTGTAAGGAGGAATGGGCCAAAATTCACCAACTTATTGTGGGAAGCTTGTGGAAGGCTATCCGAAACGTTTGACCCAAGTTAAACAATTTAAAGGCAATGCTACCAAATACTAATTGAGTGTATGTAAACTTCTGACCCACTGGAAATGTGATGAGAGAAATAAAATAATTTTCCCTACTATTATTTTGACATTTCACATTCTTAAAATAAAGTGGTGATCCTAACAGACCTAAGACAGGGAATTTTTACGAGGCATAAATGACAGGAAATGTGAAAAACTGAGTTTAAATGTAGTTGGCTAAGATGTATGTAAACTTCCGACTTCAACTGTATTTAGCTGATCTAAGGTGTAATCATTAGTTCATCAGTTGCTAATGAGAGTTTATCCTGTTCCGTTCGGTTCCGTTAGGTTTGCTTCCTTTTAAGAAATGTTTTTTCAACAGAATCGGCGGAAGAATACACCAATGATTACACACAAACAGTTCACTTTCATAGCAGCCACATAAAAACAGCATGATAAATTTGCTTGTTGTATATAGAATTCCTTCTCGCAACTATCTACTCGCTTTCCTCTCACCTTTTCCCCTCGCTTGTGGACTTCAATGCACAACATATCAGCTGTCTGTTTCCAGACAACAACAAAATTTCCAAGCCAAACCTTCATATCATGACTGCTAACTGCTACAAACAGCTTACATCGTTGTCACGTCATAGTCAACTAGAAGTACTAGAACTAACACATTAGTAAACCCGCTACAATCATAAAGTACAGTGTACAGTCAGAAAGCAGTTTAGCAATTACACCGGCAATTCATTTAATCAATTATCTGGTGATGTGAATATATTTACTAAATCCCTTTTTTAAAATGTTTTATTTACCGAGGAGGATGGTCCCCCACCTTCCTCCGCTGAGTAGCCTCCACTGCAAGATTCTTTCTTTAAGGTCAAAGCTCGGTATTAATGGGATCATATCTGACACCAAAGACACGGAGACTCCTCTAACTCTGCTTTTTGTCAGGCCAAATTGATGTACAGTGCCTTGCGAAAGTATTCGGCCCCCTTGAACTTTGCGACCTTTTGCCACATTTCAGGCTTCAAACATAAAGATATAAAACTGTATTTTTTTGTGAAGAATCAACAACAAGTGGGACACAATCATGAAGTGGAACGACATTTATTGGATATTTCAAACTTTTTTAACAAATCAAAAACTGAAAAATTGGGCGTGCAAAATTATTCAGCCCCTTTACTTTCAGTGCAGCAAACTCTCTCCAGAAGTTCAGTGAGGATCTCTGAATGATCCAATGTTGACCTAAATGACTAATGATGATAAATACAATCCACCTGTGTGTAATCAAGTCTCCGTATAAATGCACCTGCACTGTGATAGTCTCAGATGTCCGTTAAAAGCACAGAGAGCATCATGAAGAACAAGGAACACAACAGGCAGGTCCGAGATACTGTTGTGAAGAAGTTTAAAGCCGGATTTGGATACAAAAAGATTTCCCAAGCTTTAAACATCCCAAGGAGCACTGTGCAAGCGATAATATTGAAATGGAAGGAGTATCAGACCACTGCAAATCTACCAAGACCTGGCCGTCCCTCTAAACTTTCAACTCATACAAGGAGAAGACTGATCAGAGATGCAGCCAAGAGGCCCATGATCACTCTGGATGAACTGCAGAGATCTACAACTGAGGTGGGAGACTCTGTCCATAGGACAACAATCAGTCGTATATTGCACAAATCTGGCCTTTATGGAAGAGTGGCAAGAAGAAAGCCATTTCTTAAAGATATCCATAAAAAGTGTTGTTTAAAGTTTGCCACAAGCCACCTGGGAGACACACCAAACATGTGGAAGAAGGTGCTCTGGTCAGATGAAACCAAAATTGAACGTTTTGGCAACAATGCAAAATGTTATGTTTGGCGTAAAAGCAACACACCATCCCCACTGTCAAACATGGTGGTGGCAGCATCATGGTTTGGGCCTGCTTTTCTTCAGCAGGGACAGGGAAGATGGTTAAAATTGATGGGAAGATGGATGGAGCCAAATACAGGACCATTCTGGAAGAAAACCTGATGGAGTCTGCAAAAGACCTGAGACTGGGACGGAGATTTGTCTTCCAACAAGACAATGATCCAAAACATAAAGCAAAATCTACAATGGAATGGTTCAAAAATAAACATATCCAGGTGTTAGAATGGCCAAGTCAGAGTCCAGACCTGATTCCAATCGAGAATCTGTGGAAAGAACTGAAAACTGCTGTTCACAAATGCTCTCCATCCAACCTCACTGAGCTCGAGCTGTTTTGCTAGGAGGAATGGGAAAAAAATTCAGTCTCTCGATGTGCAAAACTGATAGAGACATACCCCAAGCGACTTACAGCTGTAATCGCAGCAAAAGGTGGCGCTACAAAGTATTAACTTAAGGGGGCTGAATAATTTTGCACGCCCAATTTTTCCGTTTTTGATTTGTTAAAAGTTTGAAATATCCAATAAATGTCGTTCCACTTCATGATTGTGTCCCACTTGTTGTTGATTCTTCACAAAAAAATACAGTTTTATATCTTTATGTTTGAAGCCTGAAATGTGGCAAAAGGTCGCAAAGTTCAAGGGGGCCGAATACTTTCGCAAGGCACTGTACTATCTATCTCTGTGGCCCGCACAGAAGCTCCTGCCTGGTCGGTCAGCCGGTCGGTCGGTCACTGACACCATTTATCTCCATAACAAGCCTTGGTAAACAACGAGCCAGGCAGGCAGCCCACCTGCTGGAGCCATTATGAGGCCTGGTGCTGGCTAGCCACACTGCAGAGGAGGCAATTAGGGCTTGAGGGAGAACTATAAATCTCCATAAAGCTCTTCCAGCCATTCTCCCCCCACTGTCCCTGACCACGGAGATAATGCATCTCATTCTCTGGAGCCCCCAGAGGACTAGGCAGACTGCGAGACGAGAGCTCCCGCTTTGTCATCAAGCTTAGCAGTTGTACTCCATATTGGAGGAGTCAATCACACGAGCCAGAAAGAGACTAAGAGGGCAGTAGAGTGTGAGTAAAGGTGGGGGAATATAGACACAATTGGAATAGCTGCTTTAAGTGTTTGGTTAAGTGAAGGCTAGGCAGCAGTAAGCAGACAGTCTGGCTGAGGGACTTTAAAATCCTTAAGTTTCACTCTGGTCCTTGTAGGAATTCAGTTTCTCTGTACTAGTAATCAAAGAAAGTTGAGGTCTAGTCTTTGTTCTCTCCTCCTTTGCTCTGACCTGACAGTGTCTGTCCCCCGCAACTGCTAGAGTCTAAGATATCATATACTGTATGTTATGCTCAACCCACTCAATGACCTACATACATTTCAGTAAAGAAACAACAGATGATTCTAGCTACTGTCATTGTTTACATTTCTACAGTACTGTATACATGCTTTCTAGCACAGTTTTAGAAAAAACTAATCCTTATACACTACCGGTCAAAAGTTTTTGAACATCTACTCATTCAAGCATTTTTCTTTATTTTAACTATTTTCTACATTGTAGAATAATAGTGAAGACATCACAACTATGAAATAACACATGTGGAATCATGTAGTAACCAAAAAAGTGTTAAACAAATCAAAATGCATTTTATATTTGAGATTCTTCAAATAGCCACCCTTTGCTTTGATGACAGCTTTGCACACTCTTGACATTATCTCAACCAGCTTCACCTGGAATGCTTTTCAAACCGTCTTGAAGGAGTTCCCACACATGCTGAGGACACATATGCTGAGGCTTTTCCTTCACTCTGCGGTCTGACTCATCCCAAACCATCTCAATTTGGTTGAGGTCGGGGGATTGTGGAGGCCAGGTCATCTGATGCAGCACTCCATTCAACTCCTTATTGGTCAAATACCACTTACACAGCCTGGAGGTGTGTTGGGTCATTGTCCTGTTGAAAAACAAAATATAGTCCCACTAAGCATAAACTAGATGGGATGGCATATTGCTGCAGAATGCTGTAGTAGCCATGCTGGTTAAGTGTGCCTTGATTTCTAAATAAATTAGACAAAGCACCCCCACACCATAACACCTCCTCCTCCATGCTTTACAGTGGGAAATACACATGCAGAGATCATCCGTTCACCCACACTGCGTCTCACAAAACACGGCGGTTGGAACCAAAAATCTCTCATTTGGACTCCAGACCAAAGGACACATTTCCACCGGTCTAATGTCCAATGCTCATGTTTCTTGGCCCAAGCAAGTCTCTTCTTCTTATTGGTGTCATTTAGTAGTGGTTTCTTTGCAGCAATTTGACCATGAAGGCCTGATTCATGCAGTTTTCTCTGAATAGTTGATGTTGAGATGTTTATGTTACTTGAACTCTGTGAAGCATTTATTTGGGCTGCATTTTCTGAGGCTGGTAACTCTAATGAACTTATCCTCTGCAGCATAGGTAACTCTAGGTCTTCCATTCCTGTGGTGGTCCTCATGAGAGCTAGTTTTATCATTGTGCTTCATAGTTTTTGCGACTACACTTGAAGAAACGTTCAATGTTCTTGACGTTTTCTATATTGACCAACCTTTATGTCTTAATGTAACGATGGACTGTCGTTTCTCTTTGCTTATTTGAGCTGTTCTTGCCATAATATGGACTGGGTCTTTTACCAAATAGGGCTATATTCTGTATAGGCCCCCTACCTTGTCACATACAACTGATTGGCTCAAACGCAAGAAGGAAAGAAATTCCACAAAACAACTTAATTGATTAATTGAAATGCATTCGAGGTGTCTACCTCATAAAGCTGGTTGCAAAGAGAATGCAAAGCGTGTGCAAAGCTGTCATCAAGGCAAAGGGTGGCTATTTGAATATATTTTGATTTGTTTAACACTTTTCTGGTTAAAACATGATTCCATTTGTGTTATTTCATAGTTTTGATGTCGTCACTATTATTCTACAATGTAGACAATAGTAAGAATTTAAAAAAAATGGTAGTGTAGCTATAGTATGTATTGCATAGGCCAGTTTGCCAATGCATCTCAGTTCATGGGAAGCGATGCTGCTCTCTTCTCACTAATCAGAGAGGACATACAGCGGAAACATCCTTCCTGAGAAGGAAATGCCTGTTTCCTCTTTATCATATGCTAGGATGTGCACCAAACTACAATATTGCTGATGTATTCCCTCAACACAACAACCCCATAGAGATAAGGCATTGTGTGTATGTGGTTGTGTGTTGGGTTTGTGTGTTGGGTTTGAGGGACAGTTGAGCTGTAACGGAAAGTCAATCTGCTTCCGTCAACACCCTGATTCTACTAAATATTTGGGTCCGACAGGAAGTTCCTGTACACTTTAACATACAGTACCAGTCAAAAGTTTGGACACCTACTCATCCAAGGGTTTTTCTTTATCATGGAGACATCATTTATAGATCGGCAGTTAAAAGGTGCTCTCGAGCGGCTAGATGTTCTTTACTATTCGGCCATCAGACTTTCCTCCAATGCTCCTTATAGGACACATCACTGTCCTCTATACTCCTCTGTAAACTTTTCATCTCTGTATACCCATCCCAAGACCCAATGGTTCATGCTTATTTAAAAAACCCTCTTAGGCCTCACTCCCCCCTATCTGAGATACCTACTGCAGCCCTCATCCTCCACATACAACACCCGTTCTACCAGTCACATTCTGTTAAAGGTCCACAAAGCATACACATCCCTGGGTCGCTCGTCTTTTCATTTCACTGCAGCTAGCGACTGGAACGAGCTGCAACAAACACTCAAACTGGACAGTTTTATCTTGATCTCTTTGTGTGATGTTTTGTTTGATGTATTGTTGTCTCTACCTTCATGCCCTTTGTGGTGTTGTCTGTGCCCAATAATGTTTGTACCATGTGTTGTACTGCTACTATGTTGCGCTGCTGCCATGTTGTGTTGCTACCATTTTGTCATGTTGTGTTGCTACCATACTGTGATGTCATGTGTTGCTGCAATGCTATGTTGTTATCCTAGGTCTCTCTTTATGTAGTGTTGTGTTCTCTCTTGTCATGATGTGTGTTTTTGTCCTATATTTGAATTTTTTTATTTTTAATCCCAGCCCTGTCCCTGCAGGAGGCCTTTTGGTAGGCCGTCATTGTCAACAAGCATTTGTTCTTAACTGACTTACCTAGTTAAATGGTGTTTTTTTCGTCCCACTGGCCTTTAAACCTGTTGGTGCTGGGGGCAGTATTTTCATTTTTGGAAAAAAACGTTCCCGTTTTAAACGGGATATTTTGTCAGGAAAAGATGCTACAACATGCATATAATTGACAGTTTTCGATAGAAAACACTCTAACGTTTCCAAACCTGTAAAGATATTGTCTGTGAGTATAACAGAACTGATGTTGCAAGCGAAAGCCTGAGAAAAATCCAATCCGGAAGTGCCCCAGGTTTTGAAAGCGCTGCGTTCCAATGACTCCCTATTTGGCTGTGAATGTACCATCAATGAGCTTACGCTTTCTACGTATTCCCCAAGGTGTCTACAGCACTGTGACGTAGTTGTACGCATTTCTGTTGAAGAATAGCCGTTGGCGGGCACATTGCGTAAGTGGTCACATGGTGGCTCCGAGAGAGATTCTTGCGTAAAGTACAGAGGTAGCCATTACTCCAATCGGTCCTAGAGAAAAACGAATTGTCTCGACGGATATATTATCGAATAGATATTAGAAAAACACCTTGAGGATGGATTCTAAACAACGTTTGCCATGTTTCTGTCGATATTATGGAGCTAATTTTGAATATTTTTCGGCGTTGTGGTGACCGCAATTTCCGGGCGATTTCTCAGCCAAACGTGAGGAACAAACGGAGCTGTTTCGCCTACAAAAATAATATTTTGGGAAAAAATGAACTTTGGCTATCTACCTGGTAGTCTCCTGAGTGAAAACATCTGAAGTTCATCAAAGGTAAACTATTTAATTTGATTGCTTTTCTGATTTCCATGACAAGGTTGCCTGCTGCTAGCAAGGCATAATGCTATGCTAGGCTATGATAAACTTACACAAATGCTTGTCTAGCGTTGGCTGTAAAGCATATTTTGAAAATCTGAGATGACAGGGTGATTAACAAAAGGCTAAGCTGTGTCTCAATATATTTCATTTGTGATTTTCATGAATAGGAATATTTTCTAGGGATATTTATGTCCGCTGCGTTATGCTAATTAGTTTCAGGCGATGATTACGCTCCCGCATGCAGGTTTGGGAGTCACAAGAGGTTTTAACAACTTTGGGATAGGGTGCAGCATTTTCACTTTTGGATGAATAGCGTGTCCAGAGTGAACTGCCTCCTACTCAGTCCCAGATGCTAATATATGCATATTATTATTAGTATTGGATAGAAAACACTCTGAAGTTTCTAAAACTGTTTGAATGATGTCTGTGAGTATAACAGAACTCATATGGCAGGCAAACACTTGCGAAAAAATCCAAACAGGAAGTGGGAAATCTGAGGTTTCTAGTTTTTGAACTCACCCCTATCAAATACACAGTGGGATATGGGTTATTTTGCACTTCCTAAGGCTTCCACTAGATGTCAACCGTCTTTGGAACGTTGTTTCAGGCTGCTCATGTGAAGGGGGGCCGGATGAGAGCTGTTTGACTAAGGGGTCTGCCTACAGCCTCGTTCTGAGTCACGCGCTTTCACTTGAGAGGTAGCTCTCATTCCATTGCTTTTCTACAGACAATGGAATTCTCCAGTTGGAACATTATTGAACTTTTATGATGAAAACATCCTAAAGATTGATTCTATACTTAGTTTGACAAGTTTCTTCGACCTGTAATATAACTTTTTGAACATTTCGTCCGAATGGACCAGTTCACACTTTTGGATTTGTTTACCAAACGCCCTAACAAAAGAAGCTATTGGACATAAATGGACATAAATGATGGACATTATCGAACAAAACAAGCATTTATTGTGGAACTGCGATTCCTGGGAGTACATTCTGGTGAAGATCATCAAAGGTAAGTGAATATTTATAATGGTATTTTTTAAATAATGTTGACTACCCAACATGGCGGATATTTCTCTGGCTGGTTTGGGCTCTGAGCACCGTTCTCAGATTATGCTTTTTCCGTAAAGTTTTTTTTAAATCTGACACAGCGGTTGCATTAAGGAGAAGTGTATCTAAAGTTCCATGTATAATAGTTGTATTTTCATCAACATTTATTATGAGTATCTCTGTGAATTCATGTGGCTCTCTGCAATATCACTGCATGTTTTGGAACTACTGAACGTAACACGCCAATGGAAAATAAGATTTTTGGATATAAATATGAACTTTACAGAACAAAACATACATGTATTGCGTAACATGAAGTCCTATGAGTGTCATCTGATGAAGATCATCAAAGGTTAGTGATTAATTTTTTGTGTCACTTTTTGTGACTCCTCTCTTTGGCTGGAAAAATGGCTGGGTTTTTCTGTGAGTTGGTGGTGACCTAACATAATCGTTTGTGGAGCTTTTGCTGTAAAGCATTTTTGAAATCAGACACTGTGGTTGGATTAACGAGAATTCTATATTTAAAATGGTGCCTAATACTTGTTTGTTTGAGAAATTTGATTTATGAGATTTCTGTTGATTTGTATTTGGCGCCCTGCAATTTCATTGGCTGTTGGCGAGGCGGAACCCCAGTACTAGACAGGTTAACACAATAACCCATAATGTCAAAGTGGAATAATGTTTTTCCATTTTTTACTAATGAATTAAAAATGAAAAGCTGAAATGTATTGAGTCAATAAGTATTCTAAAGTAAGCAAAGTAAAACTAAATGCATGCTCTTCAACCGAACTCTGCCCGCATCTGCCCGCCTGTCCAGCATCACTACTCTGGACGGTTCTAACTTAAAATATGTGGACAACTACAAATACCTAGGTGTCTGGTTAGACTGTAAACTCTCCTTCCAGACTCACATTAAACATCTCCAATCCAAAATTAAATCTAGAATCGGCTTCCTATTTTGCAACAAAGCCTCCTTCACTCATGCTGCCAAAAATACCCTCGTAAAACTCACCATCCTACCTATCCTTGACTTTGGCGATGTCATTTACAAAATAGCCTCCAACACTACTCAACAAATTGAATGCAGTCTATCACAGTGCCATCCATTTTGTCACCAAAGCCCCATATACTACCCACCACTGCGACCTGTACGCTCTCGTTGGCTGGCCCTCGCTTCATATTCGTCGCCAAACCACTGGCTCCAGGTCATCTACAAGTCTCTGCTAGGTAAAGACCCACCTTACCCAGCTCACTGGTCACCATAGCAGCACCCACCCATAGCACACCCTCCATCAGGTATATCTCACTGGTCACCCCCAAAGCCAATTCCTCCTTTGGCTGCCTCTACCTTCTAGTTCTCTGCTGCCAATGACTGGAGCGAACCTCAAAAATCACTGAAGCTGGAGACTCTTACCTCCCTCACTAGCTTTAAACACCAGCTGTCAGAGCAGCTCACAGATCTCTGCACCGGTACATAGCTCATCTGTAAATAGCCCATCCAATCTACCTGAACCCCATACTGTATTTATTTATTTATCTTGCTCCTTTGCACGCCAGTATCTGTACTTGCACATTCATCTTCTGCACATTCTACCATTCCAGTGTTCAATTGCTATATTGTAATTACTTCGCCACCATGTCCTATTTGCTTTAATCGTTAAGGACTGGGGAGGTAAGCACAGAGGAAAACCTTGTCCAGACACTGGGAGATGAGTTCACCTTTCAGCAGTACAATAACATAAAACACAAGGCCAAATCTACACTGGATTACTTACCAAGACAATGAATATTTCTGAGTGGCCGAGTTACAGTTTTGACTTAAATTTGCTTGAAAGTCTATGGCAAGACCTGAAAATGGTTGTGCAGCAATGATCAACAACCAATTTGACAGACCTTGAAGAATTTTGAAAATAATAATGTGCAAAGGTTATACAATCCAGGTGTAGAAAGCTCTTAGAGAATAACCCAGAAAGACTCATACGTGGTTGAATACTTATCTAATTAAGTGTTTTATTTATCATATTTATTTTTACAAATGTTAGAATTTTTAATCCACTTTGACATTACAGAGTATTTTGTGTAGATCGTTCACAAAAAAAATGTTGACAAAAAAAATGACTCAATCCAATGCTTCCCAAAGTTGTATCAAATTGGCTGGCTGTCCTTTGGATGGTAGACCATTCTTGATAAACTGTTGAGTGTGAAAAACCCAGCCATGTTGCAGTTCTTGACACACACACACACACACACACACACTCACACACACACACAATCTTGCTGGCACGTCTTACAGGCTTCTCTGTGGAAACTGTATGTGTTTGTGGGAAACACAAGGGGCGTTATTAACATCTTCGATTGACCTACAGAAGCAACATTTCTGGTAAAACCACATGTGGAGGTGGCAACTCCACTGACTCCCTCCCCCTCTTTCCCTCATGTTTTTTCTCTTTCTCCACTTTAGTGGTGCGATATCACTTTACCGGGTCACCAGATTTCCCAGTCATAGAGGGGACACGTCACTTACCTCTGCCTTCTTTACCTCTTGAACTGTCAGACATTTCCCCCTGGTACAGCCAAAGACTGTCAGCTGTCATTTTCACCTCCCACTTATTAAACAAGGAAACCAAAAAGCCTAGTACCCGTAGTATGGTGGAAGTAAAAGGTGAGTAATGGAGAAAGCTGATAAACATCAATGTGTATTTGTAGAGCAGCTCATCAAAGTTTAATGGTAGAATAATAGGTCTGTAACTGTAACACTTACTAGGCCATCAATAATGACCAAGCAGGTTTGGGTAAAGTTACCTAGCTGGGATCAGGGGGGATTGTGGTAGGGTTACAGAGACAGTATCAGCTGGATAGGAGTGCAGTTATGTTGGACAAATATTTATACGTGTCATGTTACTGGAACACTAACTAGGGGAGACTAGAATAGGCAGGGTGATTGAGAAGTCAAATACACATGTACTACCTTTCTATCTTATCTAGAGATCTACGGACTGATCATTTATGGACCAGAGCAGAGGAAATACCTGAAAGAAATGCGAGCTTAGTATCAGACTAACCTTATTTAATTTTGATGCTAAATAGGGTAAAATTGTTTATGCAACGAGATTAAGGTTAGAATTAAAATCTTTTAAGCAATATTTTGCAACAGTTTATCAGGGATGAGGTTATCTACTGCATCTAATCCTTTCAAAGCAGGCACTGGAGCTTGTCCTTGGACTAAAGCCCAAATAAATGTATTAGTAAAGACGCTATGCAAGTAACAGATAATCATCCCACTTTAAATGCTGTTCAGTTTATAAAGGCTTCATAAAGCCTTCATAAGCACTAAATCAATTCCTACAAAGCATCTATAACCGAATGTCATGCTATATAAAGGGTTCATAAATGTGGCATAACTGTGTGACATAATCAACAATGTCAAATGTGACATAACCCACTATGTCGAATATGAAATAAACATGTGTTTTATAAAGGGTGACATGTTGTGCTGAAGGATGGCATACACTCTAAAGTGATGTCATGTTAGTCACATTACACCTAATCTCGTTCCCAGATACTTCTGCCCAAATGCACCGAAAGTCAGGTCGAATCAACGCGCCAAACTTGGCTGTCATTAGTTAGGGTTAGGTTTAAAATCAAATTTTAAGAAGATAAATTGTGGAAATGGGAAGGGTTTAGCCATTATTATGAATCATTTACTGTGTTTAATTCAAGTACTTTACTCAGTAAGGTCACTCCTATAGAATTATATGGACACTCCCACTATGGCCAACTCTGAATGGTTGATATCCCAGCCTTGTATGTGCTGTGTGTGCAATAGCCTGAGGACGACGTTACACTAAGAAACACCTACCTTGATGAAAGCCCCCAACCTAAAGAAATAGAAAATGTCTTTCTTCTGGAACCAAGTTACATGTTCCACAGTCCACAAACACGCACACAAAAACAAGCCATATCGTGGGGTGCTGGGCCCAATCAGGTCTTTGACACGCTGAAAGATCAGCTACAGAATGTTGTCACCATTGTAACAGGCTGTAATCAAGCCCTGGTCTCCAGCATGGGAACAGAAGAGGAATACCTTGTGCAGTAGTCTCAGGTTCTGTCGGACTACCCCAAATCATCTTGGTTCTGACACACACACGCACAAACGCAAGCTTTGCAGGTCCATCAACCCATTTAAATACCTGTCACACCCTACAGTAACCTGTGGATCACGAGAGAACCTTCATAAATCAGCAGAACATTAATAACCTATTAATTGACACTTTATGTGGTGTCCTGTACTACTTAGTTTGAAGTGAGAGACCTTCGGACATTCATAACACATCCATAAAGACCTTACATCATATGACGCTGTACTTACTATGAAGTTAGACCCATTTGGTTATTCACAAGACAAAGATAAAGGCTTAATGATGTAAACACAAATTAACACATTGTCAGTAACAGCTGAAATGAATCAACTTTAAAAGACATGTTCAAACCATACATTTCCTTACATTTTTAAAACAATACAAATACATGACATTTTCAAAAAGTCCAGCAATGCAGTTACATTGAACCTTACACAGAGCTGTGAATAGAGTAGCTTGTCCCTGACCTGGAGGACTATTGGTTATTGGTCTCTGCCTGCTGGAGGTACTGCATGTTGGTTCCAACCTTAAAAGTAAAACAAAGAAAGTTAGCAGGCCTGTTAGGAAATGCCTTCGTCATATTCACACCATCTGGATAAGGGCATTTCTGTGCTGCGTCAGAAACTCTAAATGGGAAGATGGGAAACTCCATTCAATTCGTATTATTATATTCTTCTTGCATTTACAAATCTCACGCGGTGACCATGAGATGTGGCTGTATCTATTCAGCTGAGCCTGCTAGCTAGAAATTGCTGTGAAGTCACCGAAATTGTTTGAAATAACAATTGAGGTAGCTACAGTATGTAATATAACTCAACACTTTACTACAAACTAATTTAAATTACAATAAAGGTTAACTTACTTTATTTTTGCTTTCCAGTGGCAGCACAAGTGGGCATTTGATTTACGAACTCATCACATGATCAGCGTCTTGTCAGCAACACTAAAAAGTATTCCGGGGCACATTTTTTTTCCCAAAATAAAAGTCCCCCACATAATAGTAGAAAAGTGTCAATAACCATTCATGATAGATACAAAATAATTGTCTAAACATTAACAATGATTAATATTTGTTCATATTTAAGTGACATTAGCATTAAATGTAGCTTTTAAAATGAATGCCCATAACACAAATCATTTTATATTTTATTTTATATTTTATACACATGAGGTTGGTGACACCTTAATTGGGGAAGATGGACTTGTGATAATGGAAGTGATAGTGGAGTGGAATCAGTGGAATGGTATCAAATACATCAAACACATGGTTTGATGCCATTCCATTTGCTCTGTTCCAGCCATTATTATGAGCCGTCCTCCCCTCAGCAGCCTCCACTGATGGGATACATATTGGCTTAGAGCAAGAACTATTCTGGGTGGCATAGTAAAAGTATTGTAGGGAATACTCAGTAGTGTTTGTAGAATGTATACAGTATATGGTATCATTTCATGGGGCTCTGAATAATATGGAGTGTTGCAGGCCTTTTACTCCCCCCATTCCATTGGCGGCTGAATCACATCACGTGCGCTTACTGCACTGTAGAAAACCTGTTAACCAAACAATACTGAAGGGCAACTACAATCAAACATCAACGTTTCTTAGATATATCACAGACCTCAAAAGTCATTCCCTAACGTGGCTTAAGCACTGTTGTGAACACAGAAAATCCCATCCAAAACCTGTTGTTTTTCTATTAAAGAATGATCTATTTTTTAAATGGGGGATACCCGAAACCTGGAAAAACTAAACCAAGAAAACATTGATGGTTATGTCACACAGTTATGCCACATTTATGAGCCCTCTATAAAGCATGCTATATAGTTATAGATGATTTGTAACACATTTATGTAGTGTTTATAAAGGCTTCGGCGATGTCATTTACAAAATGGCTTCCAACACTCTACTCAGCAAACTGGATGCAGTCTATCACAGTGCCATCCGTTTTGTCACTAAAGCACCTTATACCACCCACCACTGCGACTTGTATGCTCTAGTCGGCTGGCCCTCGCTACATATTCGTCGCCAGACCCACTGGCTCCAGGTCATCTACAAGTCCATGCTAGGTAAAGCTCCGCCTTATCTCAGTTCACTGGTCACGATGGCAACACCCATCCGTAGCATGCGCTCCAGCAGGTGTATCTCACTGATCATCCCTAAAGCCAACACCTCATTTGGCCGCCTTTCGTTCCAGTACTCTGCTGCCTGTGACTGGAACGAATTGCAAAAATCGCTGAAGTTGGAGACTTTTATCTCCCTCACCAACTTCAAACATCAGCTATCTGAGCAGCTAACCGATCGCTGCAGCTGTACATAGTCTATCGGTAAATAGCCCACCCATTTTCACCTACCTCATCCCCATACTGTTTTTATTTATTTACTTTTCTGCTCTTTTGCACACCAATATACCTGTTCATGACCATCTGATCATTTATCACTCCAGTGTTAATCTGCAAAATTGTAATTATTCGCCTACCTCCTCATGCCTTTTGCACACAATGTATATAGACTCCCCCCTTTTTTTTCTACTGTGTTATTGACTTGTTAATTGTTTACTCCATGTGTAACTCTGTGTTGTCTGTTCACACTGCTATGCTTTATCTTGGCCAGGTCGCAGTTGCAAATGAGAACTTGTTCTCAACTAGCCTACCTGGTTAAATAAAGGTGAAATAAAAAATAAAAATACAATTTATCATGGCTTTATGAAGCCTTTATAAGCTGCATGTCACTTAAAGCGGGACCGGGCAGTCGTAAAATTTTGTATAAAGATTCTCACCAAATTTGTAATAGTCTAATATAACATAGATATTACATAAACAGATTTCTTTCTTTCTTACCTCTTGCACTAATAAAAAAAGCTTTTCCAAGGTTGTTCATATTGCATTATTGTATTGAGAGGGTATGTTTTTCCTAAAGGGGACAGAAGATCCTTGACTATAACCAGACGGCATCACAGTGCCTTTAAAAGTTTAAATAAATATACATTTCAACTTTAACTTTTCAACCCAGTCCTTACTATTTGAAACATGCCAGGGCAAATCTAAGCACTCAAAAATGTAAAAGCTATTACTTTGGACCCCAAAAAATTACAAGGGGAATTTTCCAACTTTATGATTCTCCTTTACATTAAGCCATTCCTCTGTGAAATCTGGTTTATGTGTGAGGTTTCTCCCCAAGGTTTTCCGAGTTAAACGGAGCACTCAGGACCTAATGGAAGGAGCAATACATTTACCGCCCAGCATTCCAAGCAGTCACCTCAATTCCATACTGCATCATCCCTTCAGACACTAGCGGCTTTTAAAACATCAGGCTGCACTGCATTGCCATAAATAAATCCCTCAGATCACACATTAGCACGGACTATAACTTTAAACATCCTCAAAACACCAATGAGTATCAAACTTTATTGGCGGAGTGAGAGGGTAGATTTGGCTGTATGTCTCAATGGGTCAAATTAAAGCAGCAGGCCTGATGAAAAGATTTTTGAGTCCGGGTAGGGTAGAACATTGGGAAATCAAGACGTGAGTGGCGATTGAGTAACTCTGATCAGGTGGTGGGCCATGTGACCCCCCCAGGTTTCCCCAGCCCCCTCTGACTTCTCTGGAGACGCACAGCTGTAGGGACCTCTCTTTGAACTCTCCGGCAAGGAGTCCAGAACAGAGATGGCCTTGGCGACTGAATGATAGGAGAACTGAGGGAGAACAAACTAAAAAAGCTGTTTATTCAATAAACCTCATACTGTACCGCTTCTGTACCACCACAAATATGATTTAGCTAAATCAAGTCAAATCAAACTTTACTGGTCACATACACATATTTTGCAGATGTTATCGCAGGTGCAGCGAAATGCTTAGGTATCTAGCTCCAACAGTGCAGTAATACCTAACAATACAAAACAATACACACAAAAATGAAGAAATATCAGAATAAGCAATGTCAGTCCGGAATATAAATATATATACAGTTCCTTCAGAAAGTATTCATATTCCACATTCTGTTGTGTTGCAGCCTGAATTGAAAATGGATTAAATATTATATATTTTCTCACCCATCTAAACACAATACCCTATAATGACAAAGTGAAAACATGTTTATTTATTTTGTAGCAAATTTATTGAAACAAAACGCAGAAATATCTAATTTACATAAGTATTCACACCCCTGTGTTAAGACTGTAGTATCACCTTTGGCAGCAATTACAGCTGTGAGTTTTTCTGGGTAAGTCTCTAAGAGCTTTCCACACCTGAATTATGCAACATTTGCCCATTATTCTATTCAAATGATTCAATCTCTGTCAAATTGGTTGTAGATCATTGCTACACAATCATTTTCAGGTCTTACCATAGATTTAAGTCAAAACTGTAACTCGGCCACTCAGGAACATTCACTGTCTTCTTGGTAAGGAACTCCAGTGTAGATTTGACCTTGTGTTTTAGGTTATTGTCCTGCTGAAAGGTGGATTCATCTCCCACTGTCTCGTGGAAAGCAGACTGAACTAGGATTTTGCCTGTGCTTAGCTCCATTCCATTTCTTTTTTATTCTGAAAAACTTCCCAGTCTTTAACAATTACAAGCATTCCCATAACATGAAGCAGTCAACACCATGCTTACAACTATGGAGAGTGGTACTCAGTAATGTGTTTTATTGGATTGGCCCCAAACATAATAGCTTGTATTCATGGAAAAAAATTAATTGCTTTCCCACATTTTTTTGCAGTGTTACTTTAGTCCCTTGTTGCAAACAGGAAGCTTGTTTTGGAATATTTTTTATTCTGTACAGGCTTCCTTCTTTTCACTCTGTCAATTTAGTATTGTGTAGTAACTACAATGTTGTTGATCCATCCTCAGTTTTCTCCTATTACAGCCATTACATTCTGTAGATGTTTTAAAAAGTCACCATTGAGCTCATGGTGAAATCCCTGAGCTGTTTCCTTCCTCTCTGGCAACTTAATAAGGAAGGACGCCTGTATCTTTGTTGTTGACTGGGTGTATTGATACTCCATCCAAAGTGTAAATAATAACTTCCTGATGCTCAAATGGATCTTCAATGTCTGCTTTTTAAATTATTACACATCTACCAATAGGTGCCCTTCTTTGCGAGGCATTAGATTCAATGATCTTTGTGGTTGAATCTGTGTCTGAAATTCACTGCTCGACTGAGGGAACTTACAGATAATTGTATGTGTGGTGTACAGAGCTGAGGTATTCATTCAACAATCATGCTAAACACTATTATTTCAAAGAGCGAGTACATGCAACCTGTTATTATATTTTTTTCTCCTGAACTGTTTTAAGCTTGACTTAACAAAGGGGTTGAATACTTATTGACTCAAGACATTTCAGCTTTTCATTGTTAGTTACTTTGTAAAAAAAAAACACAATTGCACTTATACATTATGGGGTATTGTGTGTAGTTCAGTGACAAAAACTCTCAATTTAATCCATGTGGAAAAAGTGTGGAAAAAGTCAAGGGCTGTGAATACTTTCTGAAGGCACCAGCAGCGGTGCAGTTCTTGACACAAACCGGTGGGCCTGGCACCGACTACCATACCCCGTTCAAAGGCACTTAAATATTGTGTCTTGTCCATTCACCCTCTGAATGGCACACTTACACAATCCATGTCTCAATTGTCTCAGGTCTTAATCTTTCTTTAACCTGTCTCCTCCCCTTCATCTACATTGAAGTGGATTTACATCAACAAGGGATTATAGCGTTCACCTGGATTCCCCTGTACAGTCTGTCATGCAAAGAGCAGGTGTTCCTAATGTTTTGTATACTCAGTGTACATATGAAGTGGGTTAAACAGTACGTAAATATAATTCAAGTGACCAGTGTTCCCCCCTGTACTGTCTTTGCCTTCGAGATGGTAGCGGGGTGAACAGGCCGTGGCTCGGGTGGCTGAGGTCCTTGATGATATTCTTGGCCTTCCTGTGACACCAGGTGCCTGGAGGACAGGCAGTGTGCCCCCAGTGATGCATTGGGCTGACTGCACCACCAAGAGAGAGAGCCCTGTGGATAGCGGACGGTGCAACTCCTGAGGTTGAAGAGGCGCTGTTGCGCCTTCTTCACCACACTGTCTGTGTGGATGGACCATTTCAGGTCTTCAGTGATGTGTACGCTGAGGAACTTGAAGCTTTTCACCATCACCACAGCTTTTGGTGGTTTGCTGATCAAATGGTGACACATGGAAAATAATTACGAACAGATCTGCACAATTGATATTCATGGCAGACGTCCAATATGAACACTCTTTTACAATGATAGTGTGTCACATATTCAGGACATTGATCCCATTTCATGAATCCCATATCACAACTCTAATATCCGTACTCTCTTTCGTTGTGGCAAAGCGGTTTAATTGAGACATGGCTACATTTAACTGCCTTTGCCTAATTGCCTCCTTTGTCAAATGTCACAGGTTCCAGCCAATCATGCTTCTGATGCAAAACAGAAAGAGAATCAGTTATATGGTGTAATGTAGTGTTGGTCAGATAAGAACCACATTCATGCTAGCAGCATGAGTCAATGGAAAGATATGGGATTAAGTGTGTTGACTGGGATCCAGAGGGAGGGAGAGTAGGGGGAGGGAGAGAGGGAGGGAGAGAGGGAGAGAGGGAGGGAGAGAGGGAGAGAGAGAGGGAGGGAGAGAGAGAGAGAGAGGGAGGGAGAGAGGGAGGGAGAGAGGGAGGGAGAGAGGGAGAGAGAGAGGGAGAGAGAGAGAGGGAGGGAGAGAGGGAGGGAGAGAGGGCGGGAGAGAGGGACTGCTGGAGAAAGATAATACCTCTGCTGAACTGGAAATCTAATTCATCTGTCATGTTACAAATTCACAGTTCTGATGAAGGCACGTTTTAGTAAAGCTACATGTTTGTTGGTTTTCATCATTTCCCCATCATCTCTTCCTTTTCTCCACCTTTATTAGCTTAATCTACCCCTCCCTCCTATCCTCTGCCTCCTCCTTCTCTCGCTCTTCCTCTGTGATATTGTGCTGACTCCCCTCAGTATTGTGATATTAAACCAAATAAAGATGCGATCAGCTGCGATGCGGCAGGCAGCCACGCGGGACTTGTCGGAGTCATTAATGTGCGTTGACTAATTGCTCTCCATTCTAAGGGGAAATGACACTCTGCTGGGGCTCATTTCCCCACTGTGCTAAGCTTCTTTCTTCAAACAGAACTCTCACTTTTTACATTTTTTTCCTCTCTTTCTGTTATTTTATCACACTTTCAAGCACTAGCAATGATCCCCATTGCTGTCGAACATAAGCGATACATTGGGAAAGCCCACCATCCCTAGGGTTATTAGGATATGTGGATTATTCCTGATTAACTGTGTCATATACTGTTGATGAGATACCATATGAAAGCTAAACTGGTGCTTATTAAACCAGATGGGCAAGGTCAGCTTTAAGGAGCATGTCGAAGTTAGCTGTAGTCAGACAAACATCAGACAGTATTTCATAAATAAACACTGCAGTCACACAGTCAATTATTGGCCCACTGACTGACAGCACAAAGTCTGTGTTAATGACCGCGTCCATATCCAGTTAAAGGATTAACTCAACAAAGAACGTATGACGCAAAAACATGTTTATGGTTACTAGAGGGGTTCAAGTGTCAACCAAGACAAAAGGGTAACATTTCATTTTGAAATGCATTATTCATCACCGGACGAATAATTTGACTAAATGGATATTGAGTCATGAATCAGCTCATAAACAGGCGCTCGTCAACTTGATGGAATTACATTTCATTTGCTGTCCTTGGCTCCTTTTGCCACGCCCCCAGCCAGCAGGATGGATTCCTCACGTCTTCCGTCATTTGTCTGCTTGAGGTCAGGGCCAAACAAGAGCGTCTCCATTATTGCTATTGATTCCAGGTAGTTGGGATTGATTTTCTCTCGGCTTCAACCTCCTTCCCTGGGCTGCTTAGAGTTAGTCACAACCTGGCCTGGCTGATTGGGTGGGAGCCCAGCCTTGGGGTGGTGGTGGACTGTCAAATCTGGATCAAACCGGCTTTATCTGCTACATCGATATGTTCATCCTCCATTCCTCCTCCTCAGTCAAGTCGAGGGGATAGTCCCTCTTTGGTGTGTAACGTTCACACAGAAGCCAGCTGGATCCATCCACAGCTGTTAAGATAGATAAGGTCTGTGATACAAGATGTGATGAATCTAACTGCTCTTTTGGGTGGACTTATTTTTGTGACCCCAACCTCTGGGCCAACTGCTTTTCTCATCTATGGACCTCACAAGGCCCAGTGCATATACTGTAGGTATAGGAAGATTATATACAGTTGAAGACAGAAGTTTACATACACCTAGGTTGGAGTAGTTAAAACAAGTTTTACAACCACTCTGCAAATTTCTAGTTATCAAACTATAGTTTTGGCAAGTCGGTTAGGACATCTACTTTGTGCATGACACAAGTAATTTTTTCAACAATTGTTTACAGACAGATTACTTCACATATAATTCACTGTACCACAATTCCAGTGGGTCAGAAGTTTAACTACACTAAGTTGACTGTGCCTTTAAACAGCTTGGAAAATTAAAAAAAATGATGTCATGGCTTTAGAAGCTTCTGATGGGTTAATTGACATCATTTGTCACGACTTCCGCCAAAGTCGGTCCCTCTCCTTGTTCGGGCGGCGTTCGGTGGTCGACGTCACCGGCCTTCTAGCCATTGCCGATCCTCTTTTCATTTTCCATTTGTTTTGTCTTTGTCTTACACTCCTGGTTTCAATTCCCCAATTACTTGTTCATTATTTAACCCTCTGTTCCCCCATGTTTGTTTGTGAGTAATTGTTTATTGTATTGCGGTCCGTATTTGTGGCCTTGTATTTATACGACGTGTATTGTTATATTTGAGTAAAATTGCTTTCATTACTCATATCTGCTGTCCTCATCTCACCAGCTACACACAGACGCATTACATCGTTTGAGTCAATTGGAGGTGTACCGGTGGATGTACACTGCTCAAAAAAATTAAGGGAACACTAAAATAACACATCCTAGATCTGAATGAATGAAATATTCTTATTAAATACTATTTTCTTTGCATAGTTGAATGTGCTGACAACAAAATCACACAAAAATTATCAATGGAAATCAAATGTATCTACCCATGGAGGTCTGGATTTGGAGTCACACTCAAAATTAGTGGAAAACCACACTACAGGCTGATCCAACTTTGATGCAATGTCCTTAAAACGAGTCAAAATGAGGCTCGGTAGTGTGTGTGGCCTCCATGACCTCCCTACAACGCCTGGGCATGCTCCTGATGAGGTGGCGGATGGTCTCCTGAGGGATCTCCTCCCAGACCTGGATTAAAGCATCCGTCAACTCCTGGACAGCCTGTGGTGCAATGTGGCGTTGGTGGATGGAGCAAGACATGATGTCCCAGATGTGCTCAATTGGATTCAGGTCTGGGCAACGGGCGGGCCAGTCCATAGCATCAATGCCTTCCTCTTGCAGGAACTGCTGACACACTCCAGCCACATGAGGTCTAGCATTGTCTTGCATTAGGAGGAACCCAGGGCCAACCGCACACGCATATGGTCTCACAAGGGGTCTAAGGGTCTCATCTCGGTACCTAATGGCAGTCAGGCTACCTCTGGCATGCACATGGAGGGCTGTGCGGCCCCCCAAAGAAATGCCACCCCACACCATGACTGACCCACCGCCAAACCGGTCATGCTGGAGGATGTTGCAGGCAGCAGAATGTTCTTCACGGCGTCTCCAGATTCTGTCACATGTGCTCAGTGTGAACCTGCTTTCATCTGTGAAGAGCACAGGGTGCCAGTGGTGAATTTGCCAATCTTGGTGTTCTCTGGCAAATGCCAAACGTCCTGCACGGTGTTGGGCTGTAAGCACAACCCCCACCTGTGGACGTCGGGCCCTCATACCACCCTCATGGAGTCTGTTTCTGACCGTTTGAGCAGACACATGCACATTTGTGGCCTGCTGGAGGTCATTTTGCAGGGCTCTGGCAGTGCTCCTCCTGCTCCTCCTTGCACAAAGGCTGAGGTAGCGGTCCTGCTGCTGGGTTGTTGCCCTCCTACGGCCTCCTCCACGTCTCCTGATGTACTGGCCTGTGTCCTGGTAGTTCCTCCATGCTCTGGACACTACACTGACAGACACAGCAAACCTTCTTGCCACAGCTCGCATTGATGTGCCATCCTGGATGAGCTGCACTACCTGAGCCACTTGTGTGGGTTGTAGACTCCGTCTCATGCTACCACTAGAGTGAAAGCACCGCCAGCATTCAAAAGTGACCAAAACATCAGCCAGGAAGCATAGGAACTGAGAAGTTGTCTGTGGTCACCACCTGCAGAACCACTCCTTTATTGGGGGTGTCTTGCTAATTGACTATAATTTCCACCTGTTGTCTATTCCATTTGCACAACAGCATGTGAAATTTATTGTCAATCAGTGTTGCTTCCTAAGTGGACAGTTTGATTCCACAGAAGTGTGATTGACTTGGGGTTACATTGTGTTGTTTAAGTGTTCCCTTTTTTTTTGAGAAGTGTATTTCAAGGCCTACCTTCAAACTCAGTGCCTCTTTGCTTGACATCATGGGGAAATCAAAAGAAATCAGCCAAGACCTCAGAAAATAAAATGTAGACCTCCACAAGTCTGATTCATCCTTGTGAGCAATTTCCAAATGCCTGAAGGTACCACCTTCATCTGTACAAACAATAGTATGCAAGTATAAACACCATGGGACCATGCAGCCGTCATACCGCTCAGGATGGAGACGCGTTCTGTTTCCTAGAGATGAACGTACTTTGGTGCAAAAAGTGCAAATCAATCCCAGAACAACAGCAAAGGACCTTGTGAAGATGCTGGAGGAAACAGGTACAAAAGTATCTATATCCACAGCAAAATTAGTCCTATATCAACATAACCTGAAAGGCCACTCATTAAGGAAGAAGCCACTGCTCCAAAATCGCCATAAAAAGCCAGACTACGGTTTGCAACTGCACATGGGGAGAAAGATCGTACTTTTTGGAGAAATGTCCTCTGGTCTGATGAAGAAAAAAAAGAACTGTGTGGACATAATGACCATCGTTATGTTTGGAGGAAAAATGGAGAGGCTTGCAAGCCGAAGAACACTATCCCAACCGTGAAGCATGGGGTGGCAGCATCATGTTGTGGGGGTGCTTTGCTGCAGTAGGGACTGGTGCACTTCACAAATTAGATGGCATCACGAGGATGGAAAATTGTGTGGATATATTGAAGCAACATCTCAAGACATCAGTTAAAGTTTGGTCGCAAATTAGTCTTCCAAATGGAAAAATGACCCCAAGCATACTTCCAAAGTTGTGGCAAAATGGCTTAAGGAAAACAAAGTCAAGGTATTGGAGTGGCCATCACAAAGCCCTGACCTCAATCCTACAGAAAATGTGTGGGCAGAACTGAAGGAGCGTGTGTGAGCAAGGAGGCCTAGGCCTGGTTACACCAGCTCTGTCAGGTGGAATGGGCCAAAATGCACCCAACTTATTGTGGGAAGCTTGTGGAAGACTACCCAAAACGTTTGACCCAAGTTAAACAATTTAAAAGCAATGCTACCAAATTCTAATTGAGTGTGTGTGAACCCACTGGGAATGTGATGAAATAAATAAAAGCTAAAATAAATCACTCTCTACTATTATTCTGAAATGTCACATTCTTAAAATAAAGTGGTTATCCTTACTGACCTAAGACAGGGAATGTTTTCTAGGATTACATGTCAGGAATTGTGAAAAACTGAGTTTAAATGTATTTGGCTAAGGTGTATGTTAACTTCCGACTTCAACTGTATCTAGCTGATCTAAGGTGTAATCATTAGTACATCAGTTGCTAATGAGAGTTTCTATTGGACAAATTCAGTTGTTTATCCCGTTCCATTTGCTTACTTTTAAGAAACGTTTTCAACAGAATCGGCAGAATGAATACACAAACTGTACTGTATACAGTGTGGAGAACAAGTCTTTGATACACTGATGATTTTGCAGGTTTTCCTACTTACAAAGCATGTAGAGGTCTGTAATTTATATCATAGGTACACTTCACCTGTGAGAGACGGAATCTAAAACAAAATTCCAGAAAATCACATTGTATGATTTTTAAGTAATTCATTTGCATTTTATTGCATCCTCCATACAGACCTTCTCCAGACCCTTCAGGTTTCGGTGCTGTCGCTGGGCAATACGGACTTTCAGCTCCCTCCAAAGATTTTCTATTGGGTTCAGGTCTGGAGACTGGCTAGACCACTCCAGTACCTTGAGATGCTTCTTACGGAGTCAGTCCTTAGTTGCCCTGGCTGTGTGTTTCGGGTCGTTTTCATGCTGGAAGACCCAGCCACGACCCATCTTCAATGTTCTTACTGAGGGAAGGAGGTTGTTGGCTAAGATCTCGCAATACATGGCCCCATCCATCCTCCCCTCAATACGGTGCAGTCGTCCTGTCCCCTTTGCAGAAAAGCATCCCCAAAAAATTATGTTTCCACCTCCATGCTTCATGGTTGGGATGGTGTTCTTGGGGTTGTACTCATCCTTCTTCTTCCTCCAAACACGGCAAGTGGAGTTTAGACCAAAAAGCTCTATTTTTGTCTCATCAGACCACATGACCTTCTCCCATTCCTCCTCTGGATCATCCAGATGGTCATTGGCAAACTTCAGACGGGCCTGGACATGCGCTGGCTTGAGCAGGGGGACCTTGCGTGCGCTGCAGGATTTTAATCCATGACGGCGTAATGTGTTACTAATGGTTTTCTTTGAGACTGTGGTCCCAGCTCTCTTCAGGTCATTGACCAGGTCCTGCCGTGAAGTTCTGGGCTGATCCCTCGCCTTCCTCATGATCATTGATGCACCACAAGGTGAGATCTTGCATGAAGCCCCAGACCGAGGGCGATTGACCTTCATCTTGAAATTCTTCCATTTTCTAATAATTGCGCCAACAGTTGTTGCCTTCTCACCAAGCTGCTTGCCTATTGTCCTGTAGCCCATCCCAGCCTTGTGCTGGTCTACAATTTTATCCCTGATGTCCTTACACAGCTCTCTGGTCTTGGCCATTGTGGAGAGGTTGGAGTCTGTTTGATTGAGTGTGTGGACAGGTGTCTTTTAAACAGGTAACGAGTTCAAACAGGTTCAGTTAATACAGGTAATAAGTGGAGAACAGGAGGGATTCTTAAAGAAAAACTAACAGGTCTGCAGACAGGTTTGTAACTCTATTCTTATTGGTCTATTAACTACCTAATGTCACCAGGCAAGCCAAAACTCCATCCCATCAATACAGGCTGAAATTTCAGGTGGTCTTTTCAAACAGCTCTTACACTGAAAGGGCATTATCACCATTTCACATTATTTTTCCAAACACAGAAAAATCTAATTTGTGGCTGCATGGGGCCTTTATGTTCCACCAACAATAAGGTACTTGCTCCAAACAACTGTTCCCTCATACTTAAATAACATCCAATTCTGATTAAACCTATTAGAACGTAAAGGTCATCATTCTTCATTTTCCTTCAAACTGAGTCTCTTAAGAGCCTAATCTCAGTCCTCGAGACTTGAGTTTTCGATTTCAGCACACGTTTGTTTCTTCTGGTTTAACAACATGAGGAGAATAGGCTTATAAATTAGATTTCCACAGACTTCTTAAAGCCTACTTGGAGTGTTTTCCTGTTTCATCAGTAACTGAAAGTACCCAAACCAATTTGGCCAAGAATGTACCTCAACTAACCTCTGTTCTGATATCCGGATATTGATTAACCGTGCCCATCCCTAACCGCAATGTAATTATTTGGTTTTCAGTTAGTTCTCAGCAAATCCACACCCACAGAACCAATGAATTACAATAAAATGATGATTGCTAACCCTGTCCAGGATTCAACGAGAACAGTAAGCCTGAAGATGTCAACATAAACAACTAAACATTTTACTCCACATTTTGTTAGGGCTATATTTATTTCAGTTTTGTTTCTCCAGTTTGGTTAGAAAGGTAGCCTACAAGCTACTATTTCTGTATTTCATGTCAGCCCACATAACATGCATTTCAGTCCAAATACTAAAGAAAACAAAACTTCTATAATGATGACAATCTTGTTTGGCCCTGACCTAAAGCAGATCAGAAAGTGACATGGTCAATCTATCCCGCATCCATTCTTTACAGAAGCGACCTTCAGTTAGCACAATGCACATTTCTGTCCCCTCAGCATAGAACCCTTCTCTTATTCACTGATCTCGATTCCCAGCCGTAATCCTCATTAAAATGCAATTACACATTTTTATCCATTTGTGAAATGAGCAGCATTGTATAAAAAGGCTTTGTTAAAAAACACAGGCAGTATGCTGGCAGTGTAACATTTTCTTTCTCTGTTGATCTTGTATTCTGTTTCTCTCTCTTTTCTATTCAGTTTTTCTTTCTCTACCCTCCTCTGTCTTCAGCAGACCAAAGAAAGCAGAATGAAATCGACGAACTGTAGACTTGAGATTGAACAAAACACAAAGCTGTTTTCTCTCAGGGCTTGTGTGGTTCACATAACCTTTTCAACAGCAAAAGAGCACAAGTGGACAATCAAACCAAACACGTTTGGATTCAATTATACTAGCGGCCATACTGAATGCTTCCACAAGCAGAACAGCGAGCTTTAGTGTTTGAAATGGATTTCATTTGAAAGCTTTCAGTCAATCCCTCTCATTAGTTTGGGCCCTGAACAGTACACATAGTGAGATTACTCACAGTACCAGAGGATGCAAGAGCCACAATGTTTGTTTCTCATTCAACTCTGCATAAATCACTCAGTACGAGTCCAAATCCAAAGCAGAACACCCATCAAGTTGGAGAGTCTGTCTAAAGTTGTTCCTTCTGTTTGGAAGCTAAGACAAAAAGCTAGGTCTACTTGAGGTAAAATGCATTGTCTAACACAGCTTAAGCTGAGAGTTTCTGAATGCTGACATCTTCTGTTTGCGTTTTTTTTAACCAGGCAAGTCAGTTAAGAACAAATTCTTATTTTCACTGACGGCCTAGAAACAATGGGTTAACTGCTTGTTTAGGGGCAGAACGACAGATGTACCTTGTCAGCTTGGGGATTTGAACTTGCAACCTTTCGGTTACTAGTCCAATGCTCTAACCACTAGGCTACCTTGCCGCGTTAATGGAGTAATTGATGTCAAAGTGGTACCATTTACTTCTAGTGCAGCAACAGGTCAGACTGTTAGAGCGCATAAGTACCCTTGATTTCGTGATTTCCTGATTCTGATTTCTTAAGCCAGAATCACAATGGATTATCTGAAATGTATCTAAATGCGGTAGAGACTCATGTTATTCCACATGGTACTTTGCTTACCGCGCCAATAGGTCCACAGACGACGCAATCGCAATTACACTGCCCTAACCCATCTGGACAAGAGGAATACCTATGTAAGAATGCTGTTCATCAACTACAGCTCAGTATTTAACACCATAGTACCCTCCAAACTCGTCATTAAGCTCGAGACCCTGGGTCTCGACCCCGCCCTGTGCAACTGGGTCCTGAACTTCCTGACGGGCCGCCCCCAGGTGGTGAGGGTAGGTAACAACACCTCCACCCCGCTGATCCTCAACACTTGGGCCCCACAAGGGTGCATTCTCAGCCTTCTCCTGTACTCCCTGTTCACCCATGACTGTGTGGCCATGCACGCCTCCAACTCAATCATCAAGTTTGCAGACGACACTACAGTGTTAGGCTTGATTACCAACAACGACGAGACGGCCTACAGGGAGGAGGTGAGGGCCCTCGGAGTGTGGTGTCAGGAAAATAACCTAGGATATGATCGTGGACTTCAGGAAACAACAGAGAGAGCAGCCCCCTATCCACATCTACGGGACAGTAGTGGAGAGGGTGGAAAGTTTTAAGTTCCTCGGCGTACACATCACGGACAAAACTGAAATGGTCCACCCACACAGACAGCGTGGTGAAGAAGGCGCAGCAGCTCCTCTTCAACCTCAGGAGGCTGAAGAAATTCAGCTTGTCACCAAAAACACTCAAACTTTTACAGATGCACAATCGAGAGCATCCTGTCAGGCAGTATCACCGCCTGGTACGGCAACTGCTCCGCCCACAACCGTAAGGCTCTCCAGAGGGTAGTGAGGTCTGCACAACGCATCACCAGGGGCAAACTACCTGCCCTCCAGGACACCTACACCACCCGATGTCACAGGAAGGCCAAAAAGATCATCAAGGACAACAACCACCGGAGCCACTGCCTGTTCACCCCGCTATCATCCAGAAGGTGAGGTCAGTACAGGTGCATCAAAGCTGGGACCGAGAGACAGAAAAACAGCTTCTATCTCAAGGCCATCAGACTGTTAAACAGCCATCACTAACATTGAGTGGCTGCTGCCAACATACTGACTCAACTCCAGCCACTTTAATAATGGAAACATTTATGTAATAAATGTATCACTAGCCACTTCAAAAAATGCCACTTTATATAATAATACCCTACATTACTCATCTCATATATTGTACTCTATACCATCTACTGCATCTTGCCTATGCCGTTCAGCCATCACTCATTCATACAGTGCCTTGCGAAAGTATTCGGCCCCCTTAAACTTTGCAACCTTTTGCCACATTTCAGGCTTCAAACATAAAGATATAAAACTGTATTTTTTTGTGAAGAATCAACAACAAGTGGGACACAATCATGAAGTGGAACGACATTTATTGGATATTTCAAACTTTTTTAACAAATCAAAAACTGAAAAAATGGGCGTGCAAAATGATTCAGCCCCCTTAAGTTAATACTTTGTAGCGCCACCTTTTGCTGCGATTACAGCTGTAAGTCGCTTGGGGTATGTCTCTATCAGTTTTGCACATCGAGAGACTGAATTTTTTCCCCATTCCTCCTTGCAAAACAGCTCGAGCTCAGTGAGGTTGGATGGAGAGCATTTGTGAACAGCAGTTTTCAGTTCTTTCCACAGATTCTCGATTGGATTCAGGTCTGGACTTTGACTTGGCCATTCTAACACCTGGATATGTTTATTTTTGAACCATTCCATTGTAGATTTTGCTTTATGTTTTGGATCATTGTCTTGTTGGAAGACAAATTTCCGTCCCAGTCTCAGGTCTTTTGCAGACTCCATCAGGTTTTCTTCCAGAATGGTCCTGTATTTGGCTCCATCCATCTTCCCATCATTTTTAACCATCTTCCCTGTCCCTGCTGAAGAAAAGCAGGCCCAAACCATGATGCTGCCACCACCATGTTTGACAGTGGGGATGGTGTGTTCAGCTGTGTTGCTTTTACGCCAAACATAACGTTTTGCATTGTTGCCAAAAAGTTCAATTTTGGTTTCATCTGACCAGAGCACCTTCTTCCATATGTTTGGTGTGTCTCCCAGGTGTCTTGTGTCAAACTTTAAACGACAATTTTTATGGATATCTTTAAGAAATGGCTTTCTTCTTGCCACTCTTCCATAAAGGCCAGATTTGTGCAATATACGACTGATTGTTGTCCTATGGACAGAGTCTCCCACCTCAGCTGTAGATCTCTGCAGTTCATCCAGAGTGATCATGGGCCTCTTGGCTGCATCTCTGATCAGTATTCTCCTTGTATGAGCTGAAAGTTTAGAGGGACGGCCAGGTCTTGGTAGATTTGCAGTGGTCTGATACTCCTTCCATTTCAATATTATCGCTTGCACAGTGCTCCTTGGGATGTTTAAAGCTTGGGAAATCTTTTTGTATCCAAATCCGGCTTTAAACTTCTTCACAACAGTATCTCGGACCTGCCTGGTGTGTTCCTTGTTCTTCATGATGCTCTCTGCGCTTTTAACGGACCTCTGAGACTATCACAGTGCAGGTGCATTTATATGGAGACTTGATTACACACAGGTGGATTGTATTTATCATCATTAGTCATTTAGGTCAACATTGGATCATTCAGAGATCCTCACTGAACTTCTGGAGAGAGTTTGCTGCACTGAAAGTAAAGGGGCTGAATAATTTTGCACGCCCAATTTTTCAGTTTTTGATTTGTTAAAAAAAGTTTGAAATATCCAATAAATGTCGTTCCACTTCATGATTGTGTCCCACTTGTTGTTGATTCTTCACAAAAAAATACAGTTTTATATCTTTATGTTTGAAGCCTGAAATGTGGAAAAAGGTCGCAAAGTTCAAGGGGGCCAAATACTTTCGCAAGGCACTGTATATTTTTATGTACATATTCTTATTCATTCCTTTACACTTGTGTGTATAAGGTAGTTGTGAAATTGTTAGGTCAGATTACTTGTTAGATATTACTGCATGGTCGGAACTAGAAGCACAAGCATTTCGCTACACTCGCATTAACATCTGCTAAGCATGTGTATGTGACAAATAACATTTGATTTGAACTCAAGTTTCCAGAACCTCTCCCTAACACACTGTAGACAGACAGAGCCTCTTCCCATACCTCCCAGTGCTACTTTCCCCTGCGCCTGCTGCAGCGCATGCCGTCCCCTAGGGCAGTGATTCGTGTAGAATGATGCAGGCTGTGCAAGAGTGATCCCGGGCCTCTCATATGGGAGACAGGGCGCGGGGGCGTGCTCATCCCTGAGCAGGTCCACACGGTGGGCTGTCACAGCCCATAATCATCACACACTTCTCCGATCAATACTACCCAGCCCCCTGACACTGTTGCCTGCCTGCCTGACAACAAACTTTCCACACCAGAGAGAGGGGGGAGTGAGAGAGGAGTGGAGTGATGGAGGGAGAGAGAGAGGTGAAGAGAGAAAGGAGAGAGAGGAGAGAGATGACATGGAGGTATCAGATGGAGGTACAGTATAAGAAAAATAGAGAGCAGAGGTAAGAAAACATTGAAAATACTAGGTCCCTCGTATTATGCTTTTAAAAGTTTTTTTTTTCATTTATCATATTGTGGCTTCTATGTAAAAAAGTACATGTACCAGCAATTACCACTACATTTCAGGACCACTGTGCAGTAATACAGCATGAATTTTGTTGACATTATCCTGGCCACTGTATTACCGGAGATTAAATCTGATGAAATTCAAACAGGTAATTTCAGCATAATGCTGACCGGGGCTTTTACATGATGTACACACTGTAGAATTCAAGAGCGTAGCAATTTTTTTCCTCACGGTATGACACTTTCAATTTCCAAAATGAAATGAAAAGCAATGTCTATATATGAAAGATTTGATAAATGACATCCGTAGCATGGTGGAATATGATTGACCAATTTATTATCATAAACTCCGGAGAGTGAAATCTCAAACAGCTGTGCAGGAGAGAGCATAGAGTCTGACTAAGTGGATGAGATTGTATTTATTTGAGGCCTATGACATGAACGTCTGCATTTCTACATGTTCTATCTTACCACATTAGTTTAGCAGTCACTTCACATTAGAATGATTTTCTAATCTCCAGAGAGTATGATGAAATTAAATTGTTATGGTGAAATTGTAGACTATACACTTGCATCAACAATCCTTGAGTCCCGTTAAGGTTTCTAACTTGGATAATATGTGGGGTTTCCAAAGGACGTTGACATTTTGCTGAGCTGAGGAAACAGAACGAAAGTGAGCAGATTTCACTGAAAGCAAAATATCTCTTAAAATAAAAATAAAAAGTGCACCCTGACTACCGTACAATTAGAGGCAACGAATCACATTAACTTTTCTTGGCCTGTACTTGAGGTAGTTTTATTTGGAATATTGGCAGGAAATATTCCATAGCATTGCCCTCTCATTTTTGCATGAAATATGAATTATATTGTAAAACGGATATAAAATCCTTGACCAGGTAATACCAAACCTCGCTTCTGTTACATGTTCCATAGACCAGGGACTACTGTGTTCCCCACAGCAGTCGTCTGGTCGAAGCAGCCTACACTGCCCTCTGAAAACAACCATGGCTATTGCAACGATGGCAGGCAGCTCACATTCCAGAGGCCCGTGCCAGCCCCCCTTGCAAAATCAATACTCCGAAGCCCCTCTTGACAATCACACAAGCGCTTCCCCGCGGTCCATCCTGCCAAACCCCTGTCAGACAGACACTATTTATGTGCTAGAATGTATTCAGCTGTATAGTTCCCCCCCCTCTGTCTTGAGCCTGGTTGATAGGCCAAATGGCTCAGTTAAAGCATGGATCATAGTGCAAGTTTTACACCTCCTGTCTGTTAAATGCTTACTTGACAAACAGCCCTGCTACAGTTAGTTTATTGAAATCATAAAGCCATATAATACCACAGTGGGTTTATAAATCTAGCTCCTAAGTAAATAGGCCTACAGTATTTCACAGGCATTCGGCACATCTGGGCTCGCCATTTACCAACAGTGCAGTATATACAGTGCCTTGCGAAAGTATTCGGCCCCCTTGAACTTTGCGACCTTTGGCCACATTTCAGGCTTCAAACATAAAGATATAAAACTGTATTTTTTTGTGAAGAATCAACAACAAGTGGGACACAATCATGAAGTGGAACGACATTTATTGGATATTTCAAACTTTTTTAACAAATCAAAAACTGAACAATTGGGCGTGCAAAATTATTCAGCCCCCTTAAGTTAATACTTTGTAGCGCCACCTTTTGCTGCGATTACAGCTGTAAGTCGCTTGGGGTATGTCTCTATCAGTTTTGCACATCGAGAGACTGACATTTTTCCCATTCCTCCTTGCAGAACAGCTCGAGCTCAGTGAGGTTGGATGGAGAGCATTTGTGAACAGCAGTTTTCAGTTCTTTCCACAGATTCTCGATTGGATTCAGGTCTGGACTTTGACTTGGCCATTCTAACACCTGGATATGTTTATTTTTGAACCATTCCATTGTAGATTTTGCTTTATGTTTTGGATCATTGTCTTGTTGGAAGACAAATCTCCGTCCCAGTCTCAGGTCTTTTGCAGACTCCATCAGGTTTTCTTCCAGAATGGTCCTGTATTTGGCTCCATCCATCTTCCCATCAATTTTAACCATCTTCCCTGTCCCTGCTGAAGAAAATCAGGCCCAAACCATGATGCTGCCACCACCATGTTTGACAGTGGGGATGGTGTGTTCAGGGTGATGAGCTGTGTTGCTTTTACGCCAAACATAACGTTTTGCATTGTTGCCAAAAAGTTCAATTATGGTTTCATCTGACCAGAGCACCTTCTTCCACATGTTTGGTGTGTCTCCCAGGTGGCTTGTGGCAAACTATAAACAACACTTTTTATGGATATCTTTAAGAAATGGCTTTCTTCTTGCCACTCTTCCATAAAGGCCAGATTTGTGCAATATACGACTGATTGTTGTCCTATGGACAGAGTCTCCCACCTCAGCTGTAGATCTCTGCAGTTCATCCAGAGTGATCATGGGCCTCTTGGCTGCATCTCTGATCAGTATTCTCCTTGTATGAGCTGAAAGTTTAGAGGGACGGCCAGGTCTTGGTAGATTTGCAGTGGTCTGATACTCCTTCCATTTCAATATTATCGCTTGCACAGTGCTCCTTGGGATGTTTAAAACTTGGGAAATCTTTTTGTATCCAAATCCGGCTTTAAACTTCTTCACAACAGTATCTCGGACCTGCCTGGTGTGTTCCTTGTTCTTCATGATGCTCTCTGCACTTTTAACGGACCTCTGAGACTATCACAGTGCAGGTGCATTTATATGGAGACTTGATTACACACAGGTGGATTGTATTTATCATCATTAGTCATTTAGGTCAACATTGGATCATTCAGAGATCCTCACTGAACTTCTGGAGAGAGTTTGCTGCACTGAAAGTAAACGGGCTGAATAATTTAGCATGCCCAATTTTTCAGTTTTTGATTTGTTAAAAAAGTTTGAAATATCCAATAAATGTCGTTCCACTTCATGATTGTGTCCCACTTGTTGTTGATTCTTCACAAAAAAAGACAGTTTTATATCTTTATGTTTGAAGCCTGAAATGTGGCAAAAGGTCGCAAAGTTCAAAGGGGGCCGAATACTTTCGCAAGGCACTGTACATAAAGTATATTTACGTCTTAGTACCAGAAACAAGCAATCTTGTCTGTTTTGAGGCTATGCAGGTTATCCATGCATTAATGATTATTGCAGTGTTTGAAAACTGTTTTAATACATTGTGATGGGCAGATACAGATAGATGGGCAGATACAGATAGATGGGCAGATACAGCTCTATGTATCCACATACAGTCACATGCCAAATGAAAAGGCTATAATCTAGCCAAACCACCCATGAACCTATCCTTACAAACACAAACCCCATCAAACACAGTTTTGGGCATTATTATTTCCTGCTACTTCCATGTCATAGACCATAACAAACCTAACAAACCACAGGATGACCACAGAGAGCACCACAGACAGAAACCTCCTCAGACTAAGGGCTCTATTAAATCCACATAACAGCGTGATTGAAATTTAAAGGCAATGTTCCCGCTTTAGCAGAAACTGCATTCATGGTAAACGCTACATAAGTTCTCTCAATTGGAAATTACCTTAAAATGTATTTTGTGAATTGAATCAGAGCACACTGACTTACCCATGTGGATGTCTAGGTAGAAGGGGTCCATGATGGGCTGCTATTGGAAGACAAACAGGATGTAGTCAGTCAGTGGCTGTTCAACAGGTCTGTACCTCTCCCTCTCGTACCCCAGCTGAAGAGGCTTTCTCAGGCTCTCTGTTCTCCCACACCACTCCACTGCTCTATGTTTCTAGTCTGCTGCCTGTTCTAAAGAATGGGCTGTCCCCTGTTGCAGATCAATCTGTTGAGAGCTCCCCATTCTCAGCATTAGGAAATCCTGGCTTTCTTTCAACTCTAAAGCAATCGACAGAGAGCATTGCACGACCAAATTCCCCAACAGGACTTTCTCATGCCACGGTCACCGTCCAGGACAATGCCACAGCTTGGAGAGGTTTGTGTTCTGTTTGTTGATGTTGTTTTTAAACACCACGTCTGGCTTTTATAGGCCAACATTCAACCCCAGGATGTCATACTAATGGACGCCATAACCGTTCAGTTGACCATTCAAGTTCACACCCTGAGCAAAGAGAAAATATAGTACAAGATTTTGTTGTGTCCAAAAAAGAAAAAAACAAGAGATTGTGGTTTTATCACTTGTCTGGAGACTTGCCACATCTCCGACCTGCAAAAAAAATCTAGAAAAAAAAAATCTATTCAGCACAAGACCATTAATTTGCGCTCAAAATGGCCCATTGTACAGTACATACCATGTGTAATATTTCAATCTACAAATGAGGCAATTAACTAAATCACCTTGTCTTGGCAATGTAATGAGAAAGGAGGGATGGGTGGCTTGGCTGTGACTATAGTACCAGTGGGACTGCGAGCATCAGTTCACCAACACACATACTGCCGCACACACGCAGGACAGATGATCCTGTTAATTCCCAGCTGATTCAGAAAACCCATAATGTGACGACCAATGACAAATGATTCACATGATATCTGTAGCAGCACTACGTACCGAAGGAGACTATGAGAAAACAGTCGTGCATCTGCCAAAATGGATATTGCAGACTGTTAGTTGAATTAGTTATTTCAAACAACTTCACTGTAACGATGACGCTGGGAGTCAGGAAGCAGGTGCTGAGTTTAATAATAAACAGAGCGATACAAAACAAGAGAATAGTCTGGACATGAACACAGAATGAATACTGCCTGAAGAGTGATAGTAGGGAGTGCTAGATAAAAAGGGGGAGTATTCAGGGTAGTGATGAAGTCCAGGTGTGCCTCATGATGGTGCGCAGGTGTGCTTAATGAGGGTTGCCAGGTGCATGTAATGGGTTGCCAGGACCGGTGGTTAGTAAACCGGAGACGTCAAGCACCGGAGCGGGTGTAGACGTGACATTCACAAATGTTTAATCTACTAGGCATATTTTTGAAGGAGCGTTACCTGATCATGAAAACCAGATTAGATTGATTTTTTTGGGGCCAAATATGGCTTTCACAGAGTATGTTTATGTCACATTGAATGAAAAACAGTGTCCGTGCCATTTATCCTAAAATGATATTCCCTTTTCCCTTCCCCATGACAGGCTGACACAGAAATGCATGAGATGATGCCATCTTTTAAATGACATCTGGGCCAGGGACATGTAGAAGCCTATTTGATATGTGGACAGCTCAAGGTTAGCTAAGGAAGGTCAATACACTCTATCACCTGACAATGTAGTACAACATGCTTCTAATGGCTATTCAATATGGCCCTGCTATCACGTTTCAGGAGAAGACCCAGACAGTGTCGAAGTAACAAAAGTTTATTACTAGAACAGGGGGCAGGCAGCACAACAGGTCAAGGGCAGGCATAGGTCAATACTCCAAGGTGGTGGGACAAGGTACAGAACTGCAGGCAGAATGGGCAAAACAAGGAACTAGAAAAAGACAGGAGCAACGGGAAAACCGCTGGTAGGCTTGACGAACACAACAAACTGGAAGCAGAGAACACAGGTATAAATACACTGGGGATAATGGGGAAGATGGGCGACACCTGGTTGGGGGTGGAGACAAGCACAAAGACAGGTGATACAGATCAGGGTGTGACATCTGCTTTATTATAGTCCTTGAAAAAGTTCTATATTTGGTAATTTTTTACGTTGCTCAACAAATCTCTGTCAATCAATCAATCAAACAATCAATCAATCAATCAAATGTTTTTATAAATCCTTTTTTACATCAGCCAATGTCACAAAGTCCTGTACAGAAACCCAGCCTAAAACCCCAAACAGCAAGCAATGGAGATGTAGAAGCACTGTGTCTAGGAAAAACTCCCTAGAAAGGCCAGAACCTAGGAAGAAACCTAGAGAGGAACCAGGCTCTGAGGGGTGGCCAGTCCTCTTCTGACTGTGCCGGGTGGAGATTATAACAGAACAGGGCCAAGATGCTCAAACGTTCATAGATGACCAGCAGAGTCAGATAATAATAATCACAGTGGTTGTAGAGGGTGCAATAGGAGAGCACCTCAGGAGTAAATATCAATATCAATATTGACTTTTCATAGCCGATCATTCAGAGTTAGAGACAGCAGGTGCGGTAGAGAGATAGTCCAAAACTCCAGGTCTGGGACAAGGTAGCATGTCCAGTGAACAGGTCAGGGTTCAATAGCCACAGGCAGAACAGTTGAAACTGGGGCAGCAGCAGGACCAGGTGGACTGGGGACAGCACGGAGTCATCTGGCAAGGTAGTCCTGAGGCATGGTCCTAGGGCTCAGGTCCTCCGAGAGAGAGAGAATGAGAGAAAGAAAAAAAGAGAGAATTAGAGGGAGCATACTTAAATTTACACAGGACACCGGATGAGACAGGAGAAATACTCCAGATAAAACAGACTGACCCTAGACCCCCGACACAAACTATTGCAGCATAAATACTGGAGGCTGAGACAGGAGCGGTCGGGAGACACTGTGGCCCTGTCTGACGATACCCCCGGACAGGGCCAAACAGGCAGGATATAACCCCACCACTTTGCCAAAGCACAGCCACCACTAGAGGGATATCTTCAACCACCAACCGACTACCCTGACAAGGCCGAGTATAGCCCACGAAGATCTCCCCCACACCACAAACCCGAGGGGGGCGCCAACCCGGACCTGAAGATCACGTCAGTGACTCAACCCACTCAAGTGGAGCATGGAAGAGCACCAGTAAGCCAGTGACTCAGGCCCCGTAATAGGGTTAGAGGCAGAGAATCCCAGTGGAGAGAGGGGAACCGGCCAGGCAGAGACAGCAAGGGTGGTTTGTCACTCAAGTGCCTTTCCATTCCCCTTCACACCCCTGGGCCAGACAACACTCAATCATAGGACCTACTGAAGAGATGAGTCTTCAATAAAGACTTAAAGGTCGAGACCAAGTCTGCGTCTCTCACATGGATAGGCAGACTATTCCATAAAAATTGAGCTCTATAGGTGAAAGCCCTGCCTTGAGCTGTTTGCTTAGCAATTCTAGGGACAGTAAGGAGGCATGCGTCTTGTGACCGTAGCGTACGTGTAGGTATGTGTAGCAGGACCAAATCGAAAAGATACAGTGCCTTGCAAAAGTATTCGGCCCCCTTGAACTTTGCAACCTTTTGCCACATTTCAGGCTTCAAACATAAAGATATAAAACTGTATTTTTTTGTGAAGAATCAACAACAAGTGGGACACAATCACGAAGTGGAATGACATTTATTGGATATTTCAAACTTTTTTAACAAATCAAAAACTGAACAATTGGGCGTGCAAAATCAAGGTCCAGAGTAAACAGATCAGATCAAGGTCCAGAGTAAAGCCAAGGTCCTTCACAGTTTTATTTGAGATGATTGTACAACCATCAAGATTAATTGCCAGATCCAACAGAATATCTCTTTATTTCTTGAGACCTAGAGTTACCATCTCTGTTTTGTCTGAGTTTAAAAGTAGAATATTTGCCGCCATCCACTTCCTTATGTCTGAAAATCAGGCTTCCAGGGAGGGCAATTTTGGGGCTTCACCTTGTTTCATCGAAATGTACAGCTGTGTATCATCAGTGTAGCAGTGAAAGTTAACATTATGTTTCCGAATGAGATCACCAAGAGGTAAAATATATAGTGAAAACAATAGTGGACCTAAAACGGAACCATGAGGAACACCGACATTTACAGTTGATTTGTCATTAAACAAACCATCCACAGAGACAAACTGATATCTTTCTGACAGATAAGATCTAAACCACGCCAGAACTTGTCTGTGTAGACCAATTTTGATTTCCAATCTCTCCAAAAGAATGTGGTGATCGAAGGTATCAAAAACAGCACAAAGGTCTAGGAGCACGATGACAGATGCAGTGCCTTGTTCTGACGCCATTAAAGGTAATTTACCAACTTCACGAGTGCAGCCTCAGTGCTATGATGGGGTCATAGACATAGGATTAAAAAACTTGAGTGTCTCCCTTGATCCTAGGTCCTGGCAGTGTTGTGCAGACTCAGGACAACTGAGCTTTGGAGAAATACGCAGATTTAAAGAGGAGTCCGTTATTTGCTTTAAAATGATCATGAACTTTTCGTCAAAGAAGTTCATGAATGTATCACTGCTGAAGTGAAAGCCATCCTCTCGTAGGGAATGCTGCTTTTTAATTAGCTTTGCGACAGTATCAGAAATAAACTTTTAAGTTAAGTTGTAAAAATAGGATGATCGAGCAGCAGTGAGGGCTCTTCTATACTGCAAGGTACTGTCTTTCCAAGCTAATCAGAAGACTTCCAGTTTGGTACACTGTAGCCACTTGAAAAATCCAATTTTCTCTGGGTCATGCCAATGTCATGCCTTTCTAAATGTTTTCCTCTTTCAAAAAGCTCCATCATTACAGTAATGGGCCCATAAGTCTATAAAATACCACCAAAGCTTCAATGTAAAACTATTACTTTCATGCACTTACAGTAGAAACAACCTATGATATTGTACCTATGATATTGTAATTTCTCTGTAACACACTACTCTGAACCAAAATATAAATGCAACATGTAAAGTGTTAGTCCTATGTTTCATGAGCTGAAATTAAAGTTCCCAGACATTTTCCATACGCACAAAAATGTTGTGCACAAATTTGTTTACATCCCTGTTAGTGAGCATTTCTCCTTTGCCAAGATAATCCATCCACCTGACAGGTGTGGCATATGAAGAAGCTGATTAAACAGCAAGATCATTACACAGGTGCACCTTGTGCTGGGGGAAATAAAAGGCCACAAAATGTCACCGCTATCACCTCATGTTTCAGCATGATAATGCACAGCCCCATGTCGCAAGGATCTGTACACAATTCCTGGAAGCTGAAAATGACCCAATTCTTCCATGGCCTGCATACTCACGAGACGTCACCCATTGAGCATGTTTGGGATGCTCTGGATCAACGTGTACGAAAGTGTGTTCCAGTTCCTGCCAAAATCCAGCAACTTCGCACAGCTATTTTTTTATTTATTTCACCTGATGTTAGTCAGGTGGGTGGGTGCGGGCAGCAATCAGTTGAAGAGCATGCATTTAGTTTAACTAGCATTTAAGAGCAGTTGGAGGCCGCGGAAGGAGTGTTGTATGGCATTGAAACTCATTTGGAGGTTTGTTAACAGGGATAAGTGTCCCGCTAGCAGAACAACTTCCGGTGAAACTGGAGGGTGCGTAATTCAAATAAATAATCATAAATATTATGGATTTTAAACATTTAGGTACATATAAGTGTCTTATATTGTCTGAAAGCTTAAATTATTCTTAATCTAACTGCACTGTCCGATTTAGCTGAAGTGTTAGCTGAAGTGGTCCATCAGTCAATTTCTTGGGCTACTATACTTATTTTTCAAATTGGACTGGACCCTTTTACTACACGGACACCTGCTGATCCATCACGACTGGTCTGCCGACGTAACCGCACGAGGGGGCTACAACAGACTTATTCAATCGCGACGTCCCTCTAAGGCCCATCTGCTAGCCTACTAGCCCCGGCCCGCTAGCTGTCTAATTCGCCGTGTCTCAAGCCCGTCCAGCTACTCATTGGACCCTATGATCACTCGGCTACGGATGTCTCTCCCTAATGTCAATATGTCTTGTACATTGCTGTTTTGGTTCGTGATTATTGTCTTATTTCACTGTAGAGCCTCCAGCCCTGCTCAATATGCCTCAGCTAACCCTCTTGTCCCACCTCCCACACATGCGGTGACCTCACCTGGTTTAATTGATGTCTCTAGAGACAATACCTCTCTCATTGTTACTCAATGCCTAGGTTTACCTACACTGTATTTCCATCCTACCATACCTTTGTCTGTACATTATGCATTGAATCTATTCTACCGTGCCCAGTAACCTGCTCCTTTTACTCTCTGTTCCGAACGTACTAGACAACTAGTCATCTATTATATTATGGATATAATTTGGAAATTATTTCGCTGTTGTCGTGACCGCTATTTCCGGTGGATTTCTGAACATAAAGTGACAAACAAACGGAGGTATTTTGGGTATAAAAATAATCTTTATGGAACAAAAGGAACATTTGCTGTCTAACTGGGAGTCTCGTCAGTGAAAACATCCGAAGATCATCAAAGGTAAATGGTTGATTTGATTGCTTTTCTGATTTTCGCGATCAAGCTTCCTGCTGCTAGCTGGATATAATGCTATGCTAGGCTATCGATAAACTTACACAAACGCTTGTCTTGCTATCGCTGTAAAGCATAATTTCAAAATCTGAGATGACAGGGTGATTAACAAAAGGCTAAGCTGTGTTTCGCTATATTTCTCTTGTGATTTCATGAATATGAATATTTTTTAGTAAGATTATTTGACCGTTGTGCTATGCTAATTAGTGTAGTTGCTGACAATTCTCCCGGATCCGGGATGGTTAGTTCCAAGAGGTTTTAACAGGGGCTGAGAGTCTTTAGGTGCCTTTTGGCAAACTCCAAGCGGGCTGTCATGTGTCTTTTACTGAGGAGTGGCTGCCGTCCGACCACTCTACCATAAAGGCCTTATTGGTGGAGTGCTGCAGAGATGGTTATCCTTCTGGAAGGTTCTCCCATCTCCACAGAGGAACTCTTGAGCTCTATCAGAGTGACCATCGGGTTCTTGGTCACCTCCCTGACCAAGGCCCTTCTTCCCCGATTGCTCAGTTTGGCTGGCCGGACAGCGCTAGGAAGTGTCTTAGTGGTTGCAAACCTCTTCCATTTAAGAATGATGGAGGTGACTGTGTTCTTGGGCACCTTCAATACTACAGAAATCTTTTGGTACCCGTTCCTACATCTGTGCCTCTACACAATGCTGCCTCGGAGCTCTACGGACAATTCCTTTGACCTAATGGCTTGGTTTTTGCTCTGGCATGCACTGTCAACTGTGGGACCTTATATAGACAGTTGTGTGCCTTCCAAATGATGTCCAATGAATTGAATTTACCACAGGTGGACTCCAATCAAGTTGTAGAAACATCTTGTTACGTACGCCTCTTGGAGGAGGGACCCAACACCCAGCTACATCTCAACTCCCCATGGAGTGAAAAAGTATGTGATCGTAGGTGTGGGGAAGGATGACAGAGGCAGAGAAAAATACAGTTTACAGGGAATTTATTGTTCCTTAACACGGTACTGTGGGGAAAAGGGTCTGGATGGAACCAAAGCAAAGAAAGTAAAAATTAAGGAGTCCCCTCTCCTACCTTGCCTGCCTTCCCACTTCTTATCTAACCTTTAGCACCACCTGGCGCGCTAACCAAAATACACGGGGTGGTCCACCCAGGTCTTACCTAGTGTGCGTAGACAGATGAAATACTACGGGTTATGTATGCCCTCAGGCCTCTTGCCTAAACGCTCCAAGGGTGCGTTCCCCTTCCCCTCCTGGGAACAAATGAAACAGAATACCTTACCAATAATTTACGTGAACAATTTCAATTAACCAAAACATTAAGCCCTATTGGCATACACATACCTCTGAAGGAGTGGCTACAAAATAATATCAGCAAAACTTTCACTGACCAACAAACAACACAGGACATAAAAAGAAGCTCTCCCCCCGAGATGAAGGAACACTGGCTTTTATCAAGCTGGAGAAGGACTTGGTAATTGAAGAGACAGCTGTTTCCCCAGACAAGAGGGAGGTGTCAGAGCTCCAATCAGCGATGGGGCCGACCAATCAGCTGCTTTAGGACACCAGAAAGCCATTTCCTGAAATACACACACATACAAACCCATAACACAGAAACTGGGGAACGTAACACATCTCAAGAATGATCAATGGAAACAGGATGAACCTAAGCTCAATTTTGAGTCTCGTAGCAAAGGGTCTGAATACTTATGTAAATAAGGTATTTATTTGTAATACATTTGCAAAAATTCGAAAAACCTGTTTTTACTTTGCCATTATGGCATATTGTGTGTAGATTGCTGAGGAGGTTTTTATTTAATTCATTTTAGAATAAGGTTGTAACGTAACAAATTGTGGAAAAGGTCAAGGGGTCTGAATACTTTCCAAAGGCACTGTAACTAGGAATAAATTGACTAGGCAATAGGATAGATAATAAACAGTAACAGCAGCGTATGTGATGAGTCAAAAAAGTTAGTGCAAAAAGGGTCAATGCAGACAGTCAAGGTAGCTATTTGGTTAACTATTTAAGTAACTATTTAGCAGTCTTGGGGAATAAGCTGTTCGGGGTTCTGTTAGTTCCAGACTTGCGGCAGCAGAGAAAACCGTCTATGACTTGGGTGACTGGAGTCTTTTTAGGGTCTACCTCTGACACTGCCTGGTATAGAGGTCCTGGATGGCAGGAGGCTTGGCCCCAGTTATGTTCTGGGCCATCTGCATTACCCTCTGTTGTTCGGAACCCAACCAGTTGCAATACCACATTTTGACGCAGCCAGTCAAGATGTTCTCAATGGTGCAGCTGTAGAACTTTTTGAGGACCTGAGGGCCCATGCCAAATCTTCTCAGCCTCCCAAGGGGGAAGAGGCGTTGTCTTGCCCTCTTCACAACTGTGCTGGTTTTTGTGGACGATGATAGATCCTTAGTGATGTGGACACAGAGAAACTTGAAGCTGTCGACCCACTCCTCTACAGCCTCGTCGATGAGAATGGGAGTGTGCTCGGCCCTCTGTTTCCTGTAGTCCACGATCAGCTCCTTTGCCTTGCTGACGATGAGGGAGATGTTGTTCTCCTGTCACCACACTGCCAGGTCTCTGAACTATAGGCTGTCTCATTGTTGTTGGTGATTGTGAGTACCACCATCATGTCATCAGCAAACTTAATGATGGTGTTGGAGTCTTGCGCAGACACTCAGTCATGGGTGAACAGGGAGTACAGCAGGGGACTAAGCACAAGCCCCTGAGGGGCCCCGTGTTGAGGATCAGTGTGGCATACGTGTTGTTGCCTACCCTTACGACCTGGGGGCGGCTTGTCAGGAAGTCCAGGATCTGGTTGCAGAGGGAGGTGTTTCGTCCCAGGGTCCTTATTTTAGTGATGAGCTTGGAGGGCACTATGGAGTTGAAAGCTGAGCTGTAGTCAATAAACAGCATTCACACATACTGTAGGTGTTCCTGTTGTCCAGCTGGGAGAGGGCAGTGTGGAGTGCAATAGAGATTGCGTCATCTATGGATCTGTTGGGGCGGTATGCAAATTGGAGTGGGTCCAGGGTGACTTGGATGATTGTGTTGATGTGAGCCATGACCAGCCTTTTAAATCATTTCATGGCTACAGTTGTGAGTGCTACGGGGCAATACTCATTTAGACAGGTTACTGTGGCATTCTTGGGCACACAGACTATGGTTATCTGCTTGAAACATGTAGGTATAACAGACTGGGTCAGTGAGGGGACAAATGTTAGTGTAGACATTTGCCAGCTAGTCAGCTCTGTCCTTGTAATCTGTCTGGGCCTGCAGCCTTGTGAATGTTAACTTCTTTGGCATAGGGGGCATCATTTTCACTTTTGGATGAATAGCTTGCCCAGAGTGAACTGCCTCCTACTCAGTCCCAGGTGCTAATATATGCATATTATTAGTAGTATTAGATAGAAAACACTCTGAAGTTTCTAAAACTGTTTGAATGATGTCTGTGAGTATAACAGAACTCATATGGCAGGCAAACACCTGAGAAAGAATCCAAACAGGAAGTGGGAAATCTGAGATTTGTAGTTTTTGAACTCATCCCTATCAAATACACAGTGGGATATGGGTTATTTTGCACTTCCTAAGGCTTCCACTAGATGTCAACCATCTTTAGAACGTTGTTTCAGGCTGCTCCTGTTAAGGGGGGCCGGATGAGAGCTGTTTGACTAAGGGGTCTGCCAGCAGCCTCGTTCTCAGTCATGCGCTTTCACTTGAGAGGTATCTCTCATTCCATTGCTTTTCTACAGACAATGGAATTCTCCAGTTGGAACATTATTTAACTTTTATGATAAAAACATCCTAAAGATTGATTCTATACTTAGTTTAACAAGTCTTTTCGACTTGTAATATAACTTTTTGAACTTTTCGTCCGACTGGACCAGAATGCGCTTTTGGATTTGTTTACCAAATGCCCTAACAAATGAAACTATTTGGACATAAATGGACATAAATGATGGACATTATCGAACAAAACAAGCATTTATTGTGGAACTGCGATTCCTGGGAGTGCATTCTGACGAAGATCATCAAAGGTAAGTGAATATTTATAATGCTATTTATGAATAATGTTGACTATCCAACATGGCGGATACTTCTCTGGCTAGTTTGGGCTCTGAGCACCGTTCTCAGATTATGCTTTTTCCGCAAAGTTTTTTTGAAATCTGACACAGCGGTTGCATTAAGGAGAAGTGTATCTAAAGTTCCATGCATAACACTTGAATTTTGATCAACATTTATTATGAGTATTTCTGTGAATTCATGTGGCTCTCTGCAATATCACTGCATGTTTTGGAACTACTGAACTTAACACGCCAATGTAAAATAAGATTTTTGGATATAAATATGAACTTTACCAAACAAAACATACTTGTATTGTGTAACATGAAGTCCTATGAGTGTCATCTGATGAAGATCATCAAAGGTTAGTGATTCATTTTATCTCTATTTGTGCTTTTTGACTCCTCTCTTTGGCTGGAGAAATTGTTTTTTCTGTGAGTTGGTGGTGACCTAACATAATCGTTTGTGGAGCTTTTGCTGTAAAGCATTTTTGAAATCAGACAATGTGGCTGGATTAACGAGAATGTTATCTTTAAAATGGTGCCTAATACTTATATGTTTGAGAAATTGTATTTATGAGATTTCTGTCGATTTGTATTTGGCGCCCTGCAATTTCATTGGCTGTTGGCGAGGCGGAACCCCAGTCCTATACAGGTTAACCTGTTTAAAGGTCTTACTCAGATCGGTTTGGAGAGCGTGATCACACAGTTGGTGCTCTCATACTTTTTCAATAAACGTTAATCAAATACCACCACCAACTGTTTCCTTGTTGGGAATCAATGGGCACATGGGCATTTGCTCTGAGTTGCCATCTTAGAGCATCAGCAATGAGAAAACAGTTGGTGGTTGTATTTGATTAACTTTTATTGAAAAAGTATGGATTTCAGCAAACAAAGAAAGGCACACAACTACAAAAGACAAATGTATTGTAGGTACAAGGTGGACGTAGGACTGTTGCGGTGACATATTGCCATCACACCAGCTGTCATGAGTCAAGATCACAGTCAAATTCCATGTGAGCATAATATCCTTTCATGCACTCTGGACATACGTTGGTAGTACCTAACATGCTAACGACTGTGAGGTTGCTAATGGCCTGGTACTCAACACTCTATTGTCCCTCTAACCACTCTGACATCAATGCAAATGCAATCTAAAATCACATCAAACACTTATCAAAACAGTGTCATGCTTTTAAAAGTCACCTCACTGCTATGATCAATTTGACGATTAATTAAAAACACTTCTATGCATATTAGAGCCCAAGCCTGAAAAAAAGGAATTAAAATTATGATTGTGCCTTTATAAAATACACAGCCTACCGCATATTACACGTGGCAGAAAAACATGAAACAAAACTGATTTAAGATGTCTTTGGTACATATTTTGTCTAGATTGTGGACTGTATTTTTATACATACTGGATGGACAGGTTACCTTATGCTACCCTCCAAAATGTCTATCTGTGAGTCTAGGAGATTATGTATAGCCATAGGCGATGCTGTTGGTTCATTGGTTGTGCAGGGCGGCTTATAGTTAACCTAGAATTAGTGAATTTGTATTTGATTTTGAATAGCTTAGTTATAGGGAATGTTTGTATTTTCATAATTAATTGGGTAGCACATTACCTTTAGCTATACAGAACACTATCTCACCACCATGCGTTTCCATTTCCTCCTCGCTCTCTTTAATTCCTTTCTCGAGCGCGCAGACAGGCTGTCAACAGTTTAGTGAAATATGTTTTGTTGCGAAAACATGTTACTATGGATGTTTCCGAACAGATTTCACTTGGTTCCAGAAAGCTTAAATTCTTGTTAATCTAACTGCACTGTCCAATTTACAGTAGCTATTACAGTGAAAAAATGCCATGCTATTGTTTGAGGAGATTGCATAACACCAAAAAACGTATGACGGCAACTGGTTTGATATGTTCACCTCTGATGGTAAATAATGTACTTACATTCAGTAATCTTGCTCTGATTTGTAATCCTGAGGGTCCCAGAGATAAAATGTAGCATAGATTTGTTTGATAAAATACATTTTTATATTCAAATGTAGGAACTGGGTTCTATAGTTTGAACCCCTGTTGTCTCTGGCTCCACACCCACCTCGCCCAGCCATCTAGATGTGTGAAAGTTAATGTATAAGCTAGAGGTCAACCGATTAATCGGAATGGCCGATTAATTAGGGCTGATTTCAAGTTTTCATAACAATCGGAAATCGGTATTTATTTTTTATATATATATTTTTTATACCTTTTATTTAACTAGGCAAGTCAGTTAAGAACACATTCTTATTTTCAATGACTGCCTAGGAACTGTGGGTTAACTGCCTTGTTCAGGGGCAGAACGACAGATTTTCACCTTGTCAGTTCAGGGGATCCAATCTTGCAACCGCACAGTTAACTAGTCCAACGCTTTAACCATTGCACTCCACGAGTAGCCTGCCTGTTACGCGAATGCAGTAGAGGCCAAAGTAAATTGCTAGCTAGCATTAAACTTATCTTATAAAAACAATCAATCATAATCACTAGTTATAACTACTAATCTAGTTTAGCAGGCAATATTAACCAGGTGAAATTGTGTCATTTCTCTTGCGTTCATTGCACGCAGAGTCAGGGTATATGCAACAGTTTGGGCTGCCTGGCTCATTGCGAACTAATTTGCCAGAATTTTACGTAATTATGACATACATTGAAGGTTGTGCAATGTAACAAGAATATTTAGACTTAGGGATGCCACCCGTTAGATAAAATACAGAAAGGTTCCGTATTTCACTGAATGAATAAACATTTTGTTTTGTTTCCAGATTCGATCATATTAATGACCAAAGGCTCGTATTTCTGTGTGTTATTATGTTATAATTAAGTCTGATTTGATAGAGCAGTCTGACTGAGCAGCAGCAGGCCCGTAATCATTCATTCAAACAGCACTTTTGTGCGTTTTGCCAGCAGCTCTTCGCAAGCACAGCGCTGTTTATGACTTCAAGCCTATCAGCCTAATGGCTGGTGTAACCAATTTGAAATGGCTAGCTAGTTAGCTGGGTGTGCGCTAATACTGTTTCAAACGTCACTCGCTTTTAGATTTGGAGTAGTTATTCCCCTTGCGCTGCAAGGGCCGCGGCTTTTGTGGAGTGATGGGTAACGATGCTTTGAGTGTGGCTGTTGTCGATGTGTTCCTGGTTCGAGCCCAGGTAGGGGCGAGGAGGGGGACAGAAGCTATACTGTTACACTGGCAATACTATAGTGCCTATAAGAACATCCAATAGTCAAATATATATGTAATACAAATGGCATAGAAAGAAATAGTCCTATAAATACTATATTAACTACAACCTAAAACCTCTTACCTTGGAATATTGAAGTCTCATGTTAAAAGGAACCACCAACTTTCATATGTTCTCATGTTCTGAGCATGTAACTTAAAAGAAGGCTTTTTTACATGGCACATATTACTTTCTTCTCCAACACTTTGTTTTTGAATTATTTAAACCAAATTGAACATGTTTCATTATTTATTTGAGGCTAAATTGATTTTATTGATGTTTTATATTAAGTTAAAATAAGTGTTAATTCAGTATTGTTGTAATTGTCATTAATACAAAAAAAATAAAAAATAGTCCGATTAATCGGTATCGGCTTTTTTGATCCTCCAATAATCGGTATCGGTATCGGCGTTGAAAAATCATAATCGGTCGACCTCTAGTATAAGCTAATGATCCATCATGTATGACATTCCTGGGAGTGTGTAAAATTACATTTTGTATTACCATAACATTTTTGTATGTTCTCTGTAGTTATGTACTTGAAAATGTATCAATTGACCAATTCTACACATTTGGACAGACTATTGTGCAAAATATTGTCCAATACTATTGCAATGCTTCACTGGATCAATCTGGAATGTTGCACACACACACTGCTGCCATCTAGTGGCCAAACTCGAAATAGCTCCTAAACTGCAATGTCACATTATGGCCTTTCTCTTGCATCTCAAAGATGATGACATTACATTTATTTTTGAAAATGCATGTTTTTTTTATATAGACTTTTCATTTCACATTTCCACAAACTTCAAAGTGTTTCCTTTCAAATTGTACCAAGAATATGCATATCCTTGCTTCAGGATCTGAGTTACAGGCAGTCAGATTTGAGTATGTAATTTTAGGCGAAAATTGAAAAAAAGGGACTTATAAGCATGTCTTGTCAGCTAAATGAACAAGCCTACAGCCTATGGCATGGATCATAGCCAGACAACATAGGTCTACAGTAGGCCAACTCATATTCTTTTCACCTGAAATACATTTTCTTCATATCAAAATGTTTCTTTAGACCTGAGTAAAGATAATAATGGACTTATTTAGAAGGTGTACATTAAATTGCTTTAAAAAAATACTTTTTAAAATGTAGCTGTACCAAAGGGGTGCATCAGCGGCTTATATGTGTGGAGGCCCGGTGATGCTAAACGTGTTTATGTTAATTCATGATCAATTTCCGTGAGACCGTTAGTCTTTTGCATGACAATAACCAGCTGACAAAATTTCATGACAACCACAGCCCTAGGTGGGCTTTTCATGATTCAAATATTTTAAGTATTCACCTTCATCATGGAGAGGAGTTTAGTTCGCTAGTGGCATCCTATGAGTGATGTGCATAAACACTTCCATACATGACCCCGCCCACTTCACGGCTTTCAGTCTGACCTGGAGATTGAGACCTCTTCACACTAGCACAGGGTCAATATTTCCTTCCTGACTCAGCCGGCAGACATTGGGCTGGGTGGGACCAAACAGCTAGGGACTCCCAATGGCTGAGTCAGAGAGAACGATAAAGGGACGAGAGAGAGAGAGAGAGAGCACAGGGTTGGCCTCTTGCATGTCTGTCACATGAGAGGCAGCAGGGCGGTGTGAGGGTCAGTTCTGAGCCGCCCCGTCTTGCTTTGATTAAAACCTCAGGGCCGCAGGGGAACCTGATCAGCGCTCAGGGGCCCCTCAGGACACACACCACATGTGCCTCGAGGGAGGGAGCACAGGGGTGACATTTGAAACTGTTTAAACAAATCACTAGAAAATATCAGTCACTGAGGATCTTGTGGGAGACACTGTTGGTTTGTTCCCCCGCTGCAGAGGCATTTCTCTCCCCATGAGGCCTTTGGGACCGTTAACAGGAAATAAATTAGCAGTGATTTACAATTTGGGGAAAAAGAGAGAGTAATTTTTATTTAAATTTCCCATATTTCCCAATGAGAGGCAAACTACCTTACTTGCAGCTTTCAAAAACTCAGGCAAATTATGGCAATCATGTGTCACAGGCAATTAAGCTGAATGCCTCTAATAACCCACTGGCTGACTGTGACCTCTAACCTCTATGTGAGTGCATGGCGGCTGTGTGGAGCTATGTCCAGCAAATATTCTCGTGAAAAACCCAGATGGTCAGATGAAATAAAAATGGCTGGCATTTTGGCGCACATTAAAGGCATGGTGCTGGTGTTTTATTTCATCGGGGCCTTGCGGCATGAATGTGCTCACCTAGACTTTCTTGTGTGTTGTATGAGGGTTGTGGCAAGTAAAAAATGTTTCCTACTTGTTTGTATTTTATTCGTTTTTTACAACATGGAGAGTCAGCTGGACTCATCCAGCCGCTGGATGTTTAAGGAAGACAACATGGTGGGCCTTCTGACAGAGCTAGGCCTGCTCCGCTCCACCAGTGAGGCAGAGGCTGCATTGCTATAAAAAAAAACACACATCTGTTTTCACTCAAAACAATCAGCGCTCCAGCACTGCAGGCAGCTTGGGCCTGTTATTAAAGACTTTTGGGGGCCTGTTGAGGGACGGTCGGGACAAGCAGATTTATTCCCTCTTTGCTGAGTGGACGCGGATTGAGTCAGATGTATACGGACATGGAATTTCAATCAGTCATCCCTGCCAGGACACCTACCCAGAAGGACAGCTAAATCCACCCGTCTTCAGCTACATGATGGAACTGGGCTTCGCATTCCTCATTATCAACTAGGTCTCCATCTTACACTGCTCTGAATAGGCCTGTAGCCTGAATCTGTATTAAAAACAATTGGATTTGCGTACAGTTAATATTTAGCATTTTATTGCCAAGGCAGCAGCTACTCTTCCTGGGTTCCAAACAGGAGACAAAACAACAAATAATATACATTGTATACAGTACCAGTTTTTCTTTATTTTTACTATTTTCTACATTGTAAAATAATAGTGAAGACATCAAAACTATGAAAAAAACACCTATGGAATCATGTAGTAACCAAAAAAGTGTGAAACAAATCAAAATATATTTTATATTTGAGATTCTTCAAAGAAGCCACCCTTTGCCCTTATACAACACACTCTCTTGTGTGTTGTATAAGGGCTGGGGGGAGAAAAGTCTATTTCCTTCTTGTTTGTATTTGATTTATTTTGTACAAAATGGAGAGTCAGCGTTGTACGCTCTTGGCATTCTCGCAACCAGCATCATGGTGGAGCAGGTTGAGAGCTTCAGGTTCCTTGGTGTCCACATCACCAACAAACTAACATGGTCTAAGCATACCAATACAATCGTGAAGAGGGCGCGACTAAACCTATTCCCCCTCAGGAGACTGACAAGATTTGTCATGGGTCCTCAGATCCTCAAAAGGTTCTACAGCTGCAACATCGAGAGCATCCTGACTGGTTGCATCACTGCCTGGTATGGCAACTGCTAGGCCTCCGACACAAGGCACTACAGAGGGTAGTGCGTACGGCCCACTACATCACTGGGGCCAAGCTTCCTGCCATCCAGGACCTCTATACCAGGCGGTGTCAGAGGAAGTTCCTAAAAATTGTCAAAGACTCCAGCCACGGTAGTCATAGACTGTTCTCTCTGCTACCGCACGGCAAGCGGTACCGGAGCGCCAAGTCTAGGTCCAAGAGGCTTCTACCCCCAAGCCATAAGACTCCTGAACATCTAATCAAATGGCTACCCAGACTATTTGCATTGTCCCCCCCCCCACCCACCCTCCCTTTACGCTGCTGCTACACTCTGTTTATTATCTATGCATAGTCACTTTAGGAACTCTACCTACATGTACATATTACCTCAATTACCTCGACTAACCGGTGCCATCGCACATTGACTCTGTACCTGTACACCCTGTATAAGCCTCACTATTGTTTTTTTACTGCTGCTCTTTAATTATTTGTTCACCTGTTATTATTTTTAATTTGTATTTTTTTGTATTTTCCAAAAAATTGTGGGTATTTATTCTTAACTGCATTGTTGGTTAAGGGCTTGTAAGTAAGCACTTCACTGTTGTATTCGGTGCACGTGACATACGATTTGATTATGATTTGGTGAATGCATTTCAATTAACAGGTGTGCCTTGTTAAAAATTAATGTGTGGAATTTGTTTCCTTCTTAATGTGTTTTAGCGGATCAGTTGTATTGTGACAAATTAGGGGTGGTATACAGAAGACTCAGTCCATATTATGCCAAGAACAGCTCAAATAACTAGAGAAACGACTGTCCATCATTACTTTAAGACATGAAGTTCAGTCAGTCGCAAAAACCACCAAGCGCTATGATGAAACTGGCACTCATGAGGACCACCACAGGAATGGAAGACCCGGAGTTACCTCTGCAGCAGAGAATAAGTTCATTAGAGTTAACTGCACCTCAAATTGCAGCCAAAATAAATGCTTCACAGAGTTCAAGTAACAGATACATCTCAATATCAACTGTTCAGACGAGACAGCGTGAATCAAGCCTTCATGGTCAAAATGCTACAAAGAAACCACAACTAAAGGACACCAATAATAATAAGGGACTTGCTTGGACCAAGAAACACGAGCAATGGATGTTAGACTGGTGGAAATCTGTCCTTTGGTCTGATGAGTCCAAATTTGAGATTCTTGGTTCCAACCACCGTGTCTTTGTCAGACAGAGTGTAGGTGAATGGATGATCTCCACATGTGTGGTTCCCACTGTGAAGCATGGAGGAGGAGGTGTGTGGGTGCTTTGCTGGTGACACTGTCAGTGATTTATTTAGAATTCAAGGCACACTTAACCAGCATGGCTACCACAGCATTCTGCAGCATTACGCCATCCCATCTCGTTTGCGCTTAGTGGGACTATCATTTGTTTTTCAACAGGACAATGACCCAAAACACACCTCCAGGCTGTGTAAGGGCTATTTGACCAAGGAGAGTGATGGAGTGCTGCATCAGATAACCTCGCCTCCACAATCACCCGACCCCAACCCAATTGAGATGGTTTGGGATGAGTTGGACCGCAGAGTGAAGGTAAAGTAGCCAACAAGTGCTCAGCAATATCAGAAATATATAGCGTCAATATAAATAAAATAATATACAGTATATACAAGAACAATATCAATAACAATATCAGTGATAGATGAGGTAGTTTTTGCATACAATCAGGGGTAAAGTGGCTGAGCAGCGGGATAAAAAAAATATTGTAGCAGCAACGTATGTGTTAGGAGAGAGTCATTAGAATATAGGCACTGCAGAGAGTGCTGATGACTGGTCCGTCCCAACCACGCATGAACAAGGGAATAAATATTCGGAGAGCCTGTTTCTGTCCTGCCCTTGTCTTTAATGCAGGGCATGTGATGTCCATAGCCCCTTCGTCGCAAAACTTCTCAAAACATAAGTTTGTCTAACTGTGTCCAGTCCAGGTGGTGCTTGTACAGGCAGACCATCTATGGACGGACGGATGTCAGTGTTGCGCAGCAGCTGAAACCTAGTCCTGACTGAGTCCAAACGCTCCTTGTCGACAACAACATCAGGCTCCAGAGCATTGAAGCTGGAAAACAGGAAATAACAAAAATAATTAAGACATTACAACCTTGCACAACATCAATTCACCTCCAAGTTTAGATAAGAAGAATAACCTCATACAATGCAATGAAAATAATATTCACCTGAAGTGCTGGTACTGCTTGAACTGTAGCAACTTCCTGAAGTACGCAGTCAGGTGTTGTTGCCAGCCATAGCGTTACACCAGCACCATACCATCCTCCAGTCCAACCAGCTGTGGGATGTTGACCCCTGTCACAGTGCTGTCCTTCACAACAGCAGCAATCTCAGACAAAGTGTTCACTCTGGCCTTTCTGAAACGTTGCTTGATAAGGCCGAAGCACAAGTCGGGGGAAAACTTGGTGTGGCCTGTGATAAGGAAGTGAAGGTCCAGACTGTGATGGAGCTTGTGCATGGTCCGCCAGGCACAATACCAGAGCACAAACTGTTTTGGCCACTGCAGTTATCACAATTCAGATCCACACGTGTTTCCCCAACTCCATAGTTGGTGAAGAAATGGTGCATGTAGTTGACTACACTGCTGCCTTTGCTGGATGACATGCCTTCATCAATCAAGTAGTTGACTTGATGTGGTATTGCTTCACAGCAGACACCAAACAAGCCACACTTGCGAGGAGTTAAAAAGTAGATGGGACCTGGCCAGTGGTGGAAAAAGTACCCAATTGTCATACAGTAAAGATACCTTTGTAGAAAATGGCTCAAGTAAAAGTAAAAGTCACCCAGAGAAATACTACTTGAGTAAAAGTCTGAAGGTATTTGGTTTTAAATATACTTAAGCATCAAAAGTAAATCTAATTGCAAAAATATACTTTTAAGTATCAAACGTAAAAGTATGAATAATTTCAAATTGCTTATAATATGAAAATCAGATGGCACAAGTTTCATGTTTATTAAATTTACGGATAGCCAGTGGCACACACAGACAGGGGCAGCAGGGTAGCCTAGTGGTTAGAGCGTTGGACTGATAACCGAAAGGTTGCAAGTTCAAACCCCTGAGCTGACAAGGTCAAAGCTGTCGTTCTGCCCCACTCTTCCTAGGCTGTCATTGAAAATAAGAATTTGTTCTTAACTGACTTGTCTAGTTAAATGAAGGTAAAATATATATTTTTTTACAAATGAAACTTGATAAGTGAGTGAATTGGACCACTTTCCTGTCCATTGAAAATAAATAAGTAGGGTGTCAGGGAAAATGTCATTATTAAAAAGTACATACTTTTTTTTAGGAATGTAGTGAAGTAAAAATAAAAGTAGTCAAAAATATAAATATAAATATATATATAAATATAAATATAAATATATAAATATATAAACAGATACCTAAAAAAAAACTACTTAAGTGGTGCTTTAAAGTAATTTTACTTAAGTACTTTACATCACTGGACCTAGCTGAATAGGGTCAGAAGGATAGTGCACCTGCAAACAACAAAATAACATTGAGATAAGTTAATGAAAAGAAAATGTCATTTTTATCAGATAAGTTTCACTTACCCAGAAATGTGCAGAGCAGCAGCACTGCATACAGAAACATCATCTTGGAAACTGGAAGTTCAAATGATAACACACAGCCCAACTTCACGTACCTCTGGAAAGTACAGAAATAAAGTGAGATCAATAAAAGTAGTGGCAATCATGTTGGAGGTAAATGAAGTAATCAAAACGTGTTGTTTATGGTTTACATACCAAGTGTTTTCATCGATGTCTTATAGCGATGCCACACTGCTGCTTTTGTCACATGGGATGGCAGCAGCTTTCCACCAAAGTGTTTGTGTCCTGGGTGGCGTCCTGGTAACACTATTGCATTATCCTCTGCGTTGTTGTTGATGAAGTTCACCACTTGCTGCAAGTCCTCATGCCTCAGGTGTAACCTGTGCTTGCTTGGACCAGCTCTCTTTTTGATGGGAGGAATTAGACCATTCTCCTTGTATGACTGGTGGAGGAGAGTCAGGCGTGTTCTACTGATGCTGAAAGACAAATTCCAGATGCAAATATTTTGGCATTAATAATACAATAGATAATACAATAGACACCTGACTAACTTGATGGGTCATGTCATCATCTGGCAAAGTGGAGTTTTTGTTTAGACATGCTAGTTAAACAATTAACCATAATCCTACCAGCAATACAAACTGATTATCATAGCTAGCTAAAGTTAACCAAATAGGTTCAATGTTAGCTAGTTAGCTAACAGTCAGCTTTGGGTATTTTGTTAATACATGGAGGTAGCTAAACAATGAACAATAGTCTCAATCCATAGAGTACTAGCAATACAAACCAATTGTCATAGCTAGCTAAAGTTAACCAAATAGGTTCAATGTTAGCTAGTTAGCTAGCTAACATTAGGCTATAACTAGCAATGCGAAATGGCATTCTGAGATAACATTACTACAGACAGATCATAAACGTAATGTTAGCTAGCAAGCCAGCCAGCCATCTAATGTCAGCTAGCTAGCTAACAGTATGCTTTAACTTGCAATAAAAACAACTTTCTGACAAAATTTGAAACGTATAATATCTGAAACTGTAGCTAGACTGTTTTCATGTTATCCAGAGCGTTGGTGACTGTAACTGTGCTCCTGGCAACAATACAATTATGCTTTTTTGCCAACGTTTACTGACACCAGCCATATTCAACTGGTATTGAGCATTTGTAAATTCATCAGTTATTCTGCGCTCTGGCACACTCAGACAAGATTGCTCTGAAACAGTTGTTGCAGTGAAGTTCTATTGAAATGGATACTTGCATAGTTGGGTCTTTTGTTAAGTTTTAATACGCAATTCATAAAAAAAGCTGCGTTAGACAGGATTACCAGCTCAAATAGACAGAAGTGTACTATATGCAGACCAATCCAAACTCAACTCTTGGCATGTCCAGCCCACTCATTATCTCAGCCAATCATGGCTAGTAGGAAGGTTGCTCTCTTTTTCTGTGGCTTAACCAACTAGGCTCGTAATGTTTACGTTCAAACGGCTCTCCGGTGAAGTAGTGACCCGCGACATACGCCTAGTTTCTTGAGACTGTTGGAAAAGCATTCCCCATGAAGCTGGTTGAGAGAATGCCAAGAGTGTGCAAAGCTGTCATCAAGGCAAAGGGTGGCTACTTTTAAGAATCAAAAATATATTTTGATTTGTTTAACACCTTCTCGGCTACTACATGATTCCATATGCATTTTTCCAGTGGCGATTTTAGCATGTACGTGGGGAACGTTTCCCCATCTTGGTGGGGGAAAAAATAAACTGTGGGGTGCGTGACAGCAAAAGCCACTACACAACACAACACTAAACAATACATGAATTGCACTATAACGGTGACAAATGGTGCCCACAAACTGTTAGGGCCTACATAAAGCTGTCCCAACAGCAGTCCCAAAACCTTACCACTGCTACACAATTGGCCCAGCGTCATCCGGGTTAGGGTTTGGCTGGGGTAGGCCGCCATTGTAAATAAGAATCTTTTCTTAACTGACATACCTGGTTAAATTAAGGTTAAAATGATTTATTTTTACAAAAATAGTCCATGTTTGTATGCAGCTTTATTAACTCAATGGTATACGGGTCGCCACTGGTTATTGAATCGTTTTAATGGCTTCATGTTTTTTACAATGTAGAAAATAGTAAAAAAAATGTAGAAAAACCCTTGAATGAGTAGGTGTGTCCAAACTTTTGACTGGTACAGTACATAATATAATATACAGTACATAATACTACATTATCTCCTGCCTCTGCCTCACACTTCAGAAATATCCTGCCCTATGATCCGTTCCGCCTTGCACAAGCCAAGGCACCTACATAATGCAGTGCAAATTACAATCAAAATATATAAAAATGTCTGTGTCTCTTCACAGTCCCCGTTGTGCCATAAGGTGTTCTTTTATCTGTTTTTTGTATTGTTTTTTATTGCTAGCTTGAGTTACCTGGGATGGCAGAGAGTTCTATGTAATCATGGATCTATTTCATACTGTGCGTTTCTCAGCCTCTGTTCCGGATTTGTTTTTTTGTTTTTTTTCCCCCACCTTTATTTAGCCAGGTAGGGTTGTTGAGAACAAGTTCTCATTTACAACTGCGACCTGGCCAAGATAAAGCATAGCAGTCTGAACAGGCAACAACATAGAGTTACACATGGAGTAAACAATAAACAAGTCAATAACACAGTAGAAAAAAAGAAAAAAAGAGTCTATATACATTGTGTGCAAAAGGCATGAGGAGGTAGGCGAATAATTACAATTTTGCAGATTAACACTGGAGTGATAAATGATCAGATGGTCATGTGCAGGTAGAGATACTGGTGTGCAAAGAGCAGAAAAGTAAATAAATAAAAACAGTATGGGGATGGTAAATTGGGTTGGCTATTTACCGATGTACAGCCGCAGCGATCGGTTAGCTGCTCAGATAGCAGATGTTTAAAGTTGGTGAGGGAGATAAAAGTCTCCAACTTCAGCGATTTTTGCAATTTGTTCCAGTCACAGGAAGCAGAGAACTGGAAGGAAAGGCGGCCAAATGAGGTGTTGGCTTTAGGGATGATCAGTGAGATACACCTGCTGGAGCGTGTGCTACGGGTGGGTGTTGTCATCATGACCAGTGAACTGAGATAAGGCGGAGCTTTACCTAGCATGGACTTCTAGATGACCTGGAGCCAGTGGGTCTGGCGACGAATATGTAGCGAGGGCCAGCTGACTAGAGCATACAGGTTGCAGTGGTGGGTGGTATAAGGTGCTTTAGTAACAAAACGGATTGCTGAGTAGAGTATTGGAAGCTATTTTGTAGAGGACATCGCCGAAGTCGAGGATCGGTAGGATAGTCAGTTTTACTAGGGTAAGTTTGGCGGTGTGAGTGAAGGAGGCTTTGTTGCGGAATAGAAAGCCGACTCTAGATTTGATTTTAGATTGGAGATGTTTGATATGAGTCTGGAAGGAGAGTTTACAGTCTAACCAGACACCTAGGTACTTATAAATGTCAACATATTCTAGGTCGGAACCATCCAGGGTGGTGATGCTAGTCGGGCGTGCGGGTGCAGGCAGCGAACGGTTGAAAAGCATGCATTTGGTTTTACTAGCTTTTAAGAGCAGTTGGAGGCCACGGAAGGAGGAGGAGTGTTGTATGGCAGGCTGTATCCTGGGGACTGTGAAGAAACCTCTGGTTGCATGTCTTGTGTTGTACCGATGAGTGTCCGAACTGTGTGCCAATTGCTTGAACAGACAGCTAGGGCTGTGGCGGTCATGAAATGTTGTCAGCCAGTGATTGTCATGCAAATAACTGCCGATCTAACGGTAATTGACCATTAATTAACATAAACACATTTAGCATCTCCTGTCTTCCACGCATAGCCTACAAGCCACTGAGGCGGACCTTTGGAACATCTACATTTTAAAAAGTCTAATAAATCCATTGAATATAGCATACACCATCACAATAAATCTATTATTTATTTTAGTCAGGTCTACAGAAACATGATATGAAGAAAATGTAGCCTATTTCAGAAGAACAGAATAGCATATTCCGAGGTGTCCTTCTGTTAATATTTGACAAGATTTGCTTAGAATTCCGTGGCATTATTTTATATTATTTTATAGTATGAAGAATACAATTGAACATAGCTGAATATTTTCTTCTAACTATTTCTGAGGGAGTGTGCCCATGCGGCTTTTCTGTGTTGAGCAGTTAAAGAAACAGGTCCTCCTATATATTTAGTTGGGATGCAAACATTAGGCGATATGTGTTGATTTCTAACACATTCCAAAGCTGCGACTCTGTTTCTTGTCCAGGCTGCACACAAGTCATCAGTCTCTCATTCACAATTTGACAAGCCCTTGATAATAGTCTCACCCATCAGAATATTCTCAATTTAATTTGGTCTTTACATATAGCCAGCCTACTAATATATGTGTGGAATTATTTTAGATTTAGAATGGCCCACAAAAAGAATACATGTGGAGGTTACATGTGGATGCGTTTTTAATATGCCAGGTAGACTACACCATTTGTAAAGAGGATTCATGTGCTTCATTTTAGGAACTGAGCAATACATATAGCAGCATGAGAGAGCTGGGATCCTCTTTTAATTAAATAGTGGCCAGTCAAAACTCTGTTTTCACAGGTGATTGCACAATGACTGGGCTTATAAGAACACATGTCTCGCTAGGCTCTATAGGCTCCCCAACTGTGTTACAAGGGTCCTAGACCTATAGTCTACGTTTGGAGTTATTTGGCCACTTTAGTTGTGATGCAAACCGTATCAAAACAAATAGGCTTATGGTCTAGGCTACATGACGTGTCTCTGATTGAAAAAGTCGCAATAAAATGCATGCACAAGTGATAATATTCTCACCCATCAGACTATTCTGTGAAATTCGTTTTAATTTAGAATGGGCCATTATCATGCACATGTCGGAACAGGGGCAGGGTAAAAAATAGAGCGCTGAGACCCGGCCATTAGCGACTGGCCGTTAGCATGTTTGGTGGGCTACTAATGAGCATCAGCAGCATCAGGCATCAGAGCACAGTTTTGGAGAATTTGACCGCAGTCATGACTCCTGACTCCTGACTCCTGACTGCCGGTGTGGTGGTAATACTGTTACAGTCTTAATTCACAACTTGTTTGCAGAGGAGGAGCATAGAAATGAAGTGTCCAGGGATATCTGGTCTCACATCTGTAAAACTCAATTCAGAGTCCGTAGTTGCAATAGTCTGCTGTATTTACCAACCTCATTTAATTGGCTGTTATCGAGTCATGTGCGTATCTCACAATAGGCCGAGTGGCTCTGCGGCTTCACAGCTTTGAATTCTGTAGAACTCTCTAACCAGCACCTCTTGGCAAGTCATTCATCTTTCACACTTTGGGCCTGTTGGAGGTAGATGAAATTAAAGAAAACATTGAAAGGAAAACTTTGACTACTTCACTTGAGGTCCATCCTTCTCCTCTGACCGCCTCAGCAGGCTTTTAAATAATTTGGGAAGCTGAATAATTTACTCTGGTTTGATGAAGACTGCAGCCAGATGGTATACCATTAGTGGACTCACTCTACATCTCTCTATTACCAGGCTGGAGGATGGGATGTGGTGGTGGCAGTGGGGGGAGGGAGAGGGAGGTTGATCGTCTCTCCCGTCCTCACTCTGCCCACTTCAATTAAATCAGCTCTGGGATTCGACTCCAAAACAGAAGTAGGCTAAGCGACATCTGGCCCTATGCTAGAGACAAACTTCAGTCCACCAGAGCACATGTCAGGCTGACCCCCTTCAGTCTCCAGCCTCCAGCCTACAGCCTCCAGGCTCAACATCACTGGGCACCACACCTGAGGTACTGGAGGGCAGGTTGACATTTATTGTCATGAATCTTAACCTGGAGGCAGAACTGAGCGATTTCCAATAGATGGAATGCTGCAAAATCAAAATGGGCTTTTCGTAAAAATATTGTTCTACATTTAAGGTTAGGATTAGGCATTACGGTTAGCAGTGTGGTTAAGGTTAGGGTTAAGGTTTAAAATCAAATTTAGTATCTTTGTGGCTGTGCCAGCTAGTGACTACTCTGCAGAGCTGCCTCCAGGGCAATATTCATAACAATACATGTCAACCTGGAAGGGGACTGATAAAGGATATATTTGATAAATGTGTGTTCTGCTTGTCCTTGATGATATGGGCTTTGTTCACATCTACTTGGACATCATTTGGGTCCACATTGGGTCTATGTTTTCAGATAAGCCAAATAAATCAATTTCCTACTTGTTTGGCTGGTGACAAAGACCACCTCCTGGTCCATATGGTTGACTGTTGTTGGGCAGTTCAAGCTGCAGGGCTATCTGTCTGGCTGGGTCTGGATGGCTGGGTGGGTCTGGGTGACTGGCTGGGTCTGGGTGGCTGGCTGGGTCTGGCTGGCTGGCTGGCTGGCTGGCTGGCTGGCTGGCTGGGTGGCTGGCTGGCTGGGTCTGGCTGGCTGGGTGGCTGGGTGGGGGTGGGTGGCTGGCTGGGTCTGGGTGGCTGGGTCTGGGTGACTGGCTGGGTCTGGGTGGCTCGCTGGCTGGGTCTGGCTGGCTGGCTGGGTCTGGGTGGCTGGCTGGCTGGCTGGGTCTGGGTGGCTGGGTCTGGGTGGCTGGGTGGGTCTGGGTTGGATGGTGAGAAACGCTGGCCTGCCATGGTGTCACATCACCAGTTTAGCCCCTCTAAGCTTCTCTGGCAGAGAGGAGGCAATGAGAGGAATGGACATAGCAGATGAAATGCAGCTAGACTGTGACTAACATCTACTTTCCTATGGGGCATCACAGTAAAATAGGATTGTATTTTCTGCAGAGGGATTTTTTGCCATCACTGCCTACTCTCGCTTTGCAATTATTACAGAAATACTGGACCATGAGTCCAGAGCATCAGCATAAAATATTAAGCAGGTTAAGAAGAATTAGAGAGTAGCTCTCTAGCATAGCCAGATTCACTGCCACTACCGACCCTTAACCAAGCCCCGCCACAGAAGTTTGGTCAACCAATCGCAGTACTCCAATGGATAGCAACTGTTGTCAAGTCCAAAACCTCAGACAAGTTCACAATTCAAATGCATGAAAGCCAGCAAATGCAATGGCAAAAACTGAGTTTTCTTTTTTTTAAGATTTAAAAGGCTAATGAATTGATGGAGTCTATTTAGAATCTGAAATTATTCTAATGTTTTGTTACATTGTTTGATAGCGCAGCTGGTTAGCCAATTGCTCAGTCTCATTGACCACCAAACGTTGCTAACGCTAGCAAGATAGCTATTCACTTAATATGAATAAATTTCTCTAATGTATTTTAGCTAGCTAAGTTAGCCATGTCAAGGTATGAATACAACTCTCATCTTCTTTCGACATCAGGATTGCGCCTCCCGAGTGCCGCAGCGGTCTAAGGCACTGCCTCTTAGTGCAAGAGGCGTCACTGCAGACCCTAGTTTGAATCCAGGCTGCATCTGATTGGATCCAGGCTGGCTGTGATTGGGAATCCCATAGGGCGGTGCACAATTGGCCCAGCGTCGTCTGGGTTTGGCCAGGGTAGGCCATCATTGTAATGAATAATTTGTTCTTAACTGTCTTGCCTAGTTAAATAAAGGTTAAATGTTTAAAAAATACAATTAGAACGCATTGTTGGCTCAGAAAGTGGTTAGTAGCTTTGACTGCTTGCTGATAGGGAATTCAGAGCCATTCAGTGGCTAGCCACAATACAAACTTAATTTGAATCAATTGTAATGACAGTCCAACACAACATACCTAAGTGTCACCTGATTAGGGGGTAGTCGGTTTAATTTCATTGGGTATTAAAACACATTTTGAAATCATTGTGAGGGGATTTTTCGAGTGGTTTGAAAATGTTGTCCGGGATTACAACAGGAACCAATGGGGACGGGGCTTAGCGAAGGGTAAATTCTGCCACCAACAGTATGGAACCCTATCTTAGAGCTCAGCGGAGACTGCTGAGGGGAGAACAGCCCAGAATAATGGCTGGAACGGAGTTAATGGAATGTCAACAAACCATGTGTTTGATATATTTGATACCATTCCACTGAATCCGCTCCAGCCATTACCATGAGCCCGTCTTCCCTAATTAAGGTGCCACCAACCTCCTGTATTAGAGCCACAGTAGGAAGTCATGCAACCTCAGTATGTCCAGAGGCAGTTAGGTCACTCTTAGGTTACCCTCTCAGGACATCTCTGAGGCCTCGCTCCTGTCTCCTGTCTTGTCTCAGCAGAGGCCAAGTCGACATGCCCTGTGTGACAGACAGGGATAGGCAGGTACAGCGTCACCTTGCGATGCCATGCAGCCAGCCTCATTCATTACATCATCACCTTGGCTATGTCATGCCACTTAAAGGAGATGGATGCCTGGCTCCCAAGGACAGGCTGGTAATAATGGCAGCCCACCCAGATGCCTAAAGGTGTCACATGGCGCTCTGCGTCATGGCTGTTAGGTTAGATATGAACGCCATCACATGCGCCACAGACAGCATACTGAGAAACAGTTAGACTAGTAGACTAATACAGGGAGAGCAGGTTGTACCGTATCTATATGCAGGCTGGTACAATAGGAGTGGATAGTTATAACTTATGGCATAGTGCCTCAGGGAAAGTAGGGTAATCTTAGGTATTTAAGGATGGTTGATACAGGTGGTGCATGCTTATAACTCAAGGGGGTTGGTAGGGCAATAGTCCTCAGTCCCAGAGAGGTCGATTAATCTTTTCACTGGGACCAAACACTCACATTCGCTCTTTCTCTCTGACTCAGCATTTGTCTCTTTCTGCCTCCAGATGGTGTACTCTTTAGTCTAGATATTCAACTGTATCTGCATCCTGTTTTTACTAGGATTAAATGTCAGGAATTGTGAAAAACTGAGTTTAAATGTATTTGGCTAAGGTGTATGTAAACTTCTGTATGTAAACTTCTGACTTCAACTGTATTATCAGATTGATTTCCTGTTGGTTATAACCGTTAAAGATACGAGCAGGGATTGTGAGTCAAATACAACAAATGTACCAAACAGCATGACTAATGGCTCAGTCCCTTTGTGGAAGGGAGAACTCATTATCCACTTCAGTATCTACGGTCTACAATGTATATTACGAAATAGGGCTTTTTTTTAGAAGAAAACCCCGAACTGCTCCAAGTATGATTTCCCTGCCAATGTAAAAAAACTGAAACGTCTATGAGTCTTCCTTTTCCATCCATCAAGTCCACTAACTGCAGTTCTAAGATATTTCCAATTTACCCATCATTTCACTCTAAACTATTTTTGTTGTTGTTGTCTAGAGCATCTCATTTACCAAGGACCTTATTCTGTCAGATGTTATCTATTTAAGAGTTGCGGTCCTCACACTGATGAAGCACTCATACACATGTCAAAATATTCATTGCTTTAGGATGGAATGTCAGATGACTGAAGAGCCACGTAAAAAGGACAGTAATGTGTAATTGAGAGGAATAGCTACTATCAAAGACCAATTAGTCTGAAGAGCAAATGTGTGTAAACCCACACTAGCTATGGAGATGGTTAGGTTGGTTAGGCCATGGAGGCGATGGGTCAATGGATGCTTGGACACACCGCACCGATGTTCTCTCTCTCTCTCTGGGCTCAGTCAGGACGTGCCAGTTGTGGACCTAGAAGTCTAGACCTTTCCATATTAAAATGTATCATCTGCAAAGTGCTGTAAATCTTTCGTTTTCCTCCTGGGTCCGTCATAGTGAGTCTACTTAACATCAACTCCTAATTCAGATACTGTATAATGAGCTACATACTGTTCTGCAAATGGTCTCCGCTCATTTTGATTCCTCCTACCTCCAGTGTACTAAAATCTCCACCCCCACATACATGTATTAACCTATATAATGTACCCAGACCAAATTTGATTTTAAATGTCTTAATCTTCAAGTCAAGTAGTGTACATATTCACTACAAACTATTTTCTGGTTTTACTGTCTACGTAAAGTACATATCACCCACTGGGCACAGACGTCAGTTCAACATCTAGTATCAAGATGGCGCCGAAGAACACGGCTGACGTTTTACGTTCTCCCAACCAATTATGCAATTTTGTACATTTTTTGCGTTTTGTGTAACTTTTTTTTTTTTTACTTATTGTGTACATAATGTTGCTGCTACCGTCTCTTGTGACCGAAAATAAATTCTGGACATCAGAAAAGCGATTACTCACCGCGGACTGGAAGAAACTTTTTCCTTTAACGAGTCTAACGAGAAGGATATCCTGCTTTCACTGGAACAGGCCCAGATCCACGCCTTTTGCGTTACGAAAAGGCGCTGGAAAAGGGGACGCAGATCGGGGATCCGTCTGAGAAGCCGGAGGCGAGCGAGTAAACCCCCAATGCCCTCCATTCTCCTTGCAATCGTTAGAAAATAAAATTGATGACCTACTATTAAGATTATCCTACCAACGGGACATTAAAAACTGTGACTTGTGTTATGTTTCACCAAGACGTGGCTGAACAAAGAAACGGACAATATAGAGCTGACAGGATTTTCCGTGCACCGGCAGAACAAAGATGCTACCTCTGGTAAGAACAGCTGGTGCACAATGTCTAATATTAAAGAAGTCTTGAGGTATTGCTCGCCTGAGGTAGAGTACCTTATGATAAGCTGTCTACCACACTATCTAACAATAGAGTCCTCATCTGTAATATTCGTAGCTGTCTATTTACCACCACAAAGCGAAGCTGCCACTAAGACAGCTCTCAACCAACTCTATAAGGCCATAAGCAAAGAAGAAAATGCTCACCCAGAAGCGGCACTCCTAGTGGCCAGGGACTTTAATGCAGGCAAACTTAAATCAGTTTTACCAAATTTTTACCAGCATGTGCAATCAGGGGGAAAAAATATCCTAGACCACCTTTACTCCACACACAGAGATTAATACAAAGCTCTCCCCCGCCCTCCCTTTGGCAAATCTGACCATAATTCTATCCTTCTGATTCCTGCTTATAAGCAAAAACTAAAGCAGGAAGCACCAGTGACTCGCACATTATGGAAATGGTCAGATGACGCGGATGCTACACTACAGGACAGTTTTGCTAGCACAGACTGGAATATGTTCAGGGGTTCTTCCGATGGCATTGAGGAATATACCACCTCAGTCATCGGCTTCATCAATAAGTGCATCGATGACATCATCCCCACAGTGACTGTACGTACATATCCCAACCAATAGCCATGGATTACAGGCAACATCCGCATCGAGCTAAAGGCTAGAGCTGCTTATTTCAAGGAGCAGGAGACTAATCAGTACACTTATAAGAAATTCCGCTATGCCCTCAGACGAACCATCAAAGAAGCAAAGCGTCAATACAGGATTGAGATTGCATCCTACTACACGGGCTCTGACACCCGTCGGATGTGGCAGGGCATGAAAAATATTATAGACTACAAAGGGAAACCCATACGTGAGCTGACCAGTGACGCGAGCCTACCAGACAAGCTTTTTATGCTCGCTTCGAAGCAAGCAACACTGAAGCATGCACGAGAGCACCAACTGTTCTGAATGACTGTGTAATAACGCTCTCGGTAGCCGATATGAACAAAACCTTTAAACAGGTCAACATTCACAAGGCTGCTGGGCCAGACGGATTACCAGGACGTGTACTCAAAGCAGGCATGGACTAACTGTCAAGTGTCTTCACTGACATTTTCAACCTCTCCCTGACCGAGTCTGTAATACCTACATGTTTCAAGCAGAACAAAATGTTCCCTGTGCCCAAGGAAGCGACGGTAACTTGCCTAAATGATTACCGCCCCGTGGCATTCACATCAGTAACCATGAAGTGCTTTGGAAGGCTGGTCATGGCTCACATCAACAGCATCATCCCGGATACCCTAGACCCACTCCAATTTGCATACCGCCCTAACAGATCCACAGATTGCACAATCGCACTCCACACCGCCCTTTCTCACCTGGACAAAAGGAACACCTACAGTGGGGCAAAAAAAGTATTTAGTCAGCCACCAATTGTGCAAGTTCTCCCACTTAAAAAGATGAGAGAGGCCTGTAATTTTCATCATAGGTACACTTCAACTATGACAGACAAAATGAGAAAAAAGATCCAGAAAATCACATTGAATTTATTTGCAAATTATGGTGGAAAATAAGTATTTTAACAAAAGTTTATCTCAATACTTTGTTATATACCCTTTGTTGGCAATGACAGAGGTCAAACGTTTTCAGTAAGTCTTCACAAGGTTTTTTCACACACTGTTGCTGGTATTTTGGCCCATTCCTCCATGCAGATCTCCTCTAGAGCAGTGATGTTTTGGGGCTGTTGCTGTGCAACACGGACTTTCAACTCCCTCCAAAGATTTTCTATGGGGTTGAGATCTGGAGACTGGCTAGGCCACTCCAGGACCTTGAAATGCTTCTTACGAAGCCACTCCTTCGTTGCCCGGGCAGTGTGTTTGGGATCATTGTCATGCTGAAAGACCCAGCCACGTTTCATCTTCAATGCCCTTGCTTATGGAAGGAGGTTTTCAATCAAAATCTCACGATACATGGCTCCATTTATTCTTTCCTTTACACGGACCAGTAGTACTGGTCCCTTTGCAGAAAAACAGCCCCAAAGCATGCTTCACAGTAGGTATAGTGTTCTTTGGATGCAACTCTACATTCTTTGTCCTCCAAACACAACGAGTTGAGTTTTTACCAAAAAGTTATATTTTGGTTTAATCTGACCATATGACATTCTCCCAATCTTCTTCTGGCCTGGACATGTACTGGCTTAAGCAGGGGGACACGTCTGGCACTGCAGGATTTAAGTCCCTGGTGTTACTGATGGTAGGCTTTGTTACTTTGGTCCCAGCCCTCTGCAGGTCATTCCCTAGGTCCCCCGGTGTGGTTCTGGGATTTTTGCTCACTGTTCTTGTGATCATTTTGACCCCACGGGGTGAGATCTTGCGTGAAGCCCCATATCGAGGGAGATTATCAGTGGTCTTGTATGTCTTCCATTTCCTAATAATTGCTCCCACAGTTGATTTCTTCAAACCAAGCTGCTTACCTATTGCAGATTCAGTCTTCCCAGCCTGGTGCAGGTCTACAATTTTTACAGCTCTCCTTTGACAGCTCTTTGGTCTTGGCCATAGTGGAGTTTGGAGTGTGACTGTTTGAGGTTGTGGACAGGTGTCTTTATACTGATAACAAGTTCAAACAGGTGCCATTAATACAGGTAACGAGTAGAGGACAGAGGAGCCTCTTAAAGAAGAAGTTACAGGTCTGTGAGAGCCAGAAATCTTGCTTGTTTGTAGGTGAACAAATACTTATTTTCCACCATAATTTGCAAATTAATTAATTAAAAATCCTACAATGTGATTTTCTGGATTTTTTTTTTTCATTTTGTCTGTCATAGTTGAAGTGTACCTATGATGAAAATTACAGGCCCCTCTCATCTTTTTAAGTTGGAGAACCTGCACAATTGGTGCCCCACTGTATGTGAGAATGCTGTTTATCGACTACAGCTCAGCATTCAACACCATAGTGCCCACGAAGCTCATCACTAAGCTAAGGACTCTGGGACTAAATACCTCCCTCTGCAACTGGATCCTGGACTTCCTGACGGGCCGCCCCAGGTGGTAAGAGTAGGCAACAATACGTCTGCCACGCTGATCCTTCACACTGGGGCCCCTCAGGAGTGTGTTCTTAATCCCCTCCTGTATTCCCTGTTCACCCATGACTGCGTGGCCAAACACAACTCCAACACCATCATTAAGTTTGCTGATGACACAACAGTGGTAGTAGGCCTGATCACCAACAACGATGAAACGGCCTATAGGGAGGAGGTCAGAGAACTGGCAGTGTGGTGCCGGGACAACAACCTCTCCCTCAATGTGAGCAAGACAAAATCGTGGACTACAGAAAAATGCGGGCCAAACAGGTCCCCATTCTCATCGACGGGGCTGTAGTGGAGCGGGTTGAGAGTTTCAAGTTCCTTGGTGTCCACATCACCAACAAACTATCATGGTCCAAATATACCAAGACAGTCGTGAAGAGGGCACGACAAAACCTTTTCCACCTCAGGAGACTGAAAAGATTTGGCATGGGTCCCCAGATCCTCAAAAGGTTCTACAGCTACACCATTGAGAGCATCCTGACCGGTTGCATCACTACCTGGTATGGCAACTGCTCGGCATCTGACCTAAGGCGCTACAGAGGGTTGTGCAAACGGCCCAGTACATCACTGGGACCAAGTTTCCTGCCATCCAGGACATATATAATAGACGGTGTCAGAGGAAAGCCCATAAAATTGTGAGAGACTCCAAACTCGCTGTTTGTTTGTTACCTATGCATAGTCACTTCGACCCCACCTACATGTACAGATGACCTCAACTAGCCTGTACCCCTGCACACTGACTCAGTATCGGTGCCCCCTGTATATAGCCTCTTTATTGTTATTCTTATTGTTACTTTTTATTAGTACTTTTTATTTTAGTCTACTTGGTAAATATTTTTTTCTTCTTGAACTGCACTGTTGGTTACGGTAAAGTCTACACTTGTATTCGGCGCATGATGCAAATAAAGTTTGATTTAATTTGATTCGTTTTGATTTACATTTGGTTGAGTTGTCAACTAACAAGAATTCAACATGAAATCAACAAAACATTTCACCATGTCATTAGATTAAAGTTAAAAGTTGGGTGAAATAAAGATGAAATGTCCTTAAATGGATTACTTTTTTCAAATCCCATCAGTTTTCCATGCTGATTCAACCTCATCACATATAATGTTTTTGTTGAAATGATGTGGAAACAATGTTGATTCAACCAGTTTTTGCCCAGTGGGCTTTTATCATTCCTTGTTACAACCTAGTTTGAATTTGATCTGCCAGGTAAAAACATTCCATCTTTATGGAAGAAAAACATGCAATAGCATAGTGTTTCCCAGGTTTAGGGAAGGGGCGATGTTGGACAAACGCTTGCTTTGTAAAATGGGAGAGAACTTTCACTCATTTAGCTCATTTAATCCCTTATATCTTTATTAATAATGGCGATGACAGCATATCCATGGCTGGGGGCTCTTCCACTATGGGAAGATTACATCGCAAATCTCCTAATCCATCAGCAGTTAGCTGTTTTCTCAACACCCTCCCAGACAATTCTCTGTGAGTCAGACAGGAGAGGAGCCTCTCTGAATGGCTCTCTCCAGCACGGAGCAGAGCAGTTGGAGAGAGCGGACAAACACACCACTACAGGCACAGAGAGAGAGAGAGAGAGAGAGAGAGAGAGAGAGAGAGAGATCATTGTGAATCTGGTGACTTGCAAAAAAAAAACAGAAAGTGACCATGTTGTGATTCGCATGAAGTGATGATGGGTGTAAGGAACACCAATCCGGAAAGATGGAATGAGATAGAAGCTGAATGGTAGGGAAAGGCTGAGCAAAGAGGAAGTATAAAAGTCAACAAGAGAGACCGATTGATAGGGAGTGAGAAGGGGGACAGAGGGAGAGGGGGAGGGGGACCTCAGACAGGCTTGTGCTAGCAGGCCAGTGCAGCGGACTGAGGCCTGTTTTGCTGAGAGGGAGGAAAGAGGCTGCCAAGAAGAAAAAAAACTTCCTGTCATGGTGCCGCTGTCAGGGGCTGAGTGCTCAGGAGAATAGTAAAAAAAACAGAGAGGGTGAGGGATAGATAGAGGGAGAAAAACGCCCCAGGAGCTAACAAATCACATGGGTGCCAAATCTCTCCTCCTCTGCTCCCCTCCTCTCCTCTTCTCCCCTCCTCTCCTCTTCTCTCAGCCACGGGTGAGGTGCTGATGTATTCTATATTGCCCACTCTGTCATGTCACCTCCCTGAGTGTGTGTACGCATTTGTGTGTGTGTGTGTGTTGAAAAGGGCATGCAGAAACATGGCGCCATAATACATAATATAAACCAGAGGAATATATGCAAGCTCTATTGCGATGCTCTGTTAAAACATAGCTACATCAACTGGATTAAAAGTATGGATTTAATGTCTCAGTGTTTGATTGTCTTGAACAGATTTCTGTGTGATCTTTATTTTTTTCTGTTTTATCTCGGTTTTCAGATGAATAACCATTTCATGGACTGCAAGGCTGTTTGGGCTTTGTTACTTTGTTTGTTCCCCAGCTTTAATTCTGTAATTTCTCCAACGTGTGCAGGGATCTTCTCACAGAAGGAGGCAAACAGCTGCTGCCAAACAGAGGAGCAGATCAAAGAACAGAGAAAACTGAGAAGGGGAGAGAGGGAGAGAGAGAACGAGGGAGAGAGAGAGAGAGAGAGAATAAGAGAAGGGAGAGCAAGATAGAGGAAGAGAGAGAGAAGGAGAGAGAGATGTCATAGAGACAGAGCTTCCCCTGGGTCCTCAGCGGTACAAGAACACAGCAGCACAACAGTGGCTGGCTCTTCAGCCAACCTCTCCGGAAAATATACAACACACACCCTCCCTCTACAGCGATCAACCCATCCAGTTTTGATGAAGTTATTTTGTCATTTTAGTTCAACCACCCTCACCTCATGAGACCCCAACAACCACAGCAACACACACAGGCAAACACCCCTCTCTAAATATTTATGTTCCCTGTCCAAATGTTTTTTTAACATTTATTTTGCCTTTATTTAACTAGACAAGTCAGCTAAGAACAAATTCTTATTTTCAATGTCGGCCTAGAACAGTGGGTTAACTTGTTCAGGGTCAGAACGACAGATTTTAAAAAATTATCTTGTCAGCTCCAGGATTCAATCTTGGAACCTTTCGGTTTCCAGTCCAATGCTCTAACCACTAGGCTACCTGCCACCCTGAATGTACGGCAGCATGCTGAGAATGGGGGTGACATTGCCCCCTCAGTGTAACAAATAGCCTTGAGGATTTGAACTCACAAGCAGGGTATCAGAACATGCAACACCACAGAACCTGGGTGTCTGTCTGCATCCACCGATGTGCCGCTACAATTAAAGCACTTTAGGAGGATTGTAGGTAATTAGCATAAAGAGATGATCCTCTGAGTTGTCTGGAATAGGAATATCTGCTTACTGCCAACGTTGGTTCAGATGCTAACGCTAGCTAGTTTGCTTCTCACTGCTGTCATCAGTCATGCTGTGAAGTCAGATGAAGGAATGTCTTGTTCTGACAATGGAGCCGTTTACAATTGACATGTATATTGTGAAGACAAAACATGTTTCTTTGTATATTTATAATCTTCCTCAAGTGAGAAAATGTCATTTCCGATAGTGCCAGCGGAGCAGGGCCCGAGAATGTATCAAAACAGATCAAGTGCCCTGTCAACTCTGTTGTACGTGTGTATTATCAGCATAAACAGAAGCTGGAGTGTCACACGACACAACAGAGCTGGAACTGCAACGCTGCAACATGATCTCTATGAAGTGAACTCGCTCCCTACAGTATGTATGTGTTTGTATGTGTGTGTGTAAACTCTCTATGTGACTGTGTCTGTCTCCGTCTTTCTGTGTGTGCGTGCGTGCGTGCTTGTGACAGTGTTTGTGAATCTTAGTTTAATTCTACATTACAAAATGGCAATTAAATAGGCACAATTGCAAGGATATTGAACTTTAGTTGTAGTGCTGTATATTGTCTCATACATTTCCTATGAAATAGAGTATGATTTATAACATGTTTTCTGTTGAATTTTCCAGTGGACTAAAATAGAGGGGTGTTTTTCTGTGACGGATGATATTGGTTCATAGCACTTACACACTTCACACATCAGTGTGCGAGGAGAGAGAGAGCTAGAGAGTCAGACATCCTGCCCCCTCTCCCATGCCAAAAGTATTGGGACAGTGACATATTTTTTGTTGTTTTGGCTCTGCACTCCAGTACTTTGGATTTGAGGGTATTTTCATCCATATCGGGTGAACCGTTTAGAAATTACAGCACTTTTTGTACATAGTCCTACCACTTTAGGGGACCAAAAGTATTTGGACAAATTCACTTATGTGTATTGTATTAAAGTAATACAAAGTTAAGTATTTGGTCCCATATTCAAAGCACACAATGACTAAATCAAGCTTGTGACTCTACAAATTTGTTGGATGCATTTGCTGTTTGTTTTGGTTGTGTTTCAGATTATTTTGTGACCCATAGAAATGAATGGTAAATAATGTATTGTGTAATTGTGGAGCTTTTGTAGATGTGTGTTTGCACGTTGTTTGTTTTAGTTCGACGGTATGCCATCACATCTGCCTTTCATTTCCTCCAGCTCCACGTTTGATATGAAGCCATTTGAACTGTTTGCTAGAGTTTTCTCTCAGTAGTTTTTCAAAAACACCTCATCTTTTATTCTGTGTTTTGGTTTTAGATTTTTGCACTTTATGGTGCTAATGAGTCTGTCTCCTCTGCTAGAACAAACAGAGGAAGATGAGCCATCGAAGTTAAATCACACAGAGATCATTATGTTGATTAGACAATGACTGTTGGTGTGTCCCAAAGTTTGTGCTGACACAGATAGGGTTGAGCATGGGGAGAAAGGTAGTGTGGAGTTAGTGGGTCTCATCATTGCTTTATTCACTTTTATTAAGTAGTCGTGTAAAGATTAGATTAGATCAGACATTTTAACCATGGGAACACTGGGAACACTAAAATGTGAAATCTGATTCAAATGAAGCAAAGTGTCAGTGAATGTCTGGCATCCAATGTACACCGAACATTCCTTCAGCCTTTAAGAGCAGATAATACATAAGTCTCGTGTTACTATAAGAAGATGCCTTCCCACATTCCGGGCTAATAGCATGTGGTCAGGGAGAGGCTAAAGCCTCTAAAACGGCTCGTTAGTGGAGATAATGGATTCCTATCAGTGCTTTTACGCCTAAAGGAAATACCCCGAACCACTTCATCAACAACAGGAAAGCGTCATAATGTAAACTGAAACAACACAGGCAGCTTTCTCTGGTGTTATATTAAAGCTCACTCTACAGGTTCCATTTACACCGCCCTACTTACACAACTACTCCCTCTGCAGTGGTTTGTTTACAAGGTCAAACACAGCAACAAACTATTGGAGAATAAAACAGCAAACTTTAGTTTGTGTAAAAAACAGCTAAATACATCTTCATAGAGACAAACTTGGTTGTCATGACATCACTATCATCAGCCATGAATGGAGCCTCAAATACTGGGTTTTCTGGGGTGTGTTGTGTAACTGGGGTTTCAGTTTCAGGGCTGAGCTTTATCTTGCACACTCATTCTCTATACTTTCTCCCAGAATAGCACTACCCACACACATTCATACCCCCTACTCTCAGTAGCGGTGCACTTCTGGCCAGCACAGATGTGGTTAATAGGATGATGGTGTGCAGGCCTCTCAGTGCAGTAAGGGGGGCCCTGCCTGCACAGCCCGGTCAGCTTAAATAACCAAATTATTGGAATTTCTAAAAACAATGGCTTCCTGACTTCTTTACGACCCCTCACCTTATCATTTTGGGGTCTCGGAGCCTAAACTTGAACCCACCCCCCCAGAGCGGTTGGCCGCCTGCCACCTCTGTTTCACCTCATAGCCTGCCGAGGAACCATGTCTGAGCGTAGACTTAGACCCAAAGTGAAGCAGGCCAGAGCCAAACCAGACCCAGCTGCTGGGTCCTGCCTCCTCTTGCCTCCCCTTTATGTCTGCTCTGCTCCAGGGAGGGAGGACAATGAGAGGGGCAAGGCTCCATGATGAGACAGACTGTTATTATCCAGACAAACTCAGTCCCCTAATGAACAACAGTCTCAGTGTTGTGGTGATGTCAGCCTCCATATTGAAGCATTCTCCATTAGATCGTACAGTCCCAATGTGATGTGTCAGGAACATTAAACAAAATGACCATCAATCTATCAAAAGCTAGTATGGATTCTATTTTTCTCTCTTATAGAGAACCTTATGGTGACGTTGGATGATTAAATCGTTTAGATCCAGGCATTATGTACAACCAGTGTTTTTGATCATCTGTGTGAGTGTGCAGTCTAGGTAACAAGGCCCGTTAGTGGCCTCATTAGACAGGACAGTGTTTATCTGAGATGTGTCTGTGAAGATGAGTCAAGATGATACCCCAAAACATTTGAAGAGCTTCATGGCTTGTTTACTCCAGGCTTGGATGAGCGAGGGAGTGAGCGAGGGAGTGAGCGAGGGAGTGGGCGAGGGAGTGGGCGAGGGAGTGGGCGAGGCGCCTGAAAGAACAGATGGTGTTCAGCTATAGCACCATTAGGCAGACTGGTGGGCTGCAATATTTAACATCACTGGATGGAGAAAATGGCTGCATTGAAGAACTCTTTTTCATGTCCCTCTTACACTCTTGTTTTTACACTTCCTCTTACACTCTTGTTTTTACACTTCCTCTTACACTCTTGTTTTTACACTTCCTCTTACACTCTTGTTTTTAAACTTCCTCTTACACTCTTGTTTTTACACTTCCTCTTACACCCTTGTTTTTACACTTCCTCTTACACTCTTGTTTTTACACTTCCTCTTACACTCTTGTTTTTACACTTCCTCTTACACTCTTGTTTTTACACTTCCTCTTACACTCTTGTTTTTACACTTCCTCTTACACTCTTGTTTTTACACTTCCTCTTACACTCTTGTTTTTACACTTCCTCTTACACTCTTGTTTTTACACTTCCTCTTACACTCTTGTTTTTACACTTCCTCTTACACCCTTGTTTTTACACTTCCTCTTACACTCTTGTTTTTACACTTCCTCTTACACTCTTGTTTTTACACTTCCTCTTACACTCTTGTTTTTACACTTCCTCTTACACTCTTGTTTTTACACTTCCTCTTATACCCTTGTTATTACCCAAGATGCTTGGGATTATGTGAAAATGGCATACTTCCATAACATTTCTAACAACGTCTTGTGCATATCTGAGAAATAAGTTGTTTATCAAGTACATCTGTAACTGATCATCTATGGAAAATAAATGGTTTATTGCACAGTGTATTGAAGTAAATGTAACAAAGAAGGCTTGTTCAGGTCCCAAATGAATCAATAGGCAGATTAAATGTCCATAAAAGTGTCCCTTCCTCCAACAAGCACATTTTAAATCCAAAGTAACTAACAGAGAAACCTGACACTTTGAGAACTTCAGGTGTAGTAAGACATAAGTGCCTCCTAAATTCCAGCTATAGTGTTAAATGAGTCTAAAGCAAATAAACGTCAGTAACACCAGCATCATATGAGTGTTCAAGGACCTCTGCCGTCTGCAATACAAGTCAGCAGAACAATGAATCCCCTTTGCCGTTCTTCCACACATATGGAACTGTTTAGCTGAACAATCGCCAGTGTATCCTCTCCAAGACCATATATTTCAATTATTGAATAAACATTCGGAGATAGACATGCATTCTTCATAGAGAAATGAAAGGCCTCTTACTTCTCAGTAGCAGAATAATGAATCACCCAGTGCACTGCTCTTATACTGAGCATGTTTGACTGAACACACACAGCATCAGCAGAAGGGTAACAAGCTTTGAGGTTATACTTCTGACAAGGTCTGTTCCTCAGTAAAACAAATACTATTACCCTTCGTGTTGTTTTTCCACATAAGAGTGGATAACAAAAGCTGTCAGCGCACCAACAGAAACAAATACAATAATTTAACAAGATTAAAGAAAATGCCAAGATTAAAAAATGAAGGCTAGTGCATTATGATATCAAAGGCAAAGTGTATGTTTGTGTGTGTGTGTATATGTGTGTATATGTGTGTACATGTGTATGCACATGTGTATATGTGTGCATGCTTACATACTGTACATGATTTGGTGTGCATGTACACTATTAATACATGTGTCACAGATCCCTTCGGAACTTTCATTACGCACACCTGGCAACTATTCCCAGTGATTAGTAATTGTCCGACGACGCTGCGACTGGTCCGACCGGCGCCACCGCAACTTCAGCAGCTGCAACTGGGCTGTCCGACGTCGCCACAACGGGTCGGTCCGATGACGCACGCAAGTTCAGCAGCTACAACTGGCCCTTCCACCGCCGCCACAACCCGTCAGTCCGACTCCACTGCAACTGGCCCTTCCAACGCAGCCACAACCCGTCAGTCCAACGCCACTGCTACTGGCCCTTCCAACGCAGCCACAACCCGTCAGTCCGAAGCCACTGCTACTGGCCCTTCCAACGCCGCCACAACCCGTCAGTCCGACTCCACTGCAACTGGCCCTTCCAACGCAGCCACAACCCGTCAGTCCGAAGCCACTGCTACTGGCCCTTCCAACGCCGCCACAACCCGTCAGTCCGAAGCCACTGCTACTGGCCCTTCCAACGCCGCCACAACCCGTCAGGCTGGTGGCGTGGCACCTTTGCAGCACGTGTTTTTGTAATTTGTCTTCCGATCCTTCATGCAAGCGTGACAACATGCATCAGTGTGTGTGTGTGTATGTACGTACCAGTGTGTACTATTTTAATGTATATATTTATTCAGTCAGGTAGTCAATATGTGATGCCTCCATAAAAAGGTATTTTAGGGAAGTTTGTAACAGTTCATTTGTGGAAAATTTTGAAAAGTGGATATTGAGTTTCAACAGTAGTAGAATTCTAGTGGTGTAATCGATGAGTTTCTCACTTGCAGTATTGAGGCTGAAAGCGGTTCATTGGGTTAGACTCCCTCTACTACAATATGAATCTGGGGATATTTAAAAAAAATACATACATTTGACTAGGCAAGTCAGTTAAGAACAAATTCTTATTTACAATGACAGCCTACACCGGCCAAACCTGGATGACCCTGGGATAATTGTGTGACGCCCAATCACGTCAGGTTGTGATGCAACCTGGATTCGAACCAGTGTATCTGTCGTGACACCTCTAGCACTGAGACACAGCGCCTTAGACCCCTGCCCCACTCAGGAGCTCTTCTTTTGAGCTCCCTGCCACAGGAGCACAAGGTTGGATTATCATACTGAGATTGTGCGCCTCAGCGCCTTACTCTCTCACCTCATCTAGTGTTGGGAAGAACACCTTGTGTACTCAAGTTGAAACTGTATCAGAAATGTTACCCCTAAGCAATGTGTGACAGACATTGGAAACCAATGCAATGATTTTATGTTATTAGCAAAGATTAAGGCACCTCATTCCGAAAAACAGTTTTGACAATGTGATTACATCTATCATTATAGCCAATAGTTTTCTTATTTCAACATACAGTAGGATCGAGATGAGAGGAAAGGGAGGGAGAGAGAAGGTTTGAGTGTGTGAGAGAGATTGGGTGTGTGTGTGTGTTTATGAGACAGCGAGAGACAGCGAGAGAGAGAGAGAGAGAGAGACAGCCAGGCAGACAGACAGACAGACAGCTAGGAAGACAGATAGCAGGTGGTGGGTTAGGCTGAGAGAGAGTGGGTGTGTGTGTGTGTGTTTATGAGACAGCGAGAGAGAGAGAGAGAGAGAGAGAGAGAGAGAGAGAGAGAGAGACAGCCAGGCAGACAGACAGACAGACAGACAGCTAGGAAGACAGATAGCAGATGGTGGGTTAGGCTGAGAGAGACTGGGTGTGTGTGTGTGTGTGTTTATGAGACAGCGAGTGAGAGAGAGAGAGAGAGAGAGAGAGAGAGAGACAGCCAGGCAGACAGACAGACAGACAGACAGCTAGGAAGACAGATAGCAGGTGGTGGGTTAGGCTGAGAGAGAGGAAACCCCCTTTGACAAGCTTTGACAAGGTGTTACAGGTCTTATGAAGAGTTTCATTCCAAAATGCTATAAATCCATTTTTTTTTTAAATGTTGGTAAATGATCTTTTTATGTTTAATAATGAACTTACGCAACAGATTGGTGTCCCCCCCCCCCCCCCTCCCCATCTAATCATGACATGGGGTTGTTCAATGACAGACATGTATTTGTTTGAAGTATATCACTAGATGGTTACATTTCAGAGAGACAATCACATTTTGTTGCAAAACGAGATATATCCACCTCTCTCAGAGAAAAAAAGTAGCACTGAAAGGTTTTACACAGTCAAATGTGACAAATCAAGACTGTTTTAATAAAGAACTGAACATATTATTACATTTGTCAAAACAAATATTAAAAAATGAATCAATACAATAATATGAGATCTGGGCTCTGATCGAAAGTAGTGCATTATATAAGGAATAGGGTGCCACTTGGGACGAGGCCTAACATTTTACATTTACATTTTAGTCATTTAGCAGATGCTCTTATCCAGAGCGACTTACAGTTAGTACATTCATCTTAAGATGGCTAGGTGGGACAACCACAAATCACAGTCACAGTTAGTACATTCATCTTAAGATGGCTAGGTGGGACAACCACAAATCACAGTCACAGTTAGTACATTCATCTTAAGATGGCTAGGTGGGACAACCACAAATCACAGTCACAGTTAGTACATTCATCTTAAGATGGCTAGGTGGTACAACCACAAATCACAGTCACAGTTAGTACATTCATCTTAAGATGGCTAGGTGGGACAACCACAAATCACAGTCACAGTTAGTACATTTATCTTAAGATGGCTAGGTGGGACAACCACAAATCACAGTCACAGTTAGTACATTCATCTTAAGATGGCTAGGTGGTACAACCACAAATCACAGTCACAGTTAGTACATTCATCTTAAGATGGCTAGGTGGTACAACCACAAATCACAGTCACAGTTAGTACATTCATCTTAAGATGGCTAGGTGGGACAACCACATATCACAGTCACAGTTAGTACATTCATCTTAAGATGGCTAGGTGGTACAACCACAAATTACAGTCATAGTTAGTACATTCATCTTAAGATGGCTAGGTGGTACAACCACAAATCACAGTCACAGTTAGTACATTCATCTTAAGATGGCTAGGTGGGACAACCACAAATCACAGTCACAGTTAGTACATTCATCTTAAGATGGCTAGGTGGTACAACCACAAATTACAGTCATAGTTAGTACATTCATCTTAAGATGGCTAGGTGGTACAACCACAAATTACAGTCATAGTAATTACATTTCTCTTCAGTAAAGTAGCTATCAGCAAAGTCAGAGCTAGTATGGGAGACAAAAGTCAAGTGCAAGTGTTAGTTCACGAAAGGCAAACATTATAGCATGAGGATAGATTTCTGATGTTGAATGTATATGTTAAATATACAAGATACCAATATCCCATTCCAGCTAAACAATGGATATGCACTGAGTGTAAAAAAACGAGGAACACCTGCTCTTTCCAGGACATAGACTGACCAGGTGAATCCAGGTGAAAGCTATGATCCCTTATTGATGTCACCGGCTAAATCCATTTCAATCAGTGTAGATGAAGGGGAGGAGACAGGTTAAAGAATAATGTTTAACCCTTGAGACAATAGAGACATGGATTGTATACCGTATGTGTGCCATTCAGAGGGTGAATGAGCAAGATAAAATATTTTAGTTCCTTTGAATGGGGTATGGTAGTAGGTGCCAGGCGCACCGGTTTGAGTGTGTCAAGAACTGCAACACTCCTGGGACATGCCACTTCCTCTCTCCTCATTCTCCCTACCGACATCCAAATGAATATACAGTCGTGGCCAAAAGTTTTGAGAATGACACAAATATTAATTTTCACAAAGTTTTCTGCTTCAGTGTCTTTAGATATTTCTGTCAGATGTTACTATGGAATACTGAAGTATAATTACAAGCATTTCACAAGTGTCAAAGGCTTTTATTGACAATTACATGAAGTTGATGCAAAGAGTCAATATTTGCAGTGTTGAGCCTTCTTTTTCAAGACCTCTGCAATCCACCCTGGCATGCTATCAATTAACTTCTGGGCCACATCCTGACTGATGGCAGCCCATTCATGCATAATCAATGCTTGGAGTTTGTCAGAATTTGTGGGTTTTTGTTTGTCCACCCGCCTCTTGAGGATTGACCACAAGTTCTCAATGGGATTAAGGTCTGGGGAGTTTCCTGGCCATGGACCCAAAATATCGATGTTTTGTTCCCCGAGTCACTTAGTTATCACTTTTGCCTTATGGCAAGGTGCTCCATCATGCTGGAAAAGGCATTGTTCATCACCAAACTGTTCCTGAATGGTTGGGAGAAGTTGCTCTCGGAGGATGTGTTGGTACCATTCTTTATTCATGGCTGTGTTCTTAGGCAAAATTGTGAGTGAGCCCACTCCCTTGGCTGAGAAGCAACCCCACACATGAATGGTCTCAGGATGCTTTACTGTTGGCATGGCACAGGACTGATGGTAGCGCTCACCTTGTCTTCTCCGGACTAGCTTTTTTCCGGATGCCCCAAACAATCGGAAAGGGGATTCATCAGAGAACATTACTTTACCCCAGTCCTCAGCAGTCCAATCCCTGTACCTTTTGCAGAATATTAGTCTGCCCCTGATTTTTTTCCTGGAGAGAAGTGGCTTCTATGCTGCTCTTCTTGACACCAGGCCATCCTCCAAAAGTCTTCGCCTCTCTGTGCGTGCAGATGCACTCACACCTGCGTGCTGCCATTCCTGAGCAAGCTCTAGTGGTGCCCCGATCCTGCAGCTGAATCAACTTTAGGAGATGGTCCTGGCTCTTGCTGGACTTTCTTGGGCGCTCTGAAGCCTTCTTCACAACAATTGAACTGCTCTTCTTGAAGTTCTTGATGATCTGATAAATGGTTGATTTAGGTGCAATCTTACTGGCAGCAACATCCTTGCCTGTGAAGCCCTTTTAGTGCACAGCAATGATGACAGCAAGTGTTTCTTTGCAGGTAACCATGGATGAAGAACAATGATTCCAAGCACCACCCTCCTTTTGAAGCTTCCAGTCTGTTATTCGAACTCAATCAGCATGACAGAGTGATCTCCAGCCTTATCCTCATCAACACTCACACCTGTGTTAACGGGAGAATCACTGACATGATGTCAGCTGGTCCTTTTGTGGCAGGGCTGAAATGCAGTGGAAATGTTTTTTTGGGAGTCAGTTCATTTGCATGGCAAAGATCACTCTACATAACATTCTGGAGTATATTCAAATTGCCATCATACAAACTGAGGCAGCAGACTTTGTGAAAATTAATATTTGTGTCATTCACAAAACGTTTGGCCACGACTGTACTCCGTTTAATTTGATCCAAAAACAAACAAATAAATAAATGGATTTAAACCAGAAAATGAAACAAAATTACCATCAATCAATGAAATGTATTTATAAAGCCCTTTGTACATCAGCCGTTCTATGAATGACTGTCAAGAATTATCCTTATTTTCCAGTGATGCCATGTTAGAGCTCCAGAAACATATTCTGGCAGCTTGGAGTTCACATAAACAACTTTGACCAGCATGGGCCTCTAAATAATCTGCAGCATGACAATTAAGCAGTTGGGAAAGAAAGAGAAAGAGAGGGAGGGAGAGTGAAAGAAAGAGAAGAAGGGAGAAAGAGAAAGAGAGGGAGAGTGAGGGAGAGATAGAGAGGGAGGGAGTGGGAATGAGAGAAAGATTGGGAGGGAGAGATAGATAGAGGGAAGGGGAGAGAGAGAGAGAGAGAGAGAGAGAGAGAGAGAGAGAGAGGGAGAGAGAGAGAGAGAGGGAAGGAGAGAGAAAGAGAGGAGGGAGGGAGAAAGAGGGAGGGAGAGAGAGAGAGAAAGAGAGGGAGGGAGGGAGAGTGAAAGAGAGGGAGGGCGAGAGAGAGAGCGAGAGAGAGAGAGAGAGAGAGAGAGAGAGGGAGGGAGAGAGAGAAAGAGAAGGAGGGAGAGAGAGAAATAGAGGGAGGGTGAGAGAGTGAAAGAGAAGGAGGGAGGGAGAGTGAGAGAGCACTGAGGAGAGCTGAGGCCTCCTGGACCCAGAGGTTTTACATAAGCCAGCCTTTATGTTACCAAATGAAGTAATGCAACCAGTCGATGCAACCACTCGCCGCAGCCTAGGAAACCATAAATTGAGTTTTCATAAAAGAAACGTTGTGTAAGGAGGCCAGCTGGTGAGGCTCACAGAGTAAACATGCTTTTCATCAAATGCAGTTGCTGAATTTAGCAACTATCGGGTCATTTTTCAGGACCAGATAAACAAAACACAAGTACTGAATCAGGGCTTGCAAAACAAAATCAATATCCATTTGATTATTATTCTATCAAACATACACATTCCATCCCAGCTGTGAACTGGGAGTCCTAAAAATAATTAAGTATTGGCATTCCCTCTGAAACTGCCCGGAAATGCCTGGAACATTCAAACATACCAAGGTTTAGGGATTTCTCTCCAAGCCTGGCCATGGAGCCAGCAGAAGAAATTAGGGTATATCTGTCATAGATTTCTTGGCTGTCGCATGGGCAAACAGACCAGAAGAACTCACTGACGGACTGAGGATAGGACAAGATTCCGTTGTGTTTGAAACATTCAGAAATTCAAAGTAGCCTCGCTACCGAGCACAAAAGCCAATTCTCTGCTGCGCTTGGTATAATGTAATTTACATGCGCTCCTCTGAGTCTGTTTTCTGTTGCCAGGCGATGTGAACCCAGACTGCCCTGGCGCTTAATAAATATGAGGACGAGCTGCATTGCTAAATCCTGTTTCTTCTCCTCACACGTGTTGCTAAATCATTGTGGCCCATGTGTCAAGACATTAGTATTGGGAGAACATAAAGACCATGTAATAAGTCTTCATCCTTAAACATGTTCCCTTTTCCAGAAAGCAGGGCGCACCCTCCCCCCCCCCCCCCCCCCCCCCCCCGGAACATCATAAATCTTCACGAGAGAAACATTTTCTCCCCTGAACAAAGAGACCTATTATTTATTTGCTGTCCTTGTATTCCTTCCATACGGTGACCTTTTACATCAAGAAAAACCAAAAAAAGGAAAGATTTAATGTACCCATCGATAAACTATTTCTGGCATAGTCAAATGCAGTACAATGGTCACTGCTTCTGTGATCGCCACGACAGAGAAGCAAGGAACGTAAGATGGTAACATGCTTAGCTCTATGAGTATATCTGTGAGGAAGAAAGTGACAAACCACCTTGTGAAACCGATAAACAGGCTGATCCCCGTTGCTTTTCGTTGTTCTTTGGAGGACAGTTTCACTTCTTACAGCGAGGCTGCTGGTTCTCAGTCTTGGTTTTGTTGGTCTGTCCTTACTTCAGGAGGGGCGATGATGGGCCTCCCAGCCTACTAGGACCTGGTCCTGTCGTTCAACCTGAGAGATAATCAATGATTACCAGATCCACTGGTGCAGATAACGCTGTGGGATAGGCCCTGCTGAGCCATGTGACCATCTGTCAGCAGCCCATTCATCAACACTCAGACCTGTGGGGGGTGGGGGTGGGGTACAGAGGGGTGCATAGGAATGTTTATTCAAGAGATTGTATCATGGCCCTTTTGAATGGGGACTTCGTAGACTGTCTGGAAAATTTGCATTTCCTTACATTTTCATAATTTATAACAGCATACTGTAATCCTATAAATGTTATGGACTGTGTTCATGTTCTGGGCTTGAAAGAAAAGTCAACATCCAGGAGTTGACTTTGGAGAGGTAGCCTGCCTTCCTGCCTCAAATCTATGTCTGGTATTTGCATTATGCGACAGCTTTAGTCTGTCTCTCAAACACAGAAGTCCCTCACACACCATTGCAGTAAATCCTGTTGATAGTAATACATAGCTATTGAAAAACGTTCCATTCCCTGCTCCGTGTTAAAACTGGTATTGAGTGATTTGACTTGAAAGAAAACAACTTTGATGTCAGTAGAAAGCATTCTCCTTTGATCTGTGGCTGAAATTCTAACACTGTTGCCAAATTCAGACATTTTGTTCTCACCCGTCAGGCTCCATTCTTGATATGGCCGCGGTGGTAACAGCTATCTGCCACCTGTACACCACAGATAAATCTGCCCTGAGTAGCAACCTACCAGCTCTCACAGTCCCACGTCAGAATTAGACGATCATCCATATTTCTCAAACGTCAAATTTTGAAGTTGTTCCAAATGTCAAATTTCAAAGTGTCGGAAAGGGGATCTATGGGGTCGACTCCCTGCATCACAGTATGAGGACATACATTGTCTGTGGTAGATTTTGATACTGGTCGCTGTAGCTTCCCTCAAATGGTTTTCCATAAAAATTCACATTGAAAGGAAAGACATGAACTACATTAAGTTGAATGGAGAAGTTCATTCTCTGAAAAAAAAAATCCTCTTAACATATTATTTAGCTTCTTAGAAAAGCACAGATACTATTGGAAATCTGGAAAACCATTCTAGACCGTCTGATTGGTCGCAGAAACTGATGAGTTGGGCCAGAGCCAGAACACATGTGGGTAAAGCGGGCATTGATACGCTGATTGGTAAGATATGATCCAATTACTTTGTTCTGTACAACAACCCTCATTTTGACATCACCACAAACAACTTTATTGATGTCAGTCTCAGACTGAAGTATGTAGCAAACGATAGAGCAGCAGAAGAATTCAGTTTGAGTTGTCAGGTAAAGATACTAAATTATTGCCTCTAAAGTAAACACCACTGAATACACGGAAAAAGACAGAGGTTTTTGTGTACAGTGCACTCAAGTGCCAAAAGCAATATTTTGATGCAGAAACTATACCTGTCTCCCAACTTCCTGTCTTATGTAAATCTAGATTTGTACACAACATAGCACTGGTCTGGAGTCAGTTGAGAGCAACGTGATTAATATACAAACAGGCAGGCAGGCCTGATCCCAGGTAGCACACACACACACACACACACACACACACACACACACACACACACACACACACACACACACACACACACACACACACACACACACAAGCTTAGTTAAAGGGCTTCAACTGTAAATCTGCTCTTGCCTGTGGTCATGGCAGAGAGAGAAGTGAGGGGTTTGTATGGGCTGTGACGCAAGCTGTGCACAATGAAAGAACCAACTGTGTGAGTGTTGAGGGGCATGAATTCACATGTGCTCCCTCATTCTGACACACACACACACACACACACACACACACACACACACACACACACACACACACACACACATTATATCATACACACAGGTGTACTCACATGTACGTTACTCAGAAACACATACGACACACATGCAGGCGAACACACAGTCGCACACACACACAGTCGCACACGCACACACAGTCGCACACACACACACAGTCGCGCACACACACACAGTCGCACACACACACACACACACACACACACACACACACACACACACACACACACACACACACACACACACAGTACTGTTTAACCTCAGTCCCAGACAGAAAGTCCATCATAGAGAATCGTAATAGTAAAATCTAATCTATATAATCACCACTGTATGTGAAGGCAATGCAAACAGAGGAACTATAAAAGAGGGTACAGTACTGAGCTGACTCAGCACAACACTGAATGAGAGTGTTAACTGTCCCGTGTGTGTCACTGCACATAGTACCTGTATTAGAGTAGTGGAGGTAGTTGGCAGGGGCTGTGGATGGTGAGCAGCACTCCTAACATGCTGTACCCCATTCTATCATTAACCATCATTAGACAGGCAAATCTGACACAAGACGAGGATGACATCACAACAAAGCCTTCTCAAAGGAAGCCATATAAAATACATTTTATTTTTACCCAGTCCACAAAACCCATTTTTTAAAGCAGTATTAAGAGGAGTTGTGAGTGTGGCGCCACAGACTTGTTGCCCGGCTCCAATAAACAGGGAGAGAGGGGAGAGAGGGAGAGACTTGCGGACGACGTGCACGTAAAAGTGATCACACAGGGGCGGGCTGAGCAGCTTCGCCGTTCACCACCGTTACCGTCCGCCCACAGACGTATAATGACTTCCCTGGGAATGGAAGCTTGAAAAGTTTACGATAACGCACTCGCTGTCTATTGATACATTCCCCACATGGCCCTGAGATTTATATTATTGTTGCAAGTCTCCCAGGATCCTCTCTTCTCCTGCTGCCAGGGGAGTTGCTCTCCACTTTATGCCTCGTATAGAACTATATAAAACATTGATGAATAATCTCTCTCTCTCATTCCCCCACCCTCTTTCTGCTTCTTTCACTTTCCCTCTCTCCACTCCTGCTTTCCCTCTCCCTCGTACTGAACAGGCCAACAGGCCAACACGCAGGCAGAAAAACTGCTGGTCACCGTAGTCTGTCACCAGGTTATCATCAGGAGAGGGAAAACAGCTGACTACTCTCTCACGCCTGCAGTAGCCTGTTGATTATAATAGCTATACTATTCTCAAAAGCCTATATTTCCATCAAATGTACACCCTCTATATGTAGTATTTTAACAGATAAGGGAAAACAGTGGGTTCACTAAAGTGCCAGGTTAGGACGTCACTACACCATGTGCATGTGCTGAATGTGAAAATGTAAGAATATCATCCCATTTTGAATGGGTGCCATGTTTCTCTGCCTGCTCCTGCCAAGTCTATGATGAACCAGGCCCTCAAAGGTGCCCATGGGTAATCAATGTGGCCAGTTATGAGAGATGTCCTGAGTGATGTCCTGGCAAAATTCCCAATCTGGCCCTCAAACCATAATCCCCAGTTTACGATTGGCTCATTCATCCCCCTCCTCTCCCCTGTAACTATTCCCCAGGTCGTTGCTGTAAATGAGAACGTGTTCTCAGTCAATTTACCTGGTAAAATAACGGATTAAAAAAATAAAATAATAATAAATCAAATAATATATAAAAAAATAAAATTAAAAAAATCTCTCAAAGGTCACTAAATTCATCATCTCAATAGTCAGCCAATAACATCAGAAGTTGCTGATACTGGAGCATTCGCTACAGCCAAGCTCAACATGGTAGTAAAGCACTCCATCTAGTGGATAATTTAGTAACTACAGTTCATCATCTCAATAGTCAGCCAATAACATCAGAAGTTGCTGATACTGGAGCATTCGCTACAGCCAAGCTCAACATGGTGGTAAAGCACTCCATCTAGTGGATAATTTAGTAACTACAGTTCATCATCTCAGTCAATATCAACATCCATTCCTTTACTTTAGATTTGTGTCTATTAGGTAGTTGTTGTGGAATTACATGTTAGATATTGCTGCACTGTCGGAACTAGAAGCACAAGCATTTCACTACACTCGCAATAACATCTGCGAACCATGTGTATGTGACCAATAAAATTGGATATGATTTGATTTTAAATCAATATCAGTGAAAAAGATCATACACATGGTGTGCAGATGTTATTGCGAGTGTAGTGAAATGCTTGTGCTTCTAGTTCCGACAGTGCAGCAATATCTAACATGTAATCTAACAATTCCACAACAACTACCTAATACACACAAATCTAAGTAAAGTAATGGGATAAGAATATATACATATAAATATATGGATGAGCAATGACAGAGCGGCATAGGCAAGATGCAGTAGATGGTATAATGCAAGATATGTAAACATTATTAAAGTGCCATTATTAAAGTGTTGAAATGGGGACCAATTCTATACAGAGTGGGGTTGTTTGTCACCAAAGATGATCCTTACCTTGATCCCTACAGTTTGGAAATCATACCAGAGCCCACACAAACATCTCTAAACTGAGAGCTGTTGCCTGGCCTTTTGTGTAGATCGTTGACCAAAAATGACAATTACATCCATTTTAATTCCACTTTGGAACACAAGATAATGTGGGAAAAAGTCAAAAGGTGTGAATACTTTCTACAGCATACATTATTATTGCCGAAATAAGACAAGAAAATGTAAGCAACGACACACAGCAGGAGGGAGCTGAAGGAGACCAGTATTAGGCCTAGGTTCATGTAATGAAAAAGTGTAACACCAAATCAAAATATATCTGCAGTGCAGCTAGGGCCACATCAACCCTAGACACAAGAACATACAAAGATAAAAAATAAAAAATAAACGTGTTTATTGACTCATGGTATGACAGATAAGATAATGTCATTGGAATTACCTTTCTAAATCATGTTATAATGGAATTTAAATAAACTATCCTAATTTGGATGATTTATTCGTAAACATTTGGTCTTATTTCAGAACGGAATGGAATAGGCAATTATGGATACGGCAGTGTATCAGGAGGTAGTTTATCCCTCTAGGTCTTTCACCAAGTAAAGGTCTGCTTTTTTCAGGGCCTGGTAAAACTGTTCCTGGGCAGTTTTCCCCTTGTTAATAACCATGGTCAGCAGAGCTTCATTTTTCTTGGTCCGTGTGGTTTTGATCTCTATCTCCTCTCTATCCTCCTCACTCAGAACCCCAAGGTCTATGAGATTGCTGAGGATGGGACGAAGGTTGCCCATCCTGTTCTCCAGATCATTCTTGTGTGTTTTCAGGAAATCCTGAACTGATGACATCATGGGGCCGGAGGGGCTGGTGTGCTGGGGTGGCGCAGACAAAGGGCCTGCAAGAGAAGAGGACTCACTGTTATAATAAATATCCATAGAGATAGAGATGAGTCAAATGGAAATCATTCTAGCTGCCGTTTGCGCAAGCTCGAACAATTGGTACGATTGGTATGATTGGTACGATTGGTATGATTGGTATGATTGGTACGATTGGTACGATTGGTATGATTGGTACGATTGGTACAATTGGTATGATTGGTATGATTGAGTGTGAATGTTTTATGTCAATAATTGAACTTTTGTCTCATATGAGTGCAATTCTCAGTTTACTTATTTTGTGCAAAATCATTGTGTTAAAAGTATAGATTTTACACTACCCGTCATCACCTGTATGATAATGGATTGCCCCAATGGTGTTACCAGTCATTATGGGAGCGTTGACACTGGCCCCATTATTGGCTGAGATGGTGAAGGGTTGGCCAGAAGAAGACCCAGATTCCGGACAAGATGCCATTCTATGTCACTAGACACAGAACATTTGAATATGAGGGAAAACATGATCTATTTCATTTTGTAAAGTTGACTGAAGTCCTAGACCTATCAAGGAATACAGATATGGAGACAACATACAGCCAATTTGAGTCACGTCTCATGTAGACAGAATATGATTGCTGATTTGATCTACAAACATCTACTCAGCCTACGTTAAGCATTGTCTCTCAACCTGGTCTCGGAGCATTTTGTATTATTCTGTATGTAAACCGATACACTCCATTTAGTATAATATGTTATGTTTTGTATGGTATGTATTAATTTGTGTATGTCCATTTCGTATTATATGTTACGAAATACAATTAATTATATGTTATGAATTTGCTAAACTTACAATATGTTACGAATTTCCAAAACGTATGATATGTTACGAATTCTAGATAGGTGGCTAATATTAGGTAGTTTGCGAACATTAGCTAGACTAGGAGTTACGGTTAGGGTTAAATTGTAATTTTGTAACTAAATCCAGGCTGTATCACATTTGGCCCAGCATTGTCCGGGGTTGCCCGTCATTGCAAATAAGAATGTGTTCTTAACTGACTTGCCTAGTTAAATAAAGGTGGGAAAAAAATGTTTTAAAGTTTAGGAGTTAGGTTAAAAGGTTATGGTTAGGATTGGGTGAAGGGTTATCTAAACGGGTTAAGTTTTTGCCTTAAGTAAGCATTTGTTTTATGTAACCATACCAAACATAACATATCATAGTAAATTAATTCCCTCAGATTTATACATTCAGAATACTATGAAATGCTCTGACATCAGGTTGTTTCTCTCTACAGATTACAGTATAGGACATTACATAACTGCTAAATGTCGTTAAGAACATAAATATACAATGCAAGTCAAACATACATTTATTTGTCAAATTACGCACTGTTCATTTCATTATGCCAGTTTACAAGGTCAGGAAAAAGCCTTCCAACTCCGTCACTCAGATTTTCGATTATATTCTGATTATATTCCAAACGAATTCAAATCGCACACAAATTAACACATTCTATTGGAAAATATCTCAAACATCGCCTTACCAAGGTTGATGTTCTAGCTCGGGAGATGTAGGCTACCTTTGTATGAATGTTCTCTTCTCTTTTAAAGTTACAAAAGTTTATAAGGAAACTACAGAAGACTTATTTTCACTTTCGCTTTCTGATGCATTACGTCTCTATCACACCGATTGTCAAAGGCGTTTTGGTATATGTTTCAAATGGAACGCTGTGTTTGCCTTGCAGCATTGCAGAGGCAGTTGTGTTCGTTGGATTTATGGAACGTATTCGTCGAACTACGTGTATATGGCTTGACAGAAATGGAGGCAGAAGGAGAATTTTGAACTGTTGCTGCACACATATCCAGAAGATGCTGGAACACTATTGGTGTGATCGAGGCGTGAGCCTATCAGTGCTGTTAGTTGTTGTTGTAAACCTATACAGGAATACAACCACATATGGTTGTTAATAACAACTCAAAGGACATGCAATTTAGACTGTCGAAATTGAATGCACATCTAGTTTTTGATATGTGGTTGTATTCCTGTATAGGTTTACAACAACAACTGCAATTCTACACATTTTCCCATATGGATTAGAGAAAATGTTACAATTTTAAAGCAAGCTTTCTGCAATTCTTTATATTTTGTTATAGGGCGGAGGGGAGTTGAGCAGTTTTAAAGCTCAACACATTTTGCCAAGACTTAAAGTACCAGTCAAGGGATTTTCTTTATTTGACAATTTTCTACATTGTAGAATAATAGTGACGACATCCAAACTGTGAATTAAAAACGTATGGAATCATGTAGTAACCAAAAAAGTGCTTCTTCAAAGTAGCCACCCTTTGCCTTGATGACAGATTTGCACACTCTTGGCATTCCCTCAACCAGCTTCTCTTGGAATGCTTTTCCAACAGTCTTGAAGGAGTTCCCACATATGCTGAGCACTTGTTGGCTGCTTTTTCTTCACTCTGCAGTCCAACTCATCCCAAACCATCTCAATTGGGTTGAGGTTGGGTGATTGTGGAGGCCAGGTCGTCTGATGCAGCACCCCATCCCTCTCCTTATTGGTCAAATAGCCCTTGCACAGCCTGAAGGTGTGTTGTCCTGTTGAAAAACAAATGATAGTCCCACTAAGCGCAAACCAGATGGGATGGCATATTGCTACAGAATGCTGTGGTAACCATGCTGGTTAAGTGTGCCTTGAATTCTAAATAAATCACTGACAGTGTCACCAGCAAAGCACATTACACCTCCTCCTCAATGCTTCACAGTGGGAACCACACATGCGGAGAGCGACCGTTCCCCTACTCTGCGTCTCACAAAGACACGGCAGTTGGGACTAAAAATCTCACATTTGAACTCATCAGACCAAAGGACAGATTTCCACCGGTCTAATGTCCATTGCTTGTGTATCTTGGCCAAAGCAAGTCTCTTCTACTTATTGTTGTCCTTTAGTAGTGGCTTCTTTGCAGCAATTCAACCATGAAGACCTGATCCTCCAGTTGATGTTGTGATGTGTCTGTCACTCGTCACTCTGTGAAGCATTTATTTGGACTGCAATTTCTGAGGCTGGTAACGCTAATGAATTTATCCTCTGCAGCAGAGGTAACTCTGGGTCTTCCTTTCCTGTGGCGGTCCTCATGAGAGCCAGTTTCATGATAGTCCGTGATGGTTTTTGCGACTGCACTCGAAGAAACTTTCAAAGTTCTTGAAATTTTCTGGCTTGACTGTTACACCAGTCTTCGCTTTGGCTCCACCTCCTGTCCAGCTCAGGCGTTCAGCGTCGCCGGCCTTCTAGCTACTGCCAAACCTACTGCTGGCAAACGCCCTTCACTCATCAACCCCGGCTGTCTCGTTATCATTACACACACCTGGTTCCAATCCCCACTCTATATATACTCCCTCTGCCATTTGTCTTTGTTGGTCATTGTAAAGATTACTTGTTTTCCTGAGAGGAATCTCTCCTACTATTTCCTGAGTATATTATATTTTACACTTTGGGATCGCCCTGTGCCTTTTTGTTTATGGAGATATATTTTGAGCACAACAGCATTTAGGTTTCATCCAGCTTTGATCTATGGTGCTTAAATAAATTCAGTAGTTCTAAACCTGCGACTGCCTCCTGCCTACTCCTCTCTACACCAGTGATAGAATGACCGACCCAAGAAAACAGGAAGCAGCAGGATATCCCGACCTCTCGGCTGTAGGAGCAAAGCTCCACCACCACGACTCGTGCCTGGAGCGCCTCGGGACTGCCATGGACTACGTGCCTCGGACCTACACCAGTGACAATGCCTGACCTTCATGTCTTAAAGAAAGAATGGACTGTTTTTCTTTGCTTATTTGAGCTGTTCTTGCCATAATATGGACTTGGTCTTTTACCAAATAGGGCTACCTTCTGTATATCACCCCTACTTTGTCACAACGCAACTGATCGACTCAAATGCATTAAGAAGGATTAACACATTAACTTTTAAGGCACACCTGTTACAGTTTCTCAGTCGCTTTGGTGCATTTTTTTAGATCGAAAGTGCAATTCTTGATACTACTTGTACAAATTCAAAATCATCTAGTCACTTGTGCACATCATTAAAGCAATTTCTTATTCCTTTGAACAAATTGCAATTGATAATGTACAAAAAAAGTGTCAGCTTTTTTCCACATTATCAATTGCTCATGTCATGTTGATCAAAATATAGTAGATGGTTCTCTGTTGAATAGTCTTACCCCTCAAAACATCTAGGCATTAGTTCCTTGCAAATCAAATCAAATGTATTTATATAGCCCTTCGTACATCAGCTGATATCCCAAAGTGCTGTACAGAAACCCAGCTTAAAACCCCAAACAGCAAGCAATGCAAGTGTAGAAGCACGGTGGATAGGAAAAACTCCCTAGAAAGGCCAAAACCTAGGAAGAAATTTAGAGAGGAACCAGGCTATGTGGGGTGGCCAGTCCTCTTCTGGCTGTGCCGGGTGGAGATTATAACAGAACATGGCCAAGATGTTCAAATGTTCATAAATGACCAGCATGGTCGAATAATAAGGCAGAACAGTTGAAACTGGAGCAGCAGCACGGCCAGGTGGACTGGGGACAGCAAGGAGTCATCATGTCAGGTAATCCTGGGGCATGGTCCTAGGGCTCAGGTCCTCAGAGAGAGAAAGAAAGAAAGAGAGAATTAGAGAGAGCACACTTAAATTCACACAGGACACCGAATAGGACAGGAGAAGTACTCCAGATATAACAAACTGACCCTAGCCCCCCGACACAAACTACTGCAGAATAAATACTGGAGGCTGAGACAGGAGGGGTCAGGAGACACTGTGGCCCCATCCGAGGACACCCCCGGACAGGGCCAAACAGGAAGGATATAACCCCACCCACTTTGCCAAAGCACAGCCCCCACACCACTAGAAGAATATCTTCAACCACCAACTTACCATCCAGAGACAAGGCTGAGTATAGCCCACAAAGATCTCCGCTACGGCACAACCCAAGGGGGGGCGCCAACCCAGACAGGATGACCACATCAGTGAATCAACCCACTCAGGTGACGCACCCCTTCCAGGGACGGTATGAGAGAGCCCCAGTAAGCCAGTGACTCCAGCCCCTGTAATAGGGTTAGAGGCAGAGAATCCCAGTGGGAAAGAGGGGAACCGGCCAGGCAGAGACAGCAAGGGCAGTTCGTTGCTCCAGAGCCTTTCCGTTCACCTTCCCACTCCTGGGCCAGACTACACTCAATCATATGACCCACTGAAGAGATAAGTCTTCAGTAAAGACTTAAAGGTTGAGACCGAGTTTGCGTCTCTGACATGGGTAGGCAGACCGTTCCATAAAAATGGAGCTCTATAGGAGAAAGCCCTGCCTCCAGCTGTTTGCTTAGAAATTCTAGGGACAATTAGGAGGCCTGCGTCTTGTGACCGTAGCGTACGTGTAGGTATGTACGGCAGGACCAAATCAGAGAGATAGGTTGGAGCAAGCCCACGTAATGCTTTGTAGGTTAGCAGTAAAACCTTGAAATCAGCCCTTGCTTTGACAGGAAGCCAGTGTAGGGAGGCTAGCACTGGAGTAATATGATCAAATGTTTTGGTTCTAGTCAGGATTCTAGCAGCCGTATTTAGCACTAACTGAAGTTTATTTAGTGCTTTATCCGGGTAGCCGGAAAGTAGAGCATTGCAGTAGCCTAACCTAGAAGTGACAAAAGCATGGATTAATTTTTCTGCATCATTTTTGGACAGAAATTTTCTGATTTTTGCAATGTTACGTAGATGGAAAAAAGCTGTCCTTGAAATGGCCTTGATATGTTCTTCAAAAGAGAGATCAGGGTCCAGAGTAACGCCGAGGTCCTTCACAGTTTTATTTGAGACGACTGTACAACCATTAAGATTAAGATTAATTGTCAGATTCAACAGAAAATCTCTTGGGACCTAGAACAAGCATCTCTGTTTTGTCCGAGTTTAAAAGTAGAAAGTTTGCAGCCATCCACTTCCTTATGTCTGAAACACATGCTTCTAGCGATGGCAATTTTGGGGCTTCACCATGTTTCATTGAAATGTACAGATGTGTGTCATCCATCCGCATAGCAGTGAAAGTTAACATTATGTTTTCGAATGACATCCCCAAGAGGTAAAATATATAGTGAAAACAATAGTGGTCCTAAAACGGTACCTTGAGGAACACCGAAATTTACAGTTGATTTGTCAGAGGACAAACCATTCACAGAGACAAACTGATATCTTTCCGACAGATAAGATCTAAACCAGGCCAGAACTTGTCCGTGTAGGCCAATTTGTGTTTCCAATCTCTCCAAAAGAATGTGGTGATCGATGGAATCAAAAGCAGCACTAAGGTCTAGGAGCACGAGAACAGATGCAGAGCCTCGGTCTGATGCCATTAAAAGGTAATTTACCACCTTCACAAGTGCAGTCTCAGTGCTATGATGGGGTCTAAAACCAGACTGAAGCATTTCGTATACATTGTTTGTCTTCAGGAAGGCAGTGAGTTGCTGCGCAACAGCCTTTTCTAAAATTTTTGAGAGGAATTGAAGATTCGATATAGGCCGATCGTTTTTTATATTCTCTGGGTCAAGGTTTGGCTTTTTCAAGAGAGGCTTTATTACTGCCACTTTTAGTGAGTTTGGTACACATCCGGTGGATAGAGAGCCGTTTATTATGTTCAACATAGGAGGGCCAAGCACAGGAAGCAGCTCTTTCAGTAGTTTAGTTGGAATAGGGTCCAGTATGCAGCTTGAATGTTTAGAGGCCATGATGATTTTCATCATTGTGTCAAGGGATGTAGTACTAAAACACTTGAGCGTCTCTCTTGATCCTAGGTCCTGGCAGAGTTGTGCAGACTCAGGACAACTGAGCTTTGAAGGAATACGCAGATTTAAAGAGGAGTCCGTAATTTGCTTTCTAATAACCATGATCTTTTCCTCAAAGAAGTTCATGAATTTATCACTGCTAAAGTGAAAGCCATCCTCTCTTGGGGAATGCTGCTTTTTAGTTAGCTTTGCGACAGTATCAAAAAGGAATTTCGGATTGTTCTTATTTTCCTCAATTAAGTTAGAAAAATAGGATGATCGAGCAGCAGTAAGGTCTCTTCGGTACTGCACGGTACTGTCTTTCCAAGCTAGTCGGAAGACTTCCAGTTTGGTGTGGCGCCATTTCCGTTCCAATTTTCTAGAAGCTTGCTTCAGAGCTCGGGTATTTTCTGTGTACCATGGAGCTAGTTTCTTATGAGAAATGTTATTAGTTTTTAGGGGTGCAACTGCATCTAGGGTATTGCGCAAGGTTAAATTGAGTTCCTCAGTTAGGTGGTTAACTGATTTTTGTCCTCTGGCGTCCTTGGGTAGACAGAGGGAATCTGGAAGGACATCAAGGAATCTTTGTGTTGTCTGTGAATTTATAGCACGACTTTTGATGTTCCTTGGTTGGGGTCTGAGCAGATTATTTGTTGCAATTGCAAACGTAATAAAATGGTGGTCCGATAGTCCAGGATTATGAGGAAAAACATTAAGATCCAGAACATTTATTCCATGGGACAAAACTAGGTCCAGAGTATGACTGTGACAGTGAGTGGGTCCAGAGACATGTTGGACAAAACCCACTGAGACGATGATGGCACCGAAAGCCTTTTGGAGTGGGTCTGTGGACTTTTCCATGTGAATATTAAAGTCACCAAAGATTAGAATATTATCTGCTATGACTACGAGGTCCGATAGGAATTCAGGGAACTCAATGAGGAACGCTGTATATGGCCCAGGAGGCCTGTAAACAGTAGCTATAAAAAGTGATTGAGTAGGTTGCATAGATTTCATGACTAGAAGCTCAAAAGACGAAAACGTCATTTTTTTTTTTTGTAAATTGAAATTTGCTATCGTAAATGTTAGCAACACCTCCGCCTTTGCGGGATGCACGGGGGATATGGTCACTAGTGTAGCTAGGAGGTGAGGCCTCATTTAACACAGTAAATTCATCAGGCTTAAGCCATGTTTCAGTCAGGCCAATCACATCAAGATTATGATCAGTGATTAGTTCATTGACTATAATTGCCTTTGAAGTAAGGGATCTAACATTAAGTAGCCCTATTTTGAGATGTCAGGTATCATGATCTCTTTCAATAATGACAGGAATGGAGTTGGTCTTTATCCTAGTGAGATTGCTAAGGCGTTTTGTTTAGTTTTGCCCAACCTAGGTCGAGGCACAGACACGGTCTCAATGGTGATAGCTGAGCTGACTACACTGACTGTGCTAGTGGCAGACTCCACTATGCTGGCAGGCTGGTTAACAGCCTGCTGCCTGGCCTGCACCCTTACATAAGCCTTTACATGCAAAATTGTTGAACTATTTGTCATAAACTGTCAAGTATAGTTTTACACATTTCTATTAGACCTTTTGTACAAAAACGTGAATTGATGAATCGTGCAGGTGAAATTCACCCTCACTCATGAAGGAATGTAAAGTGTTTGTTCAACCAACAATCAACCAGTTGTCTAAATTGCTCAAAGGTGTAGCTCATGAAGAATCAATTGGCAAGCATATATAGACAGACCACAACCCAGAGCTGCAATTTTCCAATAATGGATGGACCAGGAAACGAACAGGGTCAACAGCCAAGAGGAGGAGGAGGAGGAGGAGGAGGAGGAGGAGGAGGAAGAGGAAGAAGAGGAGCAAGGATGTGTGGTGGAAAGCAAAACAGAGGAAGAGGCAGAAGAGGACATAGGTGCATATCTGATGACATAAGGGCCACTATTGTAGACCATGTTGTCAATCATGGCCTTACAATGGCTGAGGCTGGTCGAAGGGTGCAGCTGAATATTGGGAGATCAACCGTGTACTCAATAGTTCAAACGTTTCGGAGAGAGAACAGGTATGTCCACCAATGTACAGTGCACTGTTACTGTATATAAGCAGTATACTGTATACTTCCTACAATGCTTCATATTACAGTAGTCCACTTGTATTTCACAGCATACAGAAATATACTCTATACAGATACATACTGCACCTTACATGCACCCACCTGTATGTTTTACAGTAAAATGTGTGTTCGCATAGTTCTTGCCTACGTGAAAGTGTGCCATGCATCGCTGCATTTTTCCCCACATAGGACTGCAAGATTACCTCAAACCGGTGGCAGAGGATGCCTTTTCACACCTCAACAGGAGGAGGCTATTTGCACCATGAACTAAGGAGCTACGGTACCAGTATGTACAGGTAAAACATATATCTATGTAACTAATTTACAGCAACATTTTATAGTGATACATAGTACAGTAAGCATAAACTGCAACAACTTTCCATTGCTGTGGAAGGAACATGCAATATATGTACATTTTATGTCACTCTTCCTCACCAAAACAAATTCAACTGTGTTCTGGGATATAACGTATAATGGAGTTGGACTCAAGTGAACCCTCTCACAATTTTGTATACGTGGATGAGGCTGGCTTCAACCTGACCAAATGCAGAAGGCGTGGTCGGACTATCATCGGTCACAGAGCTACTGTGGATCTGCCAGGCCAACGGGGAGGAAATATCACCATGTGTGCTGCTATTTCGGAGCATGGTGTCCTAACCCATATCCCCCTTATAGGGCCATACAACACCCAGCATCTACTCAACTTTTTAGAGACTCTCTACAGGGCTCTCATCCCTGATGATGATAGGGGTCTGTTTAGAGAGGATTTGCCAAAGTATGTGGTCAATTGTGATAATGTGAGTTTCCATCGATCAAACATCATAAGGCAATGGTTTGTGACCCACCCGAGGATGCTCATAGAATTCCTCCCACCTTATTCACCATTCCTTAACCCAATTGAGGAGTTATTTTCAGCATGGAGGTGGAAGGTGTACGATCGTCAGCCACACACAGATGACCCTGCTGGATGCAATGGATGCAGCATGTGAGGACATCACAGTAGACGCCTGCAGAGGATGGATAAGGCATTACAAAAGATTCTTTCCACGTTGCATTGGAAGGGAAAATATCCGGTGTGATGTGGATGAGAATATGTGGGCCGACAGACAGGAACGTCTGGATGTGTAGAGACAGCACAACTGTGCTGCGGTTAAAGTTGTGCCTTAGGGGTGGTTTCCTGTGTTTCTTTCTAATTTAGTTTTTTTTCCTTTGTGCCCCTTGGGTTGTCCAGTCTCTTTCAATCAATAACCCACATACGTATGTAAATAGTACTGTAAATAGTACTGTTGAAATTGATATATGCCATAGAAGTGCAGCCTTGTGCATTTTCAATACAGTAACTGTCATCCAAACTGTAGCCTAAGTTTACATCAGGTAATACTGTCAAAGTACACAGTTACATTGACAACATGCCTAAACATTTTGACGACCTTGTTCGTGAACAATGACTCAATGACTTATCATTCTGATGACACTGACATGATCATTGGCATGAATATTTACTTTTGAGAGATGTACTAATGATTTTTAGTGACTGACTAGCTTTAGAAACATATCTATTGTATATTGCAGTTTGTACAAATTGTTCTGAGAAATGCACTTGTTATTTTGCACATGTTAGGGATGATGTGAAAAATGCACCAAAGCGACTGAGAAACTGTAATTAAAATCCATTGCAGGTGTCTACCTCATGAAGCTGGTTGAGAGATTGCAAAGATGTGTGCAAAGATGTCATCAAGGCAAAGGGTGGCTACTTTGAAGAATCTCAAATAACACATGTTGATTTGTTCAACACTTTATGGGTTACAGATTCCATGTGTTATTTCAGAGTGTTGATGTCTTCACTATTATTCTGCAATGTAGAAAATAGTAAAAATAAAGTAACCCTGGAATGAGTAGGTGTGTCCAAACGTTTAACTGGTACTGTATGCCGTGTTAATGAAATCTTGGAGAGTGACTAACAAAATCAATGCCCCCCCCCCCCCCCCCCCCCCTAGACTGATTTACCAATCGAAACATTGTTAGATAATATGGTTAATTCCATCTGGACAAGAGGAATAACTATGTAAGAATGCTGTTCATTGACTACAGCTCAGCATTCAACACTATAGTACCCTCCAAGCTCATCATTAAGCTGGAGGCCCTGGGTCTCAACCCCACCCTGTGCAATTGGGTCCTGGACTTTGATGGGCTGCCCCCAGGTGGTGAAGGTAGGAAACATCTCCACTTCACTGACCCTCAACATTGGGGCCCCACCGGGGTGGGTGCTCAGCTCCCTCCTGTACTCCCTGTTCACCCATGACTGTGTGGCCATGCACACCTCCATCTCAATCATCAAGTTTGCAGATGACACAATAGTAGTGGGCTTGATTACCAACAACGACATGACAGGGAGGAGGTGAGGGCACTCGGAGTGTGGTGTCAGGAAAACAACCTCACTCAACATCAACAAAACAAAGGAGAGGAACGTGGACTTCAGGAAACAGCAGAGGGAGCACCCCCCTATCCACATTGAAAGGACAGTAGTGAAGAAGGTGGAAAGTTTAAGTTCCTCGGCGTACACAGCACAGACAAACTGAAATGGTCAACACACACAGACAGGAGGCTGAAGAAATTTGTCGTCACCTAAACCCTGACAAACTTTTACAGATGCACAATTGAGAGCATCCTGTCGGGCTGTATCACCGCCTGGTACGGCAAATGCACCCCCCTCAACCACAAGGTTCTCCAGAAGGTTGTGCGGTCGGAACAACGCATCACTGGGGGCAAACTACCTGCTCTCCAAGACACCTACAGCATCCGATATCACAGGAAGGCCAAAAAGATCATCAAGGACAACAACCACCCGAGCCACTGCCTGTTCACCCCGCTACCACCCAGAAGGCGAGGTCAGTACAGGTGCATCAAAGCTGGGACCGAAAAACAGCTTCTACCTCAAGGCCATCAGACTGCTAAACAGCAATCACTAACTCAGATATGCTGCTGCCTACATAGAGACTCAAATCACTGGCCACTTTACAATGCCACTTTAATAATGTTTACATATCTTACATTACTCATCTCATATGTATATACTGTACCTTATACCATCTTTGCACCTTGCCTATGCTGCTCGGCCATCGTTCATCCATATATTTATATGTACATATTCTTATTTCATCCCTTTAGATGTATGTGTGGATGGGGAATTGTTAGATTGCTTGTTATATATTACTGCACTGACGAAACTAGAAGCACAAGCATTTCGCTACACTCGCATTAACATCTGCTAACCATGTGTATGTGACCAATAAAATTTGATTTGATTGTCAGAGACCGACCTAATAAGAGAAACTGCTGATGCACAACCACATTTCGAAATTGCACTTTGTGTATTCTACTCTTCTAACTCTCAACAATAAGTTGAGACCTCAACTAAGGGAAACCTTATGCCTGTAGCCGGCCCTCGCATTTGCAAATGTGTTTTTTGTTGTTGCTAAAATATATTAACAAAATTAGCATAGACCTAAACTATATATTTCACTGCATACGTTATTTTTGCCAAACAAAACTAGAATATCTAGGCAATGACACACAGCAAGAGGGAGCTGAACGAGTCCGCTATTAGGTGTAGGTTCATTTAATGAAAAGGCGCCATATCAAATCCACAGGGATCACCTGCCTCCTGTGTAATCATATAGGGAGTCAAAATATATCTGCATTTCAGCTAGGGCCAGCTCAGTTGAAATGGAAAAAGTTTAAGATTACTATTTTTGGGACAAGAGACAATGCTATTTCTCAGTAAACAAATTATCAACTGACTTTCAGCAAGCTTACAGGGAAGGGTACTCAACATGCATGGCACTTACATAAATGACTGATGATTGGCTGAAATAAATTGATAATGTTCTGTTATACTTCAGTGTAGCTTTTGACATTATCGATCATAATCTGCTTCTGGAAAAACGTGTTTTATGGCTTTACATCTCCTGCTATAGCGTGGATCGAGAGTTCTGTCTAACAGAAATGTCACGTTCGTCATAAGGATTGGACCAAGGCACAGCGTGGTCTGCGTACATTCTTATTTATTTAAAGAATGAACACTGAACAAAATAACAAAACTAAATGTGACGCTATACAAATGAGTGCTGACAGGCAACTACACATAGACAAGATCCCACACCAGAAAGTGGGCAACAGTGCTGCCTAAATATGATCCCCAATCAGAGACAACAATAAACAGCTGTCTCTGATTGGGAACCATATCAGGCCAACATAGAAATACAAAAGCCCATAGACCTACAACAACCCTAGACAAACAAAACCCTAAACATACAAAACCCTAGACATACAACACTCGAGTACCCACCCTAGTCACACCCTGACCTAACCAAAATATATAGAAAAGCAGAGTTATCTAAGGTCAGGGTGTGACAAGAAAGCAGAGGGTGTTTTTTAATGGAAGCCTCTCCAACATTATCCAGGTAGATTCTGACATTCCCTATGTTTTTTCAATCATTACTAATGACCTGGCGCTGAGTAAAGCCTGTGTCTATGAATTCTGATGACACAACATCATACACATCAGCTACCACAGCATGTGAAATCACTGCAACACTTAAAACAAAGACCTGCAGTCAGTTTAAGAATTAGTGGCAAGTAATAAGCTAGTCCTAAATATTTCAAAGACTAAAAGCATTGTATTTGGGACAAATCATTAATGAAACCCTAAACCTCAACTAAATATTGTAATGAATGGAAAGTGAGCAAGTTGAGGAAGGAAAGGAAAGGGGATACCTAGTCAGTTACACAACTGAGGCATTCAACCAAAATGTGTCTTCCGCATTTAACTCAATCAGAGACTAAAGTGCTTGGTGTACCCCTGATTTGTAAACTGTCATGGTGTGAACATATTGATGCAACGGTAGCTAAGATCAAAGCAAATTTGTCACATGCGCTGAATACAACAGGTGTAGACTTTACAGTGAAATGCTAACTTACGAGCCCCTAACAGACAGTGCTGTTTCAAAAAATACGGATAAGAATAAGAGAAAAGTAACAAGTAATTAAAGAGGAGCATTAAAAAAGAACAATATACACAGGGGGGTGCCGGTACAGAGTCAATGTGCGGGGGCACCGGTTAGTTGAGGTAATATGTACATGTAGGTTGAGTTAATTGGAGTGACTATGCATAGATGACAAAAGAGAGTGGCAGTGGTGTGGAGAGGGGAGCTGGGCAATGTGAATAGTCGGGGTAGTCATTTGACTAGATGTTCAGGAGTCTTACGGCTTGGGGGTAGAAGCTGTTTAGAAGCCTCTTGGACCTAGACTTCGTGCTCTGGTACTGCTTGCCGTGTGGTAGCAGAGAGAACAGTCTATGCTGGGGTGGCTGGAGTCGTTGACAATTTTTAGGGCCTTCCCCTGACACCGCCTGGTATAGAGGTCCTGGATGGCAGGAAGCTTTGCCACAGTGATGTACTGGGCCGTACGCACTACCCTCTGTAGTGCCTTGCGGAGGCAGAGCAGTTGCCATACCAGGCAGTGATGCAAAAAGTCAGGATGCTCTCGATGTTGCAGCTGTAGAAAATTTTGAGGATCTGAGGACACATGCCAAATCTTTTCAGTCTCCTGAAGGGGAATAGGTTTTGTCGTGCCCGCTTCACGACTGTCATTGTGTGCTTGGACCATGTTAGTTTGTTGGTGATGTGGACACCAAGGAACTTGAAGCTCTCAACCTGCTCCACTGCAGCCCCTTCAATGAGAATGGGGACGTGCGCAGTCCTCTTTTTCCTGTCGTCCACAATCATCTCCTTTGATTTGGACATGTTGAGGGAGAGGTTGTTGTCCTGGCACCACACGGCCAGGTCTCTGACCTCCTTATGGGCTGTCTTGTCGTTGTCAGTGATCAGGCCTACCACTGTGTCATCGACAAATTTAATGATGGTGTTGGAGTCGTGCCTGGCCGTGCAGTCATGAGTGAACAGGGAGTACAGGAGAGGGCTGAGCACGCACCCCCGAGGGGCCCGTCTTGAGGATCAGCGAGGCGGATGTGTTGTTGCCTACCCTTACCACCTGGGGGCGGTCCGTCAGGAAGTCCAGGATCACGTTGCAGAGAGAGGTGTTTAGTCCCAGGGTTCTTAGCTTATTGATGAGCTTTGAGGGCACTATGGTGTTGAACGCTGAGCTGTAGTCAATGAATAGCATTCTCACATAGGTGTTCCTTTTGTCCAGGTGGGAAAGGGCAGTGTGGAGTGCAATAGCGACTGCATCTGTGGATCTGTTGGGGCGGTATGCAAATTGGAGTGGGTCTAGGGTTTCTGAGATTATGGTGGTGGTTTGAGCCATGACCAGCCTTTCAAAGGTTGGTAGTCATTTAGACAGGTTACCTTAGTGTTCTTGGGCACAGGTACTATGGAGGTCTGCTTAAAACATGTTGGTATTACAGACTCGGACAGGGAGAGGTTGAAAATGTCAGTGAAGACACTTGCTAGTTGGTCAGCACATGCTCGCAGTACACATCCTGGTAATCCATCTGGCCCAGCAGCCTTGTAAATGTTGACCTGTCTAAAGGTCTAACCCACATCGGCTGCGGAAAGCGTGATCACACAGTCTTCCGGTACAGCTGTTGCTCTCATGGATGTTTGTGTTATTTGCCTCTTAGCTTGTCCGGTAGGTTCGTGTCACTGGGCAGTTCTCGGCTGTGCTTCCCTTTATCATCTGTAATGGTTTGCAGGCCCTGCCACATCTGACTAGCGTCAGAGCCGGTGTGGTATGACTCGATCGTAGTCCTGCATTGGCGCTTTGCCTGTTTGATGGTTCGTCTGAGGGTATAGACAGATTTATTATAAGCTTCCGGGTTAGAGTCCCGCTCCTTGAAAGTGGCAGCTCTAGCCTTTAGCTCAGTGTGAATGCTGCCTATAATGGGGAGAGGTCAGCCCGTGATAAAGCACTGTTCTGCTTTCTTGACATTGCTATCAACAAAACAAGTCCTACAGGCCCTAGTTTTGTCGCACCTGGACTACTGCCCAGTTATATGGTCAAGTGCCACAAAAAAAGGACATATGCAAATTACAGTTGGCCCAGAACAGAGCAGCATGGCTGGCCCTTAAATGTACACGGAGAGTTAACATCAATGACATGCATGTCAATTTCTCACGGCTCAAAGTAGAAGAGAGAATGCATCACTACTTGTCTTTGCGAGTGGTATTCACATGCTGAAAGCATCGAGCTGTCTGTTCAAATGACTAGCACTGCACTGAACTTTATTCCACATCAAGTAGCTCATGCAAGCAGTAAAATCATGTAAAAAAACAGATAAACCTACACCTTATGGAAAAATGCGTACTATGACGACACACACGTACACACACATCCATACGCACACACCCGCCAGCACACGCACTCTACACACACGTAAGTATGGTGGTATTAGAAATGTTGCATTTTAGGTGTAATAATATTATACGTACTGTTTTATAAAATGTTTTATTTTTGCATTAATTGGTTTGGACCTCAGGAAGACTAGCTGCTGATCCTTAAAACATAATCAACAGGGGAACATTGCACTCTCCCAGAGGTGTGGTTGGCTCGTAAAACCGGTGAATCCAGATAAACAACAAGGTGTGATTGGTCTGCACTCAAAAGAGATATAACAACAGAGGCAGTGGGGGTTAACTTAAACCCTCATGCATGATAAAAACACGTTGGACTGTACACTGGAGTGCATCATGGAGCACAGTGGATCTTACCGGACTCTGTCCCCAGTAATGCGTCTGCAGATATATAACAAAAGTTTGAATTATACAACCAATTTTTCTAAGCCTATAGTTATCAGAGGCCTGTGAAGTAGGTCTCAGCGAGATTACATACCCCCATAGTTGGTATAATATCAAGGATAAGGACTGTGATTTTTATTTTAAAAGGACATCTGAACCCTCTAAACCTATAAAGCTTAAAAAAGGATTCTATAGAACTGTAAAAGAGGATTATCTTTGAGTTGAACGGCCTCCTAACACTGATCCAAATGAAAATACTATTGAACTACAACCCTATTCAGAAACGTGTACAACTATCCGGGGATGATGAAGGAGCTATAAAGACCAGTGGTAATTTAGCCTACATGTTGGGGATGAATCCCAATAAATGGGTATATTTATGTACAGTATATATATATATATATATATATATCTATATATATACATAATAAAGACAAATTAAAATGGTTATGGTACACAACCACCATCTCGATCCTAACCGATATGTCTTATATTATGTTGATCAAGTGGGTAATGGATTACCCGGTTATCATGGAACCCCTACCATGTATGGTTCGGGGATAGGTGGTATATTTCGTAACCTCTTTAGGATGGTTTTACCATTTATGAAGAAAGGCCTTAGCATAGCCAAACCTCATTTAAAATCATCAGCCAAAAATATAGTAAGTGGTGGTGGCTGATGCTATGACTAGACGTGTGTCATCAGATCCTGAACATCAAGAAGGCTCAGGTCTTATGATGTCTCGAATACCAAAGAAGAGACCTCTGGGGTTAAGGCATAGGCCACCACTTAAAATGCGGAGGTTAAACGTGAAATGAAACTCAGTAAGTCAAAGACAAAGTAAAGTGAGGAGGTCTCGAACAAAAACTGCAAAAAGAATACTCAGAAGCATTTTCTAAAAAGAACAAACAACATGGCTCTTTTACACCGTATGTCATCTGAAGCTATAAAGACAGAGCTCGATCTTTTCACGGCCCCCTTAACCCAATTTTCAATAGATAGCACCACTCTATGCCGTTACAGACAATGGACCTATAGAGTTTTTCATCCCAGGCCATGGTGACAACCACCTGGACCTCAACAGCACCTTATTACATTTACGTCTCAAAGTGACCAAAAGAGATGGTACCAATATTGCAAATGATGCCAAGGTCAGCCTCATTAATTACCCCTTGGCGACCATCTTCTCCCAGGTGGATGTGAATTTGGGTGAACGCCTTATGAGTCAAAGCAGTACCAGCTATCCAAAGCAGTGCCAGCTATCCGATCCTGGAATGTTTACTAAACTACTCCGAAGACACTTTGAAGACACAATTCAGCGCTGGGCTGTTTAGCAAGGATACTGCAGGAGCATCTATGAAAGCCATAGACCCCATGACGGGTGAAAACAAAGGATTGGAGGCTCGTGCCCGCTACTGTGTGAATCTCGAGAGTTTCATCTGCTAGGGCCTATACACACTGACATTTTCCTTCAAGAACATTTACTCTCAAATTCGGTTGATTTTAGGATAAAATTAACAAGGGCCAAGGATGAGTTTTGTCTGATGTCTGCCCAAGACGGTGACTAGTTTAAAGGTGTTGGGGGCTACGCTTTTTATTCAATAAGTGTCTATCTCCAGCAGTTTGTCTGGGTAATTTGCAGGCTTTGATGAAAGGAAATGCCCTTTACACTCTCCAAAGAATTACCATGAAAACATTCAGCATACCTGGGGGCAGTAGAATCTGCAGTCAAGAAAACCTGTTTTTAGGCCCATTACCCCACTACATTGTTATAGGCATGGTTAATCACACCTCTAATACAAGCAGCTTACATTTAAAAAACATTTGTTTTCAGCATTTCAATGCAGAGTATGTAGCTCTCTGTCAGGACAGACCTTAGGTCCCAGCTAAGGCTTTCCAACCACAATTTAATAACAACATATCTGTGCGAGAATTTGACAATCTATTCCTGGCTACCGGGAGGAATCTAAAATATCTCTCTTTACCTATCGACAGAAATTATTTTACAGAGGGTTACACATTATATGCTTTCAATTTATCACACCTAAATGTCAATTTATCACACCTATGGCACCACACAATATTGTCAGGTTTCTGAGATAATACATCTTCAGAATTATCTAAAATACTTTTTACAAAACAAGTTTTACCGCTATTGGATGGGCCTGCGAATAAGGCCGAAAATGGTAGTTGCAACCTGGGATCAAAACCTTCTACAGCAGCCGTTTATATCTTGAGGGTTAAAAGACACACAGGGTTTGTAACATAAAGTCAGTAACCAAAGGGCAAGGTGGTCCCGTCAGGTAAAAGCAATCTCTTGTTATAGACTACCCAGAATATTTTAGTAAGTGGGGCATTACGTAGATGGAACCCCTTTGTATCAAACTTTTTGTAGGAGTTCAACATTTCTAATACACTATTCCGGTCATTTATGAACCCCTAAGTGTGTGATTGATTCCAAGTTTATACGCAGGGCATTTTCATAGTTTTGTGTCACGCCTTTGGCTTTTTTTTAGTCCTAAAAGCTTTTGGGGCCACAGGATGACCACTCTATGATATGATCACCATCTTCCAGTTCACTTGTTAAACCACCCAGATAGTTGCTAAGTGGGGGGTTCCAATCACCCTGTTTGCTTACATAGACCACAGAGTCTGTGTCGTGGTAAAGAACCATCCTCTGCTGCTCCTCCATGAGTGTATATAGTTCAAGTTGCCCATAGGGCGTGGTAAAAGCTGCAAGAAACACATTTACATTACCAGAGGGTAGAACCCACTTCTTGTTACGTCTCCATTGCACCAGGGCTTACGTATGTCTTGACTCAAGAACGAGAAATGTGACATTTCATATTGGTCTGAAAAAACTAATTCTATAAATTCTTTGGGATCTTTAATGATTGATGTTGTTAACATTTGACGTCTTTGGCCATTTTTCCCCCAAAGCACATTCAAAAATAATTTCAATACATTTATTTTGGTTTTGTTGACCTCTATTCTGTCAGGGTCAAGATGTATGCCTTCTTTTTCATGATAGTCCTGAATGTATCTGTCTTTGCTCTTTTGGTCTGTGACTGATGCAGGATACCCAGAAGCCATTTGCTTGCATCTCAAGAAAGTCTTGATGTACTCTTTAAAAAGAGTGTCTGATTTCCTGGGAAAGTTCCACACTTCGAAGATTTTGGCCACATGATACACCTTCTCTATAGCCTTAGAGAATTCAATGGTGACCCATATGCCAGTCAAGGCTCTTTCTTGATCTGAATGATCACAGGGCTTTTCCTGGTTGTTGTTTTCACTGCAGGTGTGACAAAGGGGAAAGAAAACTTCAGCAAGACTGGAATCGTGCAGATTTGTCTTTGTGAATGCCGCATGAATCAAGACGTACAAGGTTGTCCTGGAAGAAAACTTGCTTCCTTCTGCTCTGACAATGTTCCCCAACTCTGAGGATTGGTTTTTGCAGAAGGACAATGCTCCATGCCACACAACTTTCCAACTTAATTTAAAAAAAATCCTCAATAGTGGTAGAGATTACCTCTGGGAGCCAACTCCAAAGAGACCATATTCAAGCCCTCCATCCCCCAGTCATTCAAACGTAGGAACTGGTTCCTCCAGGCTCCACACCCACCCCCGCCCGGCCATCTAGAGGTGTGAAGAGGACAGCCCACAAGTGGAGGAGGGCCAGTTCACCAGTTGCAACCACCGAGGTAGAGGACCGTTGGCACACTGTGTTAGAGGATAATGTGGAGCCACTTCCATCAACAGTTCGACCTAAAAGGCAGCCAGGACCTCAGCTGGACATGACTGGAAAGTACAGCCCCTTCGTCTTTGTGTGTAAACGTACATGTTTTATTACCATAGCATTTTTTGTATGTTCTCTATAGTTATGTACTTGAAAACATCAATTCAGTGACTCGCTCCTGCAGGCTCATGCTCTACAGCATCCGTAGAGTATGAACTTACCTCACACGGGAAGCGGCACAGGTCCTAATCCAGGCACTTGTCCTCTTCCGTCTGGACTATTGCAATTCTTATCCGGGAATGCTGCAGCCTGCCTGGTGTTCAACATTCCCAAGTTCTCTCATGTCACCCCACTCCTCTGCACACTCCACTGGCTTCCAGTCGAAGCTCGCATCCACTACAAGACCATGGTACCTGCCTACGGAACAGCAAGAGCATTTGCCCCTTCCAACCTTCAGTCTATGCTCAAACCCTACACCCTAACCCGGGCACTGTTCTGCCTTCTCAGGTCTATTGACCCTCCCACCCCTACGGGAGGGCAGCTCCTGCTGAGCTCAGTTCTATGATTAAACAATCAAGGCCTATAAACACTTGTTGGACAATAATTGTAAAAATGAAATGCCTTTGATGGTCTCGCTGGGTGGGAGTTGACATACATCAAATTAGTTGCATTTTGTGATTTAAAAAAAATTCATTGGAGGTTGTTCCTCTGGAAAAGAGGCCATATGAAATCCACACTCTAGTCAAGAGAATCACCTCAAATGACGAGGATCACATTCATCCAACCATACTTTAGCCTTACCAGCAGATAGTGCTATGGCCTTTCCAGCAGACAGACTTCATTTGCCCTCATAAGGACTCACCCTAGAAGCAAAGAGGTAGCTAAATCAAAACGGGATATTGTACATATCTATCAGGGGCGCAACTTTCACTGGGGATGGGGAAGGGGACCCACCCACATTCTGAAATGGCATTTTTGTCTTCCCCAGTTTTATCATTAGAATGTGATACAAACGGTGGCAACGGTTTACTTTGGGACCATGCGGATGGCTCTGAGCAGTCAGGTAGGCTGTTTGGAGTGTTTATCCAACAAAATAAAAATAATAATAATAATAATAATAACTATATCCCCACACTTCTAAAACCAAAGTTGTGTCCCTGTGTCAAACTTTTGTCAATATAAACTGCAATGCAAGCTGGGCAATGTTTTCTGGTATTTAGTTAATCGTTTTTCAGTGTTTTATGGCCACGTTTGAATGCATAACATTGAGAGAAAGAGAACACATTTTTATTATGTGCTTTCAAACAAGCCATTTAAAACAGAGAATTTGCAAGACACAGTTGTACTCCGTATGGTATTCAAACAAAAGTGGTGGGCTGTAATAGGCTATCATGCTCCGTTGTCATCTGTGGTTGTCATCCAGACAGGAGGGGTTATGCCGCGCTCATATGCTAGTCGGAACTCTGAAATATCCTATTTGCTAACTGGTTATACACCCTCCGTTTCCGACTTGCACTTGAACGCGGCACTACATGCCAGCTTGATCCCCCTGTAGCGCGAGTGTCATTTAGGGAGTTGCTCGGCCCAAGCCAGACGCACCAACACACCCTGCCAAGCGACACTGTCCTGACAAATTAAGCCCTCTCCTGCAGCCTCAAAACACCCGCCGCGGCCTAGAAAACGTCTAAATCACACAGCATACGGTAAGCAATTCATTTGAATTTGTGTACCGACACTCTGGCGCCTGTTACAATGATGCATTAAATCAATGAAGCAAGATAGATGCCACTGACAGCGCTGATTTAACCAGAACCGGACCGTTATTCTTTCGATGATCATTAGGCTATACTCATAGGCTACGATTTAAAACAAACTAAATATGCATTCAGTCCTATTCTACCTTCGATGTTTCGCTGCTTTGATACTATTTGCTGAAACTATATATTTGGTGAAAGATGATTTTTTTGTGCGTAATTGGAGTAAAACAGCCATCATTATGAATTACAAAAATGTTAACAGAGGCAATGACTTAAATTGAGCTATGCCAAATTATTATATCTGAGGATGCCATGTAATATATGGACCGACAGTGAAAAACTTGGATGAAACTATTGGAAAAAACAATGACATTTGCCAATAAAAAGAGAACAAAGAAAAGACTCCAACATCAAGATGTCAGATTACATTTAGATGCACAAACCATTATAATATGTGGAAGAAGATCTTACACTCTGATGATTCCCCCCTTTGTGAACCATAGTTAATCAAACTGTTACAACTTTGTAATAACATAATAACTTTGTTAAAGTTGTATAAGAATTTATAGGTTTTGCACGACACAGAGAGACATGCTTCTGAATGCATGCTTCACTATGCACAGTGACTGTCAAATTATTAATGATCATTTTACAATATCAAAATATTCCTGCTAAATGTATATTGTTTGAAAGGGCGTGCAAGTGTGTGTCAATCAAATGGCACACATGATTGCCTGTTTGTCTATGCCTACTGTTCATATCCCATCAACAGTTGGGCATTCTCATATCTATAAATGGACATCCTTAGTCACCATGGAAACACTCACAACTCCAAACACTGGCCTTGCATGATGAATAACCAACATAAGAGGAAGTTAAAGTGTTGCGTGTTGGCCTTTGGTTGTCTATAAAAAAGAATGTGTGTGTGTGAGACAGAGCAACCTGGAACTCAGTCAGCAGGGGAAGTGTCTGATTCTTACCCACACAGATGTGAGGGCCCAGACCAGGGAAAGCTGTCTGACGCCACAAATTACAGCACACCTAATCCCTCTGTGCCTCACTTTAACACACATTATCCACTGTGTTAGCTGTAGCAATAACCATATATACAGTGCCTTGCGAAAGTATTCGGCCCCCTTGAACTTTGCGACCTTTTGCCACATTTCAGGCTTCAAACATAAAGATATAAAACTGTATTTTTTTGTGAAGAATCAACAACAAGTGGGACACAATCATGAAGTAGAACGACATTTATTGGATATTTCAAACATTTTTAACAAATCAAAAACTGAAAAATTGGGCGTGCAAAATTATTCAGCCCCTTTACTTTCAGTGCAGCAAACTCTCTCCAGAAGTTCAGTGAGGATCTCTGAATGATCCAATGTTGACCTAAATGACTAATGATGATAAATACAATCCACCTGTGTGTAATCAAGTCTCCGTATAAATGCACCTGCACTGTGATAGTCTCAGAGGTCCGTTAAAAGCGCAGAGAGCATCATGAAGAACAAGGAACACACCAGGCAGGTCCGAGATACTGTTGTGAAGAAGTTTAAAGCCGGATTTGGATACAAAAAGATTTCCCAAGCTTTAAACATCCCAAGGAGCACTGTGCAAGCGATAATATTGAAATGGAAGGAGTATCAGACCACTGCAAATCTACCAAGACCTGGCCGTCCCTCTAAACTTTCAGCTCATACAAGGAGAAGACTGATCAGAGATGCAGCCAAGAGGCCCATGATCACTCTGGATGAACTTCAGAGATCTACAGCTGAGGTGGGAGACTCTGTCCATAGGACAATAATCAGTCGTATATTGCACAAATCTGGCCTTTATGGAAAAAAGCCATTTCTTAAAGATATCCATAAAAAGTGTCGTTTAAAGTTTGCCACAAGCCACCTGGGAGACACACCAAACATGTGGAAGAAGGTGCTCTGGTCAGATGAAACCAAAATTGAACTTTTTGGCAACAATGCAAAACGTTATGTTTGGCGTAAAAGCCACACAGCTGAACACACCATCCCCACTGTCAAACATGGTGGTGGCAGCATCATGGTTTGGGCCTGCTTTTCTTCAGCAGGGACAGGGAAGATGGTTAAAATTGATGGGAAGATGGATGGAGCCAAATACAGGACCATTCTGGAAGAAAACCTGATGGAGTCTGCAAAAGACCTGAGACTGGGACGGAGATTTGTCTTCCAACAAGACAATGATCCAAAACATAAAGCTAAATCTACAATGGAATGGTTCAAAAATAAACATATCCAGGTGTTAGAATGGCCAAGTCAAAGTCCAGACCTGAATCCAATCGAGAATCTGTGGAAAGAACTGAAAACTGCTGTTTACAAATGCTCTCCATCCAACCTCACTGAGCTCGAGCTGTTTTGCAAGGAGGAATGGGAAAAAAATTCAGTCTCTCGATGTGCAAAACTGATAGAGACATACCCCAAGCGACTTACAGCTGTAATCGCAGCAAAAGGTGGCGCTACAAAGTATTAACTTAAGGGGGCTGAATAATTTTGCACGCCCAATTTTTCAGTTTTTGATTTGTTAAAAAAGTTTGAAATATCCAATAAATGTCGTTCCACTTCATGATTGTGTCCCACTTGTTGTTGATTCTTCACAAAAAAATACAGTTTTATATCTTTATGTTTGAAGCCTGAAATGTGGCAAAAGGTCGCAAAGTTCAAGGGTGTCATGTATTGTCATGTTGTGTGTTTCTGTCCTTTCCCTTCACCCTGTCTCCCTCTGCTGGTCGTTGTTAGGTTACCTTTTCTCCCCCTCTTTCCCCCAGCTGTGCCTTGTCTCCTCCTAACTACCTCGTCACCCCTTTTCCCACCTGTTCCCTTTTTCCCTCTGATTAGTCCTCTATATCTCTCTCTGTTTCTGCTCCTGTCTTTGTCGGATTCTTGTTTGTGTTGTTCATGCCTGAACCAGACTATCGTCATGTTTGCTGCAACCTTGTCCTGTCCTGTCGGAACCTGCCGGTCCATCTGAGCCTACGTTTTGTTTTGTTATTAAAGAAGCTCTGTTTACGTTAATTCGCTTTTGGGTCCTCATTCACGCACCGTGACAGAAGAATCCGACCAAGAATGGACCCAGCGACTTCGGATCCTCTCCACTCAGCCGTCGAGATCCAGGGAGCGATGCTAGGCAGACACGAGCAGGAATTGTCTGCTGCTCGACATGCCGTTGAGACCCTGGCCACCCAAGTCTCCAACCTCACAGAACAGGTTCACCATCTCCGCCTCGATCCACCGGCCACTTCCAGGGCTTTCGAATCTCCGGAGCCCAGAATCAATAACCCGCCGTGTTACTCTGGGGAGCCCACTGAATGCCGCTCGTTCCTCACCCAGTGTGATATTGTGTTTTCTCTCCAGCCCAACACTTACGCCAGGAGCACTGCTCGTGTCGCCTACGTCATATCTCTCCTTACTGGACGGGCTCGTGAGTGGGGCACGGCAATCTGGGAGGCAAGGGCTGAGTGTACTAACCAGTATCAGGACTTTAAGGAGGAGATGATACGGGTTTTTGATCGATCTGTTTTTGGGGAGGAGGCTTCCAGGGCCCTGTCTTCCCTATGTCAAGGCAATCGATCCATAACAGACTACTCTATTGAGTTTCGCACTCTTGCTGCCTCCAGTGGCTGGAACGAGCCGGCTTTGCTCGCTCGTCTTCTGGAGGGTCTCCGCGCAGAGGTAAAGGATGAGATTCTCTCCCGGGAGGTTCCTTCCAGCGTGGATTCCTTGATTGAACTCGCTATTCGCATTGAGCGACGGGTTGATCTTCGTCACCGAGCTCGTGGAAAGGAGCTCGCGTTCTCCGTTGCCCCCCTCTCCGCATCACTACCATCTTCCTCTGCCGGCTCGGGAGCTGAGCCTATGCAGCTGGGAGGTATCCGCATCTCGACTAAGGAGAGGGAACGGAGAATCACCAACCGCCTCTGTCTCTATTGCGGTTCTGCTGGTCATTTTGTCACTTCATGTCCAGTAAAAGCCAGAGCTCATCAGTAAGCGGAGGGCTACTGGTGAGCGCTACTACTCCTGTCTCTCCTTCAAGATCCTGCACTACCTTGTCGGTCCATCTACGCTGGACCGGTTCGTCAGCTTCCTGCAGTGCCTTAATAGACTCTGGGGCGGAGGGCTGTTTTATGGACGAGACCTGGGCTCGGGAACATGACATTCCTCTCAGACAGTTAAGGGAGTCCACGGCCTTGTTCGCCCTGGATGGTAGTCCTCTCCCCAGGATTCAGCGTGAGACGCTACCTTTAACCCTCACTGTTTCTGGTAATCATAGCGAAACCATTTCTTTTTTAATTTTTCGTTCACCTTTTACACCTGTTGTTTTGGGCCATCCCTGGCTAGTTTGTCATAATCCTTCCATTAATTGGTCTAGTAATTCTATCCTCTCCTGGAACGTCTCTTGTCATGTGAAATGTTTAATGTCTGCTATCCCTCCTGTTTCCTCTGTCTCTTCTTCACAGGAGGAGCCTGGTGATTTGACAGGGGTGCCGGAGGAATATCACGATCTGCGCACGGTGTTCAGTCGGTCCAGGGCCACCTCTCTTCCTCCACACCGGTCGTATGATTGTAGTATTGATCTCCTTCCGGGAACCACTCCCCCCCGGGGTAGACTATACTCTCTGTCGGCTCCCGAACGTAAGGCTCTCGAGGATTATTTGTCTGTAGCTCTTGACGCCGGTACCATAGTCCCCTCCTCCTCTCCCGCCGGAGCGGGGTTTTTTTTTTGTCAAGAAGAAGGACGGGTCTCTGCGCCCCTGCATAGATTATCGAGGGCTGAATGACATAACAGTGAAGAATCGTTATCCGCTTCCTCTTATGTCTTCAGCCTTCGAGATCCTGCAGGGAGCCAGGTTTTTCACTAAGTTGGACCTTCGTAACGCTTACCATCTCGTGCGCATCAGGGAGGGGGACGAGTGGAAGACGGCGTTTAACACTCCGTTAGGGCACTTTGAATACCGGGTTCTTCCTTTCGGCCTCGCTAACGCTCCAGCTGTCTTTCAGGCATTAGTCAATGATGTCCTGAGAGACATGCTGAACATCTTTGTTTTCGTTTACCTTGACGATATCCTGATTTTTTCACCGTCACTCCAGATTCATGTTCAGCACGTTCGACGTGTCCTCCAGCGCCTTTTAGAGAATTGTCTTTTTGTGAAGGCTGAGAAGTGCACTTTTCATGCCTCCTCCGTCACATTTCTCGGTTCTGTTATTTCCGCTGAAGGCATTAAGATGGATCCCGCTAAGGTCCAAGCTGTCATTGATTGGCCCGCCCCTAAGTCACGCGTCGAGCTGCAGCGCTTTCTCGGCTTCGCGAACTTCTATCGTCGTTTCATCCGTAATTTCGGTCAGGTGGCAGCTCCTCTCACAGCCCTTACTTCTGTCAAGACGTGCTTTAAGTGGTCCGTTTCCGCCCAGGGAGCTTTTGATCTCCTCAAGAATCGTTTTACATCCGCTCCTATCCTTGTTACACCTGACGTCTCTAGACAGTTCGTTGTCGAGGTTGACGCGTCAGAGGTGGGCGTGGGAGCCATTCTTTCTCAGCGCTCCCTCTCTGACGACAAGGTCCACCCATGCGCGTATTTTTCTCATCGCCTGTCGCCGTCGGAACGTAACTATGATGTGGGAAACCGCGAACTGCTCGCCATCCGGTTAGCCCTAGGCGAATGGCGACAGTGGTTGGAGGGGGCGACCGTTCCTTTTGTCGTTTGGACTGACCATAGGAACCTTGAGTACATCCGTTCTGCCAAACGACTTAATGCGCGTCAGGCGCGTTGGGCGCTGTTTTTCGCTCGTTTCGAGTTCGTGATTTCTTATCGTCCGGGCTCTAAGAACACCAAGCCTGATGCTTTATCTCGTCTCTTCAGTTCTTCAGTAGCCTCCACTGACCCCGAGGGGATTCTCCCTGAGGGGCGTGTTGTCGGGTTGACTGTCTGGGGAATTGAGAGGCAGGTAAAGCAAGCGCTCACTCACACTCCGTCGCCGCGCGCTTGTCCTAGGAACCTTCTTTTCGTTCCCGTTCCTACTCGTCTGGCCGTTCTTCAGTGGGCTCACTCTGCCAAGTTAGCCGGCCACCCTGGCGTTCGGGGTACGCTTGCTTCCATTCGCCAGCGTTTTTGGTGGCCCACCCGGGAGCATGACACGCGTCGTTTCGTGGCCGCTTGTTCGGTCTGCGCGCAGACTAAGTCCGGTAACTCCCCTCCTGCCGGCCGTCTCAGGCCGCTTCCCATTCCCTCTCGACCGTGGTCTCACATCGCCTTAGATTTTGTCACCGGACTGCCTTCGTCAGCGGGGAAGACTGTTATTCTTACGGTTGTCGATAGGTTCTCTAAGGCGGCTCATTTCATTCCCCTTGCTAAGCTTCCTTCTGCTAAAGAGACGGCACAAATCATCATCGAGAATGTTTTCAGAATTCATGGCCTTCCGTCAGACGTCGTTTCGGACAGAGGTCCGCAATTCACGTCTCAATTTTGGAGGGAGTTTTGCCGTTTGATTGGGGCTTCCGTCAGTCTCTCTTCCGGCTTTCACCCCCAGTCTAACGGTCAAGCAGAACGGGCCAATCAGACTATTGGTCGCATCTTACGCAGTCTTTCTTTTCGCAACCCTGCGTCTTGGTCAGAACAGCTCCCCTGGGCAGAATACGCCCACAACTCGCTTCCTTCGTCTGCGACCGGGCTATCTCCTTTTCAGAGTAGCCTCGGGTACCAGCCTCCGCTGTTCTCATCTCAGTTCGCCGAGTCCAGCGTCCCCTCCGCTCAGGCTTTTGTCCAACGTTGCGAGCGCACCTGGAAGAGGGTCAGGTCTGCACTTTGCCGTTATAGGACGCAGACTGTGAGGGCTGCTAATAAGCGTAGAACTAAGAGTCCTAGATATTGTCGCGGTCAGAGAGTTTGGCTCTCCACTCAGAACCTTCCCCTTAAGACGGCTTCTCGCAAGTTGACCCCGCGGTTCATTGGTCCGTTCCGTATTTCTCGGGTCATTAATCCTGTCGCAGTTCGACTTCTTCTTCCGCGATACCTTCGTCGCGTCCACCCGGTCTTCCATGTCTCCTGTGTCAAGCCCGTTCTTCGCGCCCCCGCTCGTCTTCCCCCCCCCCCCCCCATCCTTGTCGAGGGCGCACCCATCTACAGGGTCCGTAGGATTTTGGACATGCGTCCTCGGGGCCGTGGTCACCAGTACCTCGTAGATTGGGAGGGGTACGGTCCTGAGGAGAGGAGTTGGGTTCCCTCTCGGGACGTGCTGGACCGTGCGCTGATCGAGGATTTCCTCCGTTGCCGCCAGGTTTCCTCCTCGAGTGCGCCAGGAGGCGCTCGGTGAGTGGGGGGGTACTGTCATGTATTGTCATGTTGTGTGTTTCTGTCCTTTCCCTTCACCCTGTCTCCCTCTGCTGGTCGTTGTTAGGTTACCTTTTCTCCCCCTCTTTCCCCCAGCTGTGCCTTGTCTCCTCCTAACTACCTCGTCACCCCTTTTCCCACCTGTTCCCTTTTTCCCTCTGATTAGTCCTCTATATCTCTCTCTGTTTCTGCTCCTGTCTTTGTCGGATTCTTGTTTGTGTTGTTCATGCCTGAACCAGACTATCGTCATGTTTGCTGCAACCTTGTCCTGTCCTGTCGGAACCTGCCGGTCCATCTGAGCCTACGTTTTGTTTTGTTATTAAAGAAGCTCTGTTTACGTTAATTCGCTTTTGGGTCCTCATTCACGCACCGTGACAAAGGGGGCCGAATACTTTCGCAAGGCACTGTAAGTGTTGTGCGCGTGTTATGTGCGTCATTACTTTTATGCGAGAGAGAATGAAAGAGAAGCCAGGTAAATAAGATGTTATTTGTCCTTGACTTTGAACCCTTTTAGAAACGGTACCCGCCCACGCACAAGTTTAATGTCCGACCTTATAACCGGAGTTATGTGTTTACACTGCCATAAAGTCAGTCTGGCTCTGATTCTCTTCCTCTCCAGGTGATGTTATACTCTGTGTAAACACTGCAGTATGTAAATGGAGAGAAGGGGTTAAAGGAGCCAAACTGAATGTCTATCTGGGAAGGCCTGTAGAGTTGAGGGTAGGCACATGATACACACTCAGCTGAGGGAGAAGCCTGAGTGGAGAAATTGAGTCACCCCTAAATTAGTACTGAGGAATCTCTCTTCCAAACCAAACTATAGGAAACTTAGGATGGACGTGAAGATCGTCATCAATGCATTGATTTGAGTACTAGACATAACACTTGAACCCTATCAGATTGAGAGCAAAAAACAAGTTAACTTTTTGGTTTTCCTGTTATGATTGTGTATTACGTGTAATCTATAACGTAATTGGTTTATAGCAACAGCTCTCAGTACTTTGCAGTTTCTCGAATCCAGCATCCCTCCTTTCTCTGGGCCTCAGTAAAGACCTTGTAGCAGCTTACCCAGAACACATTCCAAGCTTTTTTCCAGTTCATCTGATACTGAGGAATAAAAAGGGTCTGGTTGGTGGGGGAGGGGTGCAGCGTACAGGCCAGCAGCAAGTCTCTGAGGGGCGGGGATACTGGAATGACTGACTAACTTTTATGTGGTTGTGGAGAAGAGGGACGGGTAATGACTTGCGTAAGTCTTGAGGATTTGCATTGGGCAGCTCTGTTATCCTCATGTGCCAATGAGACTGGGACCAGCAGTCAGGTGATCTGTTCTATTTATTCTCCCTCCTGTGGAGTATGAAGTCTACCAAACTACCCCCTCTGAGTCACTGACCAGAACACAGAGCAGATTATCATCAGAGAAGTGACTGAGTTAGAGTATAGTTTGTGTTGACAGTGACACATAACATAGGCATATAGTAATTTCTGCTAGTATAGCAATGCTAGTCAACACTGTGAGGCCCAGGGACATGATTTACAGTAAACAAATGACATCCCCTCTCCTAGCACATAAGCAGACAAGTAATTACAGAGGAAGATACCGTTGCTTGTATCTAAGTAAAGTTGCAGCAGTGTCACTTGTCAGGTTGCTGCAATATATTTTGATGAATGCATGTATTCATATCATATACAGAAAATAATAATATATGCAATGCAACTTAATTAGCTGCTTTCTCTGATGAGACGTGACAGTGGGAGCTGAGAGGAGCTGGCTTCCCGCTCAAAGAAAGATAACTTCCTGCAGGGTTCTTGCTCAGATGATGTTTCATATGTAAATACCTTGGTAGTGATCTAGCACTGGGGGCCTTGATGTTCTCACAGAGCGAACAGTCCTCTCTGTCAGAGAAGAGATCACAGTTACAGGTATTTGGTCATGTAACATCATACTTCATACTGCAAGCACTTCAAAAAGTTTGGAATTAAAGTTTGGAATTCATTTAATACAAATTGTTCAAGGCATGGAAACATGGTGAGCTGCAGGTGTAGTTCTCTCCATATAAATAAGAATGAATAGAACGGGTGTCCCCATTCAAGTCAATGATGGCATAATGGGTGGATTAACGGTCATTGCGTGATGTACCCATAGGAGCAAAGCAGGAAGCAAAAGCAGGAAGTGTACCCAGCAATGTACCCAGCAATCTGTGCTGTGATTTGTTGAATCAACTCAAATTACATTACAAAAAATGCATTCCATTGCATGAGCCACATCAGTTAGCATCATTTGAATGAGCATTCTACGTTACCATGGAAATGACCTCATAATACCAAGCAACCATTGCGAGGGTACCCATGATGAGTTTACCAGTCGAATTGCCAGGGTTAGAAGTTTCAAGCCCATTCTATTCATTCATCATTTATTTATATGGTTCTCTCTATCTGGAGGCATGGCAATGTTCATGGTGTTGGACAGAGTTTCAAGTAAAAGCTGACTTGGGCTGATCTGTCAATATACAGTAGTTCAAATCAAATTGTATTTGTCACATGCGCCGAATACAACCTTACAGTGAAATGCTTACTTACAAGCCCTAACCAACAATGCAGTTAATTATTATTATATATTTTTAGCCTAAAAAAAGTAAGAATGAGAAATAAAAGTAACAAATAATTAAAGAGCAGCAGTAAAATAACAATAGCGAGGCTATATACAGGGGGCACCGGTACAGAGTCAATGTGCAGGGGCACCAGTTAGTCGAGGTAATTGAGGTGATATGTACATGTAGGTAGAGTTATTAAAGATAATAACAGAGAGTAGCAGCCGTGTAAAAGGGGGGGGGGGGGCAATGCAAATAGTCTGGGTAGCCATTTGATTAGATGTCCAGGAGTCTTATGGCTTGGGGGTAGAAGCTGTTAAGAAGCCTTTTGGAACTAGACTTGGCACTCCGGTACCGCTTGCCATGCGGTAGCAGAGAGAACAGTCTATGACTAGGGTAGCTGGAGTCTTTGACAAATTTTAGGGCCTTTCTCTGACACCGCCTAGTATAGAGGTCCTGGGTGGCAGGAAGCTTGGCCCAGTGATGTACTGTGCCGTACGCACTACCCTCTGTAGTGCCTTGCGGTCAGAGGCCGAGTAGTTGCCATACCAGGCAGTGATGCAACCAGTCAGGATGCTCTCGAAGGTGCGGCTGTAGAACCTTTTGAGTATCTGAGGACACATGCCAAATCTTTTCAGTCTCCTGAGGGGGAATAGGTTTTGTTGTGCCCTCTTCATGACTGTCTTGGTGTGATTGGACCATGTTAGTTTGTTGGTAGATGTGGACACCTAGGAACTTGAAGCTCTCAATTTGCTCCACTACAGCCCCATCTATGAGATGGGGGCGTGCTCGACCCTCCTTTTCCCGTAGTCCACAATCATCTCCTTTGTCTTGATCACGTTGAGGGAGAGATGGTTGTCCTGGCACCACACGGCCAGGTCTCTGACCTCCTCCCTATAGGCTGTCTTGTCGTTATCGGTGATCAGACCTACCACTGTTGTGTCATTGGCAAACTTAATGATGGTGTTGGAGTCGTGCCTGGCCGTGCAGTCGTGAATGAACAGGGAGTACAGGAGGGGACTGAGCACGCACCCTGAGGGGCCCCCGTGTTGAGGACCAGCGTGGTTGATGTGTTGTTACCTACCCTTACCACCTGGGGGCAGCCCGTCAGGAAGTCCAGGATCCAGCTGCAGAGGGGGGTGTTTAGTCCCAGGTTCCTTAAATCCCCGGGAGCTGTAAATCTGACTTCATGATCTGGTGTTGATCAAATTATTATATTTTCAACTGAAACAGGAATCAATGTGTTGTTTATGGCCAATGGTTTGTTCTCTGTTTGCTCTCTCCGGTGGCAGATTGTTCCCCCTGTGAAATTTGTTACAGGACAGATACCCGTGTGATTGAAAACTACATCAATATTGAACTTTACGAGGGCTATAAGACTTACTACCATGTCTTCATGTAAGAAAATATATGGGAAATAAGTATGTGGCTGCTTGTGAAATTTGTCATAGGTTACAAAAGGAAAAGAGGAGGAAAAGAGGAAAAAGGAACATCATATTCTTCGGGGTTAGGGTTGCCTGAATTCTCTCCCAAACAAGGTCACGTGTGAATTTTTTTTCCATGCTCTGATGCTGAGGGTTAGTCATACAAATTGAGAAGGAGACCCAAACGGTAGTCTTTCCCTAAATATACTAGTTGGAGACTTGAGTCCCGAGGCATGCAGATGGGCCCCGGTGCAGAAAACACTGTGTTTACTCTCTAGAACATGGCCTCATTTAAGAGCACAGAGCAGCCTGTTTGCGCTGTCTGGAATGTTGTGTGGATAGAATTCATTCAGGGTGTGTTATGCTATGTAGATGTAGGCCTACCGTAACAGTAATTTAACTTCTCATTTCATTTGAACTGTTGTTGTTGTGTGTTTCAAAACGTATAAGAAACGAGGCCTTGTAATCTTATCTTGATCGGTTACTGCTTTTGAAACCTGAGCAAATATAGATGTCTGACACTTGCCTTTCAGTGGGCATCACCTTATGTGTTTGGTTGCTGTGGAAACAGTGTGTGGCAGGGCTACTGTCTAAGTGCAGGAACCAACTTAGGCATGATTACCTGGCATCTAGACCACTGACTGAACATTTTGAAACACTTTTCTGTGGTCACTATAGTGATCTGCAAAGAGGATAGGTATTAAGTTAGACAGTTAAGACTCCTCAAGTCTTAAAAATCTCAACCACTCCTACATGCCAAAATGAGCTCAAATACAATATGTGATAATCTCACTGAGCGTAGCCATCCACTCCATGCTTTTAATACAGTTCCTCATTTTGGTGTCTGAAATGACTGAAGTGTGATGTTTGTGGGCCTGTCCCATTGGGCTGCGTGCCTGACTACGAGTGTGCTGTGTGTGTGTGCACTATGCCGTAGTTCATCTATGGTCTCTCTCCTCTCTTCTCTACACACCCTTATACTGTGGTGGCACCACTGCTGGGGCTGCCTGTCTCAAACCGAGTCACAGCACTTTCCCATCAGAGAGAGGAGGAAACACCCAACACCGGGCACCAATGAGTCACCACATCACACATTATTAACTCACGACTCTAAATGTTATCTTTATATCCATGACAACAGCTCTCAGTGAAGGGAGTGGCACCCTTCTGCAAACTATGTCCATAAATTGTAGAGACAGACTTTTCTTGTCTTTCACTAGATCTTGTTCCTGAGGTCATATCTGTTCTTATCTTACTGTCTCAGTATAACTTGGCAATTGGTGAATTAATAGTGTTCCATATCATCAATATCTTCTATCAAAGCATGTGTGTGTGTGTGATCTTTCCATGCAGGCAGCATGGTGTACCATCCTGAGTTTGAGAAGGCTGGCCAGCAGGCGGGCCTGCAGGTGTGGAGGATTGAGAAGTTTGACCTGGTGGCCGTGCCAGAGAATCTGTATGGAAGCTTCTACACGGGAGACGCCTACCTCATCCTCAACACCATCAAGCAGCGCTCCGGGAACCTGCAGTATGACCTGCACTTCTGGCTGGGTGAGGACAGAACCAGGAGCAGGATGGGTTGCATTACAAGCCTTGGTGGATATGATTGACGCCATATAAATACTTTTACTAGAATGGGTATCCTCTTTCAAGTCACTGTGACTTGTGGTGGGTATGTACTGTAATTATATCTCTATAATTGATGGGAAATGGACTAAGTGAGTGATACTCAAACTTGGTTCATTCGATGTACCGGTATGTGTCCATTGAGTTTTGCTTTAGGGAAATAGTCATCCATGACGTCTGTGGAATCTAGCAGACTAAGTAGCCATTGGGGGTTGGGCCTCCATTGTGCAAAGACAAGAGAGCAAAACATTGCAATTCAGAGGTTGAGTTTAACTTCTGTGGTTTTTCTGCCCCAGGTGACTTTTGCACCCAGGATGAGAGTGGAGCAGCAGCCATCTTCACAGTCCAGATGGATGACTATTTGGGAGGTAAACCCATCCAGTACCGTGAGGTCCAGGGACATGAGTCCAAAGTATTGCTGGGTTACTTCAAGGCTGGACTGAAGTACTTGGTGAGGAAATGTTATTTGAGATGACAATTAGAATTTTCTTTGACAGTTTTGTCATTATTGCGCTTAAACCCAGGTCATGACACATAATATTGCATTCATACCCCAGTCTCTATACCTAAATGGTTTTGGAGTACATCAACCTTTTAATAGGTATAAAGTATGCCCTCTTTGTATTATCCCCTTTTTGTGATAATAAAGTTAATCTAATCTAATGGTGGAAATATGCCCTAGAAATGTGAATGGCTCCATATTAACCGTGCCTTATCTTTTGTCACTGTTTTAGAAAGGAGGTGTAGCATCTGGGTTCAAACATGTTGTTACCAACGAGGTGGTTATGCAGCGGGTGCTACAGGTCAAAGGTCGGCGAGTTGTCAGGGCGACGGAGGTGCCTGTCAGCTGGGACAGCTTCAACCAGGGAGACTGCTTCATCCTGGACCTGGGCAGCGTGAGTTACCATCAGCCTGAGGGAGACAGGAGGACTTTTAAGTTTCATATAGGACACGGCGTCATCAAACATTGGTGTCACATTTCAATAAAAATAAACAGAGAAGCATGCACATTGTATGTTTCACGTCTTGCTTAAGAGAAAAGAGAAACGTTTAATAGAGAGATTGTCCAAATACACATATAGTTCTTGCAAACAAATTCCTGGTCGATGCTGACCACATCACGTATCCTGTTTGTTGTGTATCTCTCCTCCCACAGGAGATCTACCAGTGGTGTGGCTCCCAGAGCAACCACTTTGAGAAGCTGAAGGCCACTCAGGTTGCCAAGGGTATCCGAGACAACGAGCGCAGTGGGCGAGCCCGCGTGTATGTGTGTGACGAGGGAGCAGAGCGAGACAAGATGATAGAGGTGAGATCATAAACCACTAAAGAACAGGAGAGTCTTCTTACTCTCTTTATCGCTCTTTCTGTCTGTGATTGGTTGACGTTTATTGTGGTGTTTAATGGTGCATAATGGACTTTTGAATAAACTCCAGCTGTGGTTAAAGCATTGTTTAATTTTCAACAGTATATCTAAAAGGGATCTTCTCTGTGCGTCTTTAGGTTCTGGGAGATAAACCCCACTTTCCTGAAGGATCTTCTGATGACATCAAAGCTGATGCCTCAAACAGGAAGATGGCCAAACTGTACAAGGTGGGAATACAGGGAACAGTCTACTGAAACCAAGATCAACTGGTCTAGCTGCATAATGAGAACATCTCATATAGACCCTGAGGACTTTTCACATACACGTCTCTGATCTCTCTGCAATTCTTCCTCTGTCGCTCCTCGTCTCCCCCAGGTGTCAAATGCCAGTGGAGACATGTCCATGTCCATGGTGGCAGCAGAGAACCCATTCTCCCAGAGTGCATTGGAGTCCAGCGACTGCTTCATCCTGGATCACGGCTCCGATGGCAAGATCTTCATCTGGAAAGGTCAGCTGGGGTCACCCAATATCAAAGACATATTTATGATCAGCTGATTTTTCACAGTTTGCAACACTCTCCACCAATTCAACCAGTCAATGAAAGCATAATACTGTAGCTGGAATTGTTTTGGCATGGTATGGCTGCTGTCATGTCCATTTGGTAACACAGCATTACAGACCACATTTAGAGAATGAGACATTGTCTTGGACAGTTTCACATGATAAACTTCCACAGAGAGCATATGATGCAACCACGGGTGTCATTTCAGCTTAACCTCCAAGAAATGTATATAAAATTGAAGCTCATTTACTGCATTTCTACACCATTTAAAAACTCAAAAATGCAACTTGGAGAACAGCAAAAACAACTTCCAGCCATTATCATCTTGTTGCGGTAGCTTCAATCACCTCAGTCATTAGGGGACTTAACATTCGACAAACACGTCATACAATAATTAGTTGCAACGCACGAGGGATTAAAACTAGTTTCGTTTCATGTGAAGTCAAACAGCAGTTACCTAGCCAAAGACATCTACTACAGCCATCTTTAACTCTGCACTCTTTTGAGAAAAAGTTTTGCTGTTCCCTGCAGCTGCATCGAAGCGCCTCCCATAAAGCCTGCCAGCCACACAAACAACCTTCCCTCCCACTCCCAGGTGTCCGCATAGTTCTAAAGTCAGCCTTCTAATACCACTAAAGTACATTTGCCTTTTAATCAGGATTGGAATGATTTTAGTAGCCTATTTGACATTGTTGGTGTTGAGCTAAGGTATGGCGAGCGCCATACCCTACCGTACACAATTGATACCCCTGGATGCAACTGAAAGGTGTTGTTCTTAATTCAAAATATAATTGTCCTCCGTTATTTATATAAAGTCCTCCGTCTTTATAGTTTCTAAGTGGTTGAATTCATTAAACCCACTTTTTGTATTTCTCACCCAACTTCCACACACTCTTACCCAGGTAAAGAAGCCAACCTGGAGGAGCGTAAGGCAGCCATGAAGGCAGCAGATGAGTTCATCAAGAAGATGGGCTACCCCAAACACACCCAGGTGCAGATCCTGCCGGAGATGGGAGAGACACCTCTCTTCAAACAGTTCTTCAAGAACTGGCGTGACAAGGACCAGACGGAGGGTCTGGGTGTGGCCTATGTCTCCAACAGCATCGCCAAGCTAGAGAAGGTGCCATTTGATGCTGCCACACTCCACGACTCCCCCGCCATGTCTGCCCAGCACGGCATGGTGGATGGTGGCAACGGAGAGAAGCAGGTGGGTGGACAAGACCAATGGCTGGGCCTTTGCCCACATTGTATGACAAGCCTTCCCAGTAATCTTTCTTAGAGTAACTATCAGGACGAGTATTTTTTTTAATTTAACCTATATTTAACTAGGCAAGTCAGTTAAGAACTAATTCTTATTTACAATGATGGCCTTGGAACAGTTAACTGCCTTGTTCAGGGGCAGCACAACAGATTTTTACCTTGTCAGCTCTGGGATTCAATCTAGCAACCTTTTGGTTACTGGCCCATCGCTCTATCCACTAGGGTACCTGCCGCCCCAGTATTGCTTGTCACTATCAACTTTATGTATTAGGGCTATTATACGGGTAAAAATAATTATGTGAGCTAATCTATGTAGACTGTGAGGGAGGTATGCTAGGGTTTCAGCCCAATGTAGCCGATAGAGGAAGGATATTGAAGCAGGAAATCTCTGATGAACAGATAGCAACCAAATGACAGGGGCATGAATTTGTATTTACATATATAGCTCTGTTTTGGTAGCCTGCCACCATTAGGGGTCACATCATGCGTATGTTTATGTACAGATCTGGCGTATTGAGGGATCAGACAAGGTGGAAGTGGACCCCTCCACACATGGACAGTTCTATGGCGGAGACAGTTACATCATCCTCTATAACTACCACCATGGAGGACGCCAAGGGCACATCATCTACATGTGGTAAGAGAGACACTAAAGTAAAATTAAACAGTAGAGAGACAATCAGAAGAGATACATTGCTAACTAGAATGTCTCTCAGGCAAGGAAGTGACTCTTCCCAGGACGAAATTGGTGCTTCGGCCATCTTGGGTGCCCAGTTGGACGATGAGCTTGGTGGTGGGCCTGTGCAGGTAATGAATGTGTGTTTGTAAGTGGGTGGGTGTGGGTGTGTGTGTGTGTGTATAGAAGTGGCATATTCCTTTTTTCTATGGTTTCCTCTTAGTCTCATCTATATTCGAATCAGTAACCCCGTGTAACCCCGTGTGTCACTCTCCCTCTTCCTCTCATTGTTTCCTGTCTTTCATGTGCTTTCTTTCCCCAGGTTTCAGGTGCTCTTATTACCACCCTGGTACTCCCCTCTCAGGGCTGCATAACTCAGTACAGAGCAGAGTATTTAACTGATATGGCTCAATGTGTTTACAGAGAAATCAGCTGGTTGAAATCAACAGGGACCCAAAACAGGACATTAAGGGCCATGTTTATGAGGGTGTTCCCTTTATCCTCTCGGATTCTGTTGCTTCATCACTCTGGCACAGTTACTGTTCCCAGACGAGCCAATTCCCTGACCTGTTGTAGGGACAAAGAGCTGTCTTGCTCGTCCTTCTGAGATGTGCTCAACTCAAGCAAGGACCATTGCATAGGTTATATAGAGGCCACCAGTGATTCTAGGTCAGCTTTTCCCAAACTCGGTCCTGGGGTCCCCAAGGGGTGCACATTTTGTTTTTTGTCCTAGCGCTACACAGCTGATTCAAATAAGGAACTCATCATCAAGCTTTGATTATTTGAATCAGCTGTGTAGTGCCAGAGCAACAACCAAAAGATGCACACCTTGGTGTCCCCGAACCGAGTTAGGGAAACGCTGTTGTAGGTTGTCTTATATACTGCAGTTCATTATGATTTGGCTATATCATGCCCAGGCTCTGTATAAGGTTCCATGCTCTGGGAATGTCTGCAACCATCTCTTTCTGTGTATCTGTCTGTTTGTGCCTGTCAGTCTCACCTTCCTGTCTATAGCCAGTGTGAAAAATGGGGACCTGCACTACGTAGTTATTTCATTGATTTGTTATAATGCATGACTAACAGTGATCCTACATTTGTGGAGAAGCCCACCAGGGTGGAAAAGTCAGTCACAAACCCGTTTATGTTCCATCAAACTGTCCATGATGTCTAACAGCTGATGGCTACCCAGACCCCTCTTTTACGCTGCTGCTCCTCTCTGTTTATCTTCTATGCATAGTCACTTTAATAACTCTACCAACATGTACCTAATTCCTCAACTAACCGGTGCCCCTGCATATTGACTCTGTACCGGTAACCTCTGTATATAGCCTTGCTATTGTTATTTTACTGCTGCTGTTTAATTACGGTATTTGTTAATTTTATTTTCAATTTTTTTACTTATCTATTTTTTACAAAATAAGTTTTAAGAAAAAAAAGTGTTAAAGCATTGTTAGGGGCTTTTAAAAAAGCATTTCACTGTAAGGTCTACAACTGTTGAATAAGGCGCATGTGACAAATTCAATTTGATTTAATTTGACACACAATCATACATACATTTGTAACAGTGTGATTCATAGTCATTCAACAGAAACAGTATTTAGAGGAAATCAGTGTATGGAAATTAGTCATCACACTAAACATCCAAGATTGCAACATTGCCTCACACATGTTTTCAGTACAGAGGTAGACTTCTTCATTAACTCTGTGCAATATGCACCTAATCTCTATTTCTCTGATTAGTAGTCTCCAATTTTGAAAACAAATAAAACTGAACAAGGCTTTGTGCAGGCTCAACCAGGTCCCAAAATGTCAGGAATGGTGTTAAGAGGAGAACAAACACACTCGAGAGACTAAACAGTGAGAAATGCACACAGTCAGACTTTGGATAGCCCATTGCTTTGGATAGTTAGGGACCGTCAATAAATTACACAATGTGAGTGGGATAACATTTTCATGTTGCACATCTTTTAGTTCTCTCATTAAATGCTTTTAATATTTGTATATGATTTTAGTTGGTTTGAGGTTATTAAGTAATTGAAATGTGGAGCTATGGACCTTTTTAAAATATTGTCCTATGTACATTGTGTAATTTACTGATGGTCCCTAACTAGCCCCGATAGGGAAATCGAATGTCAAACCAAATTGAGCATGGGCATTACGTTTGGGTCGCATGCAACTGCGCTCTGAATTGATGATTGGGTGCTGCCAGCTGTGGGAACAATTCAAATAAACACAGCCCACTGAAAACTGTTACGGTACTCGTCATTCCGTGACATACTGCACAATTTATTCTATTTATTTATTTTTTATTTTACCAGGCAAGTCAGTTAAGAACAAATTCTTATTTTCAATGACGGCCTGGGAACAGGCCGTCAGGGGCAGAACGACAGATTTGTACCTTGTCAGCTCGTGGGTTTGAACTCGCAACTTTCCGGTTACTAGTCCAACGCTCTAACCACTAGGCTACCCTGCCGCCCCAAAAAGTGAGCGCCCAACGTGGGGCACGAATTACATTTACCTATCATCTCGCAAATCTCAGTTTTGGACGAGACTGACATTATGATAATAATTATTCTATTTACACTTTGTAGTTAATTTTTACACAAAATACATTTTTCTGACTCATATCGATGCCACATTGGCCATTTTCTAATCAAGAAGTTGCTTTTTAGGAGCAGTTGCTCTTTAAGGGGAGGAGAGAGAGAAGGCCCCTTTGTGCTGGCGGATGGCGAGACAAGCTTGCTGCATCCACTAAACAGGACTTCCTGTTGTCAGCCAGCCAGACAGATACACAGCATGCTGGGAGAGTAGGGTGGGGAGCGCTGTAGAACACTTGGTGCTTAGTGTTTTCATGCCTTGTTGTTCAGAGCTCACTGCTGCCACCCTGTGAGAAATATTTGCAGACACATGCAAGGCTGCGTTGCAAGTATGTCCATAGATTTCCAAATAGATGTAATTAAATACAAATATAAATATTCTTCCAAAGATCCACTTATTTTTGTTTTTCACCACACTGGCCCATGTTGACTCCAATGCTTCCCACAGTTGTCAAGTTGGCTGGATGTCCTTTTGGTGGTGGATCATTCTTGATACACACGGAAAACTGTTGAGTGTGAAAAACACAGCAGAATTGTAGTTCTTGACACAAACCGGTGCGCCTGTCACCTACTATCATACCCCGTTCAAAGGCACTGAAATGTTTTGTCTTGCCCATTCACCCTCTGAATGGCACACATACACAATCCATGTGTAACTCTGTGTTGTTGTATGTGTCGAATTGCTACGCTCCTATCTTGGCCAGGTCGCAGTTGCAAATGCGAACTTGTTCTCAACTAGCCTACCTGGTTAAATAGGTGAAAGGTGAAAGAAAAAAAAAATGTCTCAATGATTAAACTCCTTCTTTTTAATTATTTAACTAGGCAAGTCAGTTAAGAACAAATTCTTATTTTCAATGATGGCCTAGGAACAGTGGGTTAACTGCCTTGTTCAGGGGCAGAACAACAGATTTTTACCTTGTCATCTCGGGGATTCAATCTTGCAACCTTTCGATTACTAGTCCAACGCTCTAACCACTAGGCTACCCTCCCCTTTATCTGCAATGATAGAAGTGGATTTAACAAGTGACATAAATAAGGGATCGTAGCATTTACCTGGATTCACCTGGTCAGTCTGTCATGGAAAGAGCAGGTGTTCTTAATGTTTGGTATACCCAGTGTATGTTTGTTAACTAGTTTGCTCTGTGTGGTCCAGGTGAGGGTGGCCCAGGGCAAGGAGCCAGCTCACCTTATGAGCCTGTTTGGGGGGCAACCCATGGTGGTGTACAAGGGAGGTACGTCCAGAGATGGGGGCCAGTCCGCCCCCGCAGAAACACGCCTCTTCCAGGTGCGTTCCAACTCTGCAGGGTGTACAAGAGCTGTGGAGGTGAGTGACATGAGGACAATGCCTCTCTTTTTTCTGAAATCAGCTACTAAACTGCAATATATTTACAGGCATGACACTCGTGGTCATTTTCTACCCACCATGTCTTATCCACCTCTAGGTTGATGCTGTGTCCTCCAACCTGAACTCCAACGATGCCTTCCTCCTGGTGACTCCTGGAACCTCCTTCGTGTGGATGGGCCAGGGGGCCAGTGACACTGAGAAAAATGGCACCCAGCAGCTGTGTGTTATCCTGGGGGTGTCCTCCTCAGAATTGCCTGAGGGCGGAGAGACTGGTATGTACATTGTGCCAATGACATTGGCTTACCTTTGCTCTGTGGCTGGCTGTGGCATGTCGTAACCAACTGACTATTGTGTGTGTCTATGCAGATGATTTCTGGGAGGCTCTAGGAGGGAAGGCAGCGTACCGCACCTCCTCCAGACTCAGAAGCAAGGACAAGATGGACGCCCATCCACCCAGGCTCTTTGCCTGCTCCAACAAGTCTGGAAACTTCATTGTGAGTCCCATTATTGATACCATAAGCCATTCATGGTTAAACATCTTTAACCCTGTTTTTTCAAATGCCTTGTTGCCTTCTCCACCCAGATTGAGGAGGTGCCTGGGGAGATGACCCAAGAAGATCTGGCCACTGATGATGTCATGATCCTGGACACATGGGATCAGGTAGATAAATTAGCATGTGGTATTTTCTGAGATGTGAATGTTATTAAGTATGCAGATATAGGATCTTAATTTGACCTATATTTTCACAGCAAAATAAGGTTGACTAAAGTAAACTACATAAAAAGTGCAATACTCTTAATATAACCCTGTCTTAGTGTGGGTTGTCAGTGAATTTATGTAAATCACAAAGCTCATCTGCATTTCCTGTGGTAAAGGAAAATTCTCAGCAACAAGTCCAGCTGAACAAATTAAGATCTTACACCTGCACAGTAACACAGTGGATAACATATGAATTGCTGTACATAGTCTAATGAAAGTTGAATATCCTCTTCTAGGTGTTTGTCTGGATCGGGAATGAAGCCCATGAAGAGGAGAAGACTGAGGCGATGGCCTCCGGTAAGTAATACAATTGAAAACTGCTTAATTTAATAAATGATTTATGAATTATCTTGCAGACGGTTTTACATCGAGAATGTTCATGCCACCTTTTCTTTTTGAGTGCATTACTCATGACTAAATTCATTTGATTGAGAAGTTTCCCACTGGGAAAACTGCTCTCTATAGAACTATAATTTAGTCCCCTCCTCCCCCAGCTGTGCGTTACATTGAGACGGACCCTGCCAACCGTGACCTCAGGACACCGATCGTGAAGATCAAGCAAGGGTTCGAGCCACCCACGTTCACCGGCTGGTTCCTGGGCTGGGACCATGAGTACTGGACCAGCGACCCCCTGGAGCGGGCCATGGCTGAGCTGGAGCTGTGAACCTTCACCTTTAACCCCTAACCCTGCCGCCTGACTTTACCGCACGCACTGAGCAGCTCCAGTCATGAGACTTAATGGGGAACCCTCTATGCCCCGCCAACCTCCTTTCTTCTGACTGCCAGTGGGAGGAGGCTTTTTGTTGATTCTTTACATTTTGAAAAAGGAAATGTGTCAAAGAATATTGAGCTTTTAGGTTAGAATGTGTTGCTTTGATTAGAGTAGAAGAGGCTGTCATAACCCTGTATATCGGATACAGAGCACTGGTGCACAATTGCAATACCAATAAGGTACTGTAATAGACTAGCTCTACTCCCCCACCACATGTAAAACGTGTGTTTCTCATTTCATGTTTTCGTATTGTGATAATGTTGTGTCATTATTTCAGCCCACCCCTGCTTCTAAATTCATCCAAGGATATTTAGGAGCAGTGACCCAATGCAGTCTTCTGATAATAAAATGGAGACTTTATTTGTTTTTTTTACGTATGCAAATAGCATGCACGTGACCAATAATAAGGGCTTTAATGGAACCACAGGTTTAGATAAGGCTTTGCACCTGCTACCATCTGCATTAAGATTGAAATATATTTCATACGACCTCAGCAACATTAGGCTGTTTCTATTCAGTATCTCACCATTAAGAAACCTAGAATATTACAATCATCTGAACCAACAGGGGCAGGGAGACAAAGCTTTGAGGAAATCACACTGCCAGACATAACCTCACTAGTTATCAATCCGTATCGCTACAGTTTTCGCAATAACAATTTAAAGGTCATTTTCCGATTGAGACGATATATGCAGTGTTTACCGTGAATGCAGCCTCCACCAACGTGGGAACATTGCCTTTAAATTGTATTTGTTTGGTGTCAGCCAGTCAGGAGTATAAGGATCACGCAATTAACGTAACAGCAGTCAATGTCAAGTTCAATGGTTTTCCCCAGGCCTTACCATTGTTTCAATAAAACCTTCTGTCGCCGACACTAGATGTGTTGTCTCCATCATGTATATCATGTAAAGTGTATATCATTTTTATTTAAAGGCTGAATCATAGTGAACATAACAATATGGCTTTGAAGGACAACAGTGTAAGAGAAAAGTTCAGTTTCAAATGTATGTCAATACATTTACAATTCATCGTAATCAACATTGACCTTTATAGAAACTGTTCAACAGCAAGTTTGCATGATAAGGATATGAAAATATAAACATGATAAGAAATAATTTCAATATGAGAAAAATAGCTTACAACAGAGTGGTTTAGTAACATGAAATAATGTAACTATGTCCTCCTTCACACATACAGTAACACTATACACCAGAATACACTGACAATACAAAACATTAAGAACACCTGCACTTTTCATGCCAGACTGACCAGGCCATTTCAGGTGAAAGCAATGATCCCTTATTGATGTCACTCGTTAAATCCACTTCAATAAGTGTAGATAAAGAGGAGGAGACAGGTTAAAGAATGATTTTTAAGCCTTGAGACAATTGAGACATGGATTGTGTATGTGTTCCATTCAGAGGGTGAATGGACAAGACAAAAGATTGAAAGTGCCTTTGAACGGGTATGGTAGCAGGTGCCAGGCACACCGGTTTGTGTCAAGAACTGCAATGCTGCTGGGTTTTTCACGCTCAACAGTTTCCCGTGTGTATCAAGAATGATCCACCACCAAAAGGATATCCAGTCAACTTGACATAACTGTGGGAAGCATTGGACTCAACATGGGCCAGCACCCCTGTGGAATGCTTTCAACACCTTGTAGAGTCCATGCCCTGGCGAACTGAGTCTGTTTTGAGGGGGTGCAATTCAATATTAGGAAGGTGTTCCTAATGTTTGGTAAACTCAGTGTATAACACATACCATGTATTATACAGTAATGTATACTGCATAGGTACTGTAACAGCATCTGAAGAGCATGTAGTCTTGATGATAAATACTGCTATTAAAACAGACTAAAATACACTTACAATTTATTTCCATCCAGGTATGCATAGAAACTGTGTGAGATGAGTACATCGACTCCATGGCAATGATTTAAGGCTGTGAGCTGTTTAAATGGCCATAGTAAAGAGGTTGCTTCCCATGGAGGGAGACAGACAGACAGACAGACAGACAGACAGACAGACAGACAGACAGACAGACAGACAGACAGACAGACAGTCAGACAGACAGACAGACAGACAGACAGACAGACAGACAGACAGACAGACAGATAGACAGACAGACAGGGTCCCTAGTACATCCTGGTCTCATAGCAGGGCTGGAAACACCACACCTCAGTAGTACCAGCGAGTGGCGATGTAGTTTCCCTTGTTTTTGTTCAAATCCTGTTTCTCTGTTCCATTCAATGGGAACTCACAATACAGAATATAGTCTTAACACACAAAACATTTACATTAAGTTCTTCGACTCATAAAGCTCAACCAAGCTCTTTAGCTAGCGTCCTCTGCATCAGCTGGCATTGGCATAATGTTTGGCACAAGGGAAAGCAGCACACTATGATATATGTGGGAATGTTTGTTTCGTGTGTGTGTACTGTATGTGTGTAACAGCACTCACACAGCACCCAACAGGCTCCCCTCAGTCTCTCTTCATGAAGGCCTGCATCATGTCCATTGGCAGGGGGAAGATGATGGTGGAGTTCTTCTCGGCAGCTATGGTGTTGAGGGTCTGCAGGTAGCGCAGCTGCAAGCCCGATGGAGACTCAGCGATCACCAGAGAGGCCTCCTTCAGAGCCCGCGAAGCGTTCATCTCCCCCTCCGCTGCTATCACCTACACACAGGACCCAGGGGACAGGAGGCAGGGCGGAGGGGGATAGAGAGAGGATAGAGAGATAGAGAGAGGAAGGGAGAGATGGAAGAAAAATAGGTTAGGTAATGACCATTAAGTAACAATGATAGATAATGGAGAGAGAGAGAGATAGAGAGAGCAGGCTAGAGGTCATGATTACATGAGCTCCTGCATTTTTCAGCATTTTCTTAAAAAAAGTTAGATTTAGAGTTAGATGAACTTGGATTTTTTTGTCAGGAACATATACAGGATGCTACCCTCGACAACATAACCTTCACTCCAAATCAAAACTCAAAACCTACAACCTGATTTTGGACGGAATTAAGGAATCACCTGGAGGTTTACAACTACCAATGATTATTATTCTATACAGCAAATTCTCTGGAAAACAACAGAAACCTGAAAACACCATCCAACCTGGAACTGAGTGAGTAATGTTTAGTCTGAAATTGTATTTTATTTAAAAAAGCCAAGAAGAAAAATACACTACATTACTTTATAGGGACTGAATGGTAAATTAAGGGTGCCAAGCTTGATACAGCTTCAATTAACACTGACGTGTCAAGTGAGAGGTGTCAAAGTCCTTTAGCCCAACAATGGCAGGAGAGTCAAACAGTCTACTCCAACCAAATGGAGAGGCCTTAGAAGCTGCCTCCTGCTGTTCAGAGGTAATTAAAATACAGTACCCTGTGTATGTAAAGAATGATAAAGCAAGAAAAGACGACAAAATGAAGTTCCTTATGGAAAATCAAGAGACACATTTTGCTGACTATTACAAAAATGGGAACATCAGCAACCTTATCTTCCACACAAACCATCCCCTGGCATGGCACAGTGCTATATTAGCACACTACCCCTTTGTTAAGAGAGGGGGTGTTAACAAGGGATGGAAACTCAGGATACTTGACAAGAGGACTCTTAGTCAGCTAATATAAATCTCTATAAGTCTGGAACAGTAATGGTACAGGGCAACCCCAAACAGTTTCAGCTGGACTTTCAACTAATCAAATAATTAGCCAAGTAGGAGAAGCTCTCCCTTGAGAAAGATACCCCCACATCGAGCGGGTCAGACCAGACCTCTTCATTATACAGTGGGGCAAAAAAGTATTTAGTCAGCCACCAATCCCACTTAAAAAGATGAGAGAGGCCTGTAATTTTCATCATAGGTACACTTCAACTATGACAGACAAAATGAGAGAAAAAAAATCCAGAAAATCACATTGTAGGATTTTTAATGAATTTATTTGCAAATTATGGTGGAAAATAAGTATTTGGTCACCTACAAACAAGCGAGATTTCTGGCTCTCACAGACCTGTAACTTCTTCTTTAAGAGGCTCCTCTGTCCTCCACTCGTTACCTGTATTAATGGCACCTATTTGAACTTGTTATCAGTATAAAACCTGTCCACAACCTCAAACAGTCACACTCCAAACTCCATTATGGCCAAGACCAAAGAGCTGTCAAAGGACACCAGATCTGGAGACTGGAAACTGAGCTGCACTTCCTAACCTCCTGTCCAATGTATGACCATATTAGAGACACATATTTCCGTCAGATTACACAGAATTCGAAAACAAACCCAATTTTGATAAACTCCCATATCTACTGGGTGAAATTCCACAGTGTGCCATCACAGCAGCACGATTTGTGACCTGTTGCCACAAGAAAAGGGCAACCAGTGAAGAACAAACACCATTGTAAATTCAACCCATATTTATGCTTATTTACTTTCCTTGTGTACCCTTAACCATTTGTACATCGTTACAGCACTTACATTTGTAATGCCTTAATTGTTTTGAAACTTCTGCATGTGTAATGTTTACTGTTCATTTGTATTGTTTATTTCACTTTTGTATATTATCTACCTCACTTGCTTTGGCAATGTTAACACGTTTCGAGGAACATGTATTGGTTGATGGGAATAACCAAAGTGATGAATTATTCCGGGCGTGAATTACTTCATGAATGTGTATTGTGCGACTTAAAGAAGAATTCATGGTACAAGTAAATCAAAGGGTTTGTTTATGTAAAACTGTTGTTTAGGATGTTATATGTCCATGGGAAATTACACATTTATGGTAGAAATGTGTTTTGGGGTGTGGGGTACTAGCTTCTAAAGTCGAAATATCCTTATTCATGTTACCATTTTAAAACTGAGGGTAGGTAAATATACAGAGTGAGAAAGGGGAGAGCAGAAAGCTTAAATTCTGTCAGAACATGTTATTGTTAAATCTCATATGGAGAGGTGATAAGCCACAGTCTGGTGTCAGTCACTGGTAAGGTGGGACAGCAGTGAGTTAGGGAGAGGTGAGGACTGTGGCTTGAGGTAAGGTCAGAGAAGTGAAGAGGAACAGTTCTATGACATACACACGTAGGAGGCAGAGCCATGAATACCCCAATGAGAGGAGCCACTTAAGTTCCTGCCTAGCAACAGAGATGTATTGGCTGTCTAGACTGTGGAATCAACTCCTTGCACCAGTAGAGGGTATTCATATATGTACTTGTGTAAACATGTCTTTGTCTATGCAGCTGTGTGACCCAGTGGGTGAATAAACTTGGTTTGAGCTTTTACTAGTCGTTCGTGAGTTTCACAGGGGCTATCAGGATGGAACATTCCTAGCTGAAAGGAGTTCCTGGAAAGAATACTTAGGTGGTCAGTTGGCTTTTGTCTGGGGGAGAGCAGGCTGGGCGGGTAACAGGTTGGCTAGAGTAGAGTTATACCTGAGTTTTGTTAGAGGCAAAGAAGTTGCCGGAAGAGTTTAAATTGAGAATACCTTTGATTTATTAAAGTCTTTGTAAACGTCCTGTTTGTTATTTTCCGTACAAACTTTATTGGCCAATTAGTCCTGCACCTGGTAACATTGTAAAAGAAAAGCGTCTACGAGAGGTGAGCACCAAACCATCCTGTCTGTCTCCTCGCGGTCCGATCCGATTCGGCTTCTTCTTCACACACATATCAAGTGAATGTAAGCATACAGAGAGTAACCATAGTGAGTGGATGATTAAATAAATCAATCCCAGAGAGCCCTCTTATCTTTAACCAGCAGATTGAAGATGATATCCAATTAGTGTAATGGCCGATGGGAGGAGACTCGGGCAGAGAAGCCCCAGCTTGTGACCTGCTATGCTCTCGGGTTCTTACGATATGACCACCGGTTGCTAAGGAACAAGGGAGATGACGTGTTGACCCGTCAAAAAAACATTTTCATCTGGATGATTTATTTTGGGAGTCAGTAAAATCAACAAACGATATAATAGAAGCCAAGTGGGGATTTTTCGCTGAGAGGAAAAGGATTTAGCTCAACTCAAGGGACTGAAAAATAGACTACAGACCAATGCCTGTATATTCGAGTGTGTGTGTGAGCCTGGTCTGTATCTGTGTCAGTACCGTACCTTTGCCCTGGCCTCGCGGCTAGCCTCGGCCTCTGCAGCCATGGCCCTCTGGAGCTGCTGGGGCAGTTTGACGTCCTTGATCTCCACCCGCTCCACCTTGATACCCCAGTCATCTGTAGCGTCGTCCAGGGTAGTCTGAGGAAACACAGGGGATAAGACACGGAACTCTACATCCAACACGCTCCTTTTGAAACCTCAGGTCACAACAGGCCCAGACAGGGCTCAAAAGTGCGACCATTTTGGCCACATATGCACCGAAATATTTTGCTGTGTGACCTGAAATTCAATGCAATTTTAAGAGCACCAGTGCGCCTAGAATAAAAAATGTGCCCACTTAACAATTGTCATAATGATTAGGTTTCGTTGTACCGTTGTTTCCGAGTGCCCTAGAGAAAAAGCAGAGTGCAGATTCGTTAGTGTCACGGCTGAACCATTACTACAAAGAAAACTAATTGTTTCTGGCACAAACAGGTGAAAGGTAATTACCCGCACCATTACTAGTGGGTTTTGACCAACATCTGTCGGGACATACACATTACCACAATCAAACCCTGGATCTATTTTTGTCCCGTGGAATAGATCTAAATGTTTATCCTCATAATTATGGACTATTGAATCACCATCTTATTAGGTTTGCAATCGGAACAAATAATTCCCTCAGACCCCAACCAAGGATTATCCAATGCCGCACTATAAATTCTAGGACAACCCAAAGATTCCTAGGTGCACTTCCAGACTCAATCCACCTACCCAAGGGCGGTGCAGTAAAAAAAAAATCTGTTAACCACCTAACCGTAACCTTGCGTAATACCCTAGATGCAGTCGCACTGCTAAAAACATTGAGGGGTGGAATATACACGGCAGTGACAATAACCAAAGAAAATGATCTCAGGAGGTAATTGTTGAGGTATTCCAGATCGGGAAAAGAAAAGGACTTGAGTTCCTTTACGCTACCACAATCACACCATGAGTTTTTAATCATGAGACATGCCCCTCCATCTTTGCTACCTAGTGGCTTTAGTGAACTCTAGCAACATCTCCTGTTTTATCGCAATTATGGCTTGCTGCAAAGTGTGGTATTAAGTTGCTATAGCAAGACTGAATAAAGAACAGACCACAGTGCATTAGAGTACCTGCATGCTGTGGAGTATGGTGCGTGTGTATGGTCAGATTATGGTCAGAGTGAGTGGTAGGATTCTGTGGTCCAGTACCTGCATGCTGTGGGCTATCTCCTCGCGGTCAGACAGGATCTCAGCCAGGTTCTTGGTGCCCAGGACGTTCCTCAGGGTGGTCTGTGCCAGCAAGCGGGTGGCAGCGTCAGCGTTGGTGATGTTGGCCACAGCCAGGGTGGCATTCTGAACACGGTAGTACACCACTCCATCAACACTGACCGTCACTGAGTCCTTAGTCAGAACCTGGGGAGAAGGGGAAAATCAGTTACTACTGACATCACTGATCATAACTGGTATTTCATGATAAGAGTAATTAAGGTAATGGGGGGCGGGGCTCACCTCTTGTGGGGGGATGTCGAAGGTGATGGTGCGCATGTCCACATTGATGAAATTATCTGTGCACGGCAGGATGAAGAACAGGCCTGTGGGGTGATGTGCACACACACATGTTTAACAGCGAAGCCTAAAGCTACAAATCAAGGCTCAGTTCCATTAGTCTCACAACTATTGTACAATCAGTACAGTACAAATACAGAGTTCTGGGCATGATGGTGTGTAAGATACTGTAGCTTATACTGTGGCCTCGCTACTAAAATCCTGAAGTATCCCTTTAACAGAGGCATTTGCCCCGTGCAACTTTCACTCATGTAAACAGCTCCTTCTTTTTCTTTAATAATTTTTCCCAGCTGGGACTTCAGCCAAATGCTAGCTGATGGCCCTGGTTGTACTGTACTGCAAGTCTGCAACACAGGAGTATGCTCTGAATTCGCTACGCAAAGCATCATGGGATTATGATGGAAAATTCCATGGATTCCCACCCTAAAAATGTAACTGGTTCACTCAACACACCAACTTGGTTTAAGGCTAATGCAGAGTAACACCAATGCATAAAGCATCAGGGAAACTTGCAAATGCAATGACTACTGACTAGCCCATAGCCTGACTTATAACAGTTGATTCTGTTAAAAGATCTTATCTGACAGTTGGACAAGACTTACTATGGAGGGAGGGGGAAAGACCATAGAGATAATGAGCAGAGTTTAGTTGCCGAAACCAAATATTAAACTCAACTTTGGTGTTTATGCCTCCGGGCAGCAGAGGAACTTGAGGGTCCCTTCGTGACAGATGGACACGGTTTATTATTACCCCTGGCTGTTATCATGCGGCTGTTCCGGAATCCTGCTAGATCATGTTTCACCCATGGAGAGCAATGCTTGAGAGTTTGATGTCCATAGCCTGGCTATGGTAGATAAGACTACTGGGGCCACTTTATACCTACACTGAAGGTTGGAGATTTTTTATGGCAATAGCGTATCTTGCACATTGTTAAAGTGTAAATACAGCTAATTAATAAATTATCTTAAGAATGCCACCATCTACTGAGGGGTAAATGTCAACCAAACCCTCAGCACCACTCTTCCACTCCAACTACAAAGAGATAGCATGCCTCTGATCTAGCCACTCTGCTCAGCTAGGGGGGAATTCCAACAAGAATGAAGCGCGTAAATGGAACATAATTCCCTTTTTAGACTTTTCTGTCTATGCGTATTCTGACCTTGAACTTAAGCATGAGAATAGCATGCTATTAACCTGCTATTCGTTTGGGGTGGCGAGCAAAGAAATGAAGGTGTGGCAAAGGTGTGTCTACAGATTCACCATATTCTAACCTTGACTTAATTCCCTCGTAATTCCACCACCTTTATGCACAATGAATAAGGTTGAGTAACCTGTCGGTTCCAAGTGGAACAACATCTACTTTATTTTTTTTCTACAAGAAATAACACCAGTGTTCATGCGCTGAGATGTACTAATTGATAAGAGCTATTGATTAGAGCTAGGTAAATGAGCAAGCCATATGGATAAGGGGATTGTAAATATAAATGACTATTGTTTTAGATCCATTTTACCTTATGATCACTGGAGACAAATGTCAAACCAGTTATATGGCTGTGAACTGAAGCATATCAACATATCACCTTTTCAACAGTGAAGTTTACGAAATGCTGGCACTATAACATGCAGGTATGACATTTGGAGTCTGAAGTTATAGGCTTCTTTAGAAATGTGCAAATGACAGAATAGTGCCAAATCTACCGAGTTGATTTTTGATTTGTAGAATGTTTTAATTATATGCCCAGACTTTTCTTTACACTGTATTTTTTGCAATTTGTATCTTTTTAAATATTATTCACTATCGGTAGCCATCATCAGTTATACCCACATAGATTTTTAACTAGTGTTAGTTTCCTTACATTTGCAACTGTCATTTTAGTGTTAGTTTCCTTACATTTGTAACTGTCACTTTAGTGTTAGTTTCCTTACATTTGTAACTGTCACTTTAGTGTTAGTTTCCTTACATTTGTAACTGTCACTTTAGTGTTAGTTTCCTTACATTTGTAACTGTCACTTTAGTGTTAGTTTCCTTACATTTGCAACTGTCACTTTAGTGTTAGTTTCCTTACATTTGTAACTGTCACTTTAGTGTTAGTTTCCTTACATTTGTAACTGTCACTTTAGTGTTAGTTTCCTTACATTTGCAACTGTCACTTTAGTGTTAGTTTCCTTACATTTGTAACTGTCACTTTAGTGTTAGTTTCCTTACATTTATAACTGTCACTTTAGTGTTAGTTTCCTTACATTTATAACTGTCACTTTAGTGTTAGTTTCCTTACATTTGCAACTGTCACTTTAGTGTTAGTTTCCTTACATTTGTAACTGTCACTTTAGTGTTAGTTTCCTTACATTTATAACTGTCACTTTAGTGTTAGTTTCCTTACATTTGTAACTGTCACTTTAGTGTTAGTTTCCTTACATTTGCAACTGTCACTTTAGTGTTAGTTTCCTTACATTTGTAACTGTCACTTTAGTGTTAGTTTCCTTACATTTGTAACTGTCACTTTAGTGTTAGTTTCCTTACATTTGTAACTGTCACTTTAGTGTTAGTTTCCTTACATTTATAACTGTCACTTTAGTGTTAGTTTCCTTACATTTATAACTGTCACTTTAGTGTTAGTTTCCTTACATTTTGCATCATTCCATTACATTATTAGTTTACCTTTCTTTCCTCTGTCACATTTGTGTGGTTGTTCCTGAGGATCACTAGCAACAGCTGTAGTAGCTGACGTTTATAGTTTTGAGTCAACCAAAAGCCAGTGACATGTTGTTAGTAAAGACTGAAAAAAGTAAGGGGCCTAAACAGCTACCATGGGAAACTCCTGATTCTATTTGTATTATGTTTGAGAGGCTTCCATTAAAGAACACCCTCTGTGTTCTGTTAGACAAATAACTCTATCCACATTATAGCAGGGGGGTGTAAAAAATAACACATACGTTTTTGACTATGATTGATATATGATTGATAATGTCAAAAGTTGCACTCAAGTCTAACAAGACAGCCCCCACAATAATTTTATCATCATTTACTTTCAGCTAGTCATTTGTGTTAGTGCTGTGCTTGTTGAGTGTCCTTCCCTATAAGCATGCTGGAAGTCTGTTGTCAATTTGTTTACTGTGAAATAGCATTGTATCTGGTCAAACAATTTTTTCCAGAAGTTTACTAAGGGTTGGTAACAGGCTGATTGGTCAGCTCATCCACACACACTTTACAGAATTCAAAAGTATAATTCTTGTCTTTCATAATTTGGTCAGTTATACTTGAATGTTTAGTGTCAGCATTTGTTGCTGGCATGTCATACCTAAGTGTTCTTATCTTGCCAATGAAAACGTAATTAAAGTAGTGGGTTTTGTGATTAATGAGCCATCTGATTCAATTAATGATGGAGCCGAATTAGCCTTTTATCCCAAAATGTAATTTAAGGTGCTCCAAAGCACTATCATTCTTTATATAATTTAAATAATTTATTTTGCACCTGCATATGGTAAGTCTGAATACCAACTACTGAGAAGTGCGTAGGAAAGGTGTGCATAGGGAAAGCGTACATTTCCTAAGTCTGAATCGGGCCATTTGAGAAATGAGGAGAGCCTCATTTAGGGAAAAAGTGAATATCATTAGAGTAAAGGAAAACACACAAACAGGAGATGCACAAAATAACCTTCCGAATAGGCGGTTGGTAGTAGGCAAAAGAAAGATCAGAGAGAGCTGAGGAGGGATGTTGGTATTTATTCTGCACTACCAGTCCAGTACTGTGACTCAGGTCCACTGCTTCTCATCAAGACATCAGTTTGTACAGGGCAGCAGTGGAGCTCTAAGATCACTTAGTTTAAGTCTCTTAAGCTCATTAGTTAATTGATTGCAATTGCTGCCAAATTCTGTGACTTATTGTTAAATAGAGACCTCTCAAAGTATTCTATAAACATCGATCTGAAGGCCAACTATTGATATATTTAGTTTGTCATGACAAATATACCCCAGACATATTTTACAGTGTTACCAAGGCAAAAAAATCCTACCACACAAACTACGCTTCGGAAAACAAAGACCAGCACTATTTTAATTAATGTGCTTGCTGAAAGTATTCCAGCGTGAACCCTGGAACTCGGTTTACGTTCTGCAACTCTGTTTAAACATAAGCTACTGCAGGACAGGAGTGGTTAAACTAGGACACAGTGCAGAACAGATCCGTTGCAGTCAACTCCTACACAGTGGTTCAATGGAAGAACAATTATAGTGTGGTAGCCCACCACAATGTAAAACAAATAGGTCAAAGCAGATTTACCCCTAACCACATTAACACTAAGATACTCCTAACATACTTTCACAGTTAAGGTGGTTTCAAGACAGGCCCACATCCTGTTTACTGCGATTTTCATCTATATCATACTCGTAGAGACTAAAATGTAATTTTATGGGACCTTGAAAGAATCCAAGAATCATAGCTAATAGGCACAGAGTTTCTCCAAGGACGGTGGGTGTGAAGGTGATGATGGGGAGTATGTTACCAGGCCCTTTAGCTCTTCCTCGTAGGATCCGCCCCAGCCGAAAGATGATGGCCCTCTCATACTCCTTCACAATCTGGGAGAGAAAGTAACACAGGCTGGGTAGTCATAGTTCTCCCCTTTTTATATATATATATATACACACACACACACACACACACACACACACACACACACACACACACACACACACACACACACACAATCGTTCAAAAGTTTGGGGTCACATAGAAATGTCCTTGTTTTTGAAAGAAAAGCTCATTTTTTGTCCATTAAAATAACATCAAATTGATCAGAAATACAGTGTAGACATTGTTAATGTTGTAAATGACTATTGTAGCTGGAAACGGCAGATTCTTTATGGACTATCTACATAGGCGCGTTGAGTAGAGGTCGACCGTTTATGATTTTTTAACGCCGATACCGATATTGATTATTGGAAGACCAAAAAAAGCTGATTTCGATTAATCGGCCGATTTTTATATATATATATAAATACAGTATATACTTGTGTAAGAATGACAATTACAGAAATACTGAATGAACAATGAACATGTTTATTTTAACTTAACATAATACATAAAGAAAATCAATTTAGTCTCAAATAAATAATGAATCATGTTCAATTTGGTTTAAATAATGCAAAAACACAGTGTTGGAGAAGAAAGTAAAAGTGCAATATGTGCAACAAGGCATAATATTCAACAAGGCAACTCCTATGACTAATTGGGAATGGGACGCAAGCGTAGGATTGATCACCCTGTCGCTGGCCGCCTTTGGGGAGGGTGTATAGTGTGAAAGGCCGAAACACCCTAGGAACCAAAGGTACACTACTGATGATGCGCTCCCCAAATTTCACCAGGCTCACTGTTCATTAACTCTTGGAAGTGCTTGCACAAAGGATAGTAACATCTCATCCTGTGTTCTTGGAATCATGTAAAAAGGCTAACGCTTAAGTTCCTTGTTTAGGACATGGGAACATGTGAAAGTTGGTAGTTCTTTTAAACATGACTCTTCAATATTCCCAGTTAAGACGGTTTAGGTTGTAGTTATTATAGGAATTATAGGACTATTTCTCTTTATACCATTTGTATTTCATATAGATATGACTATTGGATGTTTTTATAGGCACATTCGTATTGCCAGTCTAATTTCGGGAATTGACAGGCTTGAAGTCATAAACAGTGCTGTACCTCAAGCATTGCTAAGAGCTGCTGGCAAATGCAGTAAAGTGCAGTTTGAATGAATGCTTACGAGCCTGCTGCGGCCTACCACCGCTCAGTCAGACTGCTCTATCAAATATCAAATCATATACAGTGCCTTGCGAAAGTATTCGGAACCCTTGAACTTTGCGACCTTTTGCCACATTTCAGGCTTCAAACATAAAGATATAAAACTATTTTTTTGTGACGAATCAACAACAAGTGGGACACAATCATGAAGTAGAACGACATTTATTGGATATTTCAAACATTTTTAACAAATCAAAAACTGAAAAATTGGGCGTGCAAAATTATTCCGCCCCTTTACTTTCAGTGCAGCAAACTCTCTCCAGAAGTTCAGTGAGGATCTCTGAATGATCCAATGTTGACCTAAATGACTAATGATGATAAATACAATCCACCTGTGTGTAATCAAGTCTCCGTATAAATGCACCTGCATTGTGATAGTCTCAGAGGTCCGTTAAAAGCGCAGAGAGCATCATGAAGAACAAGGAACACACCAGGCAGGTCCGAGATACTGTTGTGAAGAAGTTTAAAGCCGGATTTGGATACAAAAAGATTTCCCAAGCTGTAAACATCCCAAGGAGCACGGTGCAAGCGATAATATTGAAATGGAAGGAGCATCAGACCACTGCAAATCTACCAAGACCTGGCCGTCCCTCTAAACTTTCAGCTCATACAAGGAGAAGACTGATCAGAGATGCAGCCAAGAGGCCCATGATCACTCTGGATGAACTGCAGAGATCTACAGCTGAGGTGGGAGACTCTGTCCATAGGACAATAATCAGTCGTATATTGCACAAATCTGGCCTTTATGGAAGAAAGCCATTTATGGAAGAGTGGCAAGAAGAAAGCCATTTCTTAAAGATATCCATAAAAAGTGTCGTTTAAAGTTTGCCACAAGCCACCTGGGAGACACACCAAACATGTGGAAGAAGGTGCTCTGGTCAGATGAAACCAAAATGGAACTTTTTGGCAACAATGCAAAACGTTATGTTTGGCGTAAAAGCAACACAGCTGAACACACCATCCCCACTGTCAAACATGGTGGTGGCAGCATCATGGTTTGGGCCTGCTTTTCTTCAGCAGGGACAGGAAAGATGGTTAAAATTGATGGGAAGATGGATGGAGCCAAATACAGGACCATTCTGGAAGAAAACCTGATGGAGTCTGCAAAAGACCTGAGACTGGGACGGAGATTTGTCTTCCAACAAGACAATGATCCAAAACATAAAGCAAAATCTACAATGGAATGGTTCAAAAATAAACATATCCAGGTGTTATAATGGCCAAGTCAAAGTCCAGACCTGAATCCAATCGAGAATCTGTGGAAAGAACTGAAAACTGCTGTTCACAAATGCTCTCCATCCAACCTCACTGAGCTTGAGCTGTTTTGCAAGGAGGAATGGGAAAAAATGTCAGTCTCTCGATGTGCAAAACTGATAGAGACATACCCCAAGCGACTTACAGCTGTAATCGCAGCAAAAGGTGGCGCTACAAAGTATTAACTTAAGGGGGCTGAATAATTTTGCACGCCCAATTTTTCAGTTTTTGATTTGTTAAAAAAGTTTGAAATATCCAATAAATGTCGTTCCACTTCATGATTGTGTCCCACTTGTTGTTGATTCTTCACAAAAAAATACAGTTTTATATCTTTATGTTTGAAGCCTGAAATGTGGCAAAAGGTCGCAAAGTTCAAGGGGGCCGAATATTTTCGCAATGCACTGTACTTCATTATAATGAACACACAGAAATACGAACCTTTGGTCATTAATATGGTCAAATCCGGAAACTATCATTTCGAAAACAAAACGTTTACTCTTTCAGTGGAATACGGAACCGTTCCGTATTTTATCGAACGGATGGCAACCCTAAATCTAAATATTGCGGTTACACTGCAAAACCTTCAATGTTATGTCATAATCATGTAAAATTCTGGCAAATTAATTACGGTCTTTGTTAGGAAGAAATTGTCTTCACACAGTTCGTAACGAGCCAGGTGGCCCAAACTGCTGCATATACCCTGACTCTGCTTGCACTGAACACAAGAGAAGTGACACAATTTCCCTAGTTAATACTGCCTGCAAATATACATTTATTTTAACTACATGTGCAGGTTTAAAAAATATATACTTGTGTATTGGTTTTAAGCTGTGATTCGATGATAAATTAACAGGCACCGCATTGATTATATGCAACGCAAAACAAGCTAGTTAACCTAGTAATATCATCAACCATGTGTAGTTAACTAGTGATTATGTGAAGATTGATTGTTTTTTATAAGATAAGTTTAATGCTAGCTAGCAACTTACCTTGGCTTCTTGCAGCCACAAGGTCCTTTTGATGCTGCACTTACGTAACAGGTGGTCAGCCTGCCACGCAGTCTCCTCGTGGATTGCAATGTAATCTGCCATAATTGGCATCAAAAAGGCTGATTAACGATTGATATGAAAACTTGAAATTGGACCTAATTAATCGGTCAACCTCTAGTACAGAGGCCCATTATCAGCAACCATCACTCCTGGGTTCCAATGGAACGTTGTGTTAGCTAATGCAAGTTTATAATTTTAAAAGTCTAATTGATCATTAGAAAACCCTTTTGCAATTATGTTAGCACAGCTGAAAACTGTTGTCCTAATTAAAGAAGCAATAAAACTAGCCTTCTTTAGACTAGTTGAGTATCTGGAGCATCAGCATTTGTGGGTTCGAGTACAGGCTCAAAATGGCCAGAACAAATAACTTTCTTCTGAAACTCGTTAGTCTATTCTTGTTCTAAGGAAGGCTATTCCATGCGAGAAATTGCCAAGAAACTGAAGATCTCATACAACGCTGTGTACTACTCCCTTCACAGAACAGCACAAACTGTCTCTAACCAGAATAGAAAGAGGAGTGGGAGGCCCCGGTGCATGACTGACCAAGAGGACAAGTACATTAGCGTGTATAGTTTGAGAAACAGCCATCTCAACTGGCAGCTTCATTAAATAGTACCCGCAAAACACCAGTCTCAACGTTAACAGTGAAGAGGCGACTCCGGGATGCTGGCCTTGTAGTGTATATATGTTTTTTAACCCCTTTTTCCTCCCCAATTCTGTGGTTTCCAATTGGTAGTTACAGTTTTGTCTCATCGCTGCAACTCCCGTACAGCTCGGGAGAGGCGAAGTTTGAGAGCCGTGCGTCCCCCGAAACACAACCCAACCAAGCCGCACTACTTCTTGACACAATGCCCACTAAACCCGGAAGCCAGCCACACCAATGTGTCAGAGGAAACACCGTACACCTGGCGACCGTGTCAGCGTGCACTGCTCCCGGCCCGGCACGGAGCCTGGACTCTAATCCAGAATCTCTAGCGGTGCAGCCGCTGGGATTCTCTGCCTCTAACCCTATTACAGGGGCTGAGTCACTGGCTTACTGGGGCTCTCTCATGCCGTCCCTGGAAGGGGTGCGTCACCTGAGTGGGCTGATTCACTGATGTGGTCATCCTGTCTGGGTTGGCGCCCCCCCCTTGGGTTGTGCCATGGCGGAGATCTTTGTGGGCTATACTCAGCCTTGTCTCAGGATGGTAAGTTGGTGGTTGAAGATATCCCTCTAGTGGTGTGGGGGCTGTGCTTTGGCAAAGTGGGTGGGGTTATATCCTTCCTGTTTGGCCCTGTCCGGGGGTGTCCTCGGATGGGGCCACAGTGTCTCCTGACCCCTCCTGTCTCAGCCTCCAGTATTTATGCTGCAGTAGTTTATGTGTCAGGGGGCTAGGGTCAGTTTGTTATATCTGGAGTACTTCTCCTGTCCTATTCGGTGTCCTGTGTGAATCTAAGTGTGCGTTCTCTAATTCTCTCCTCTCTTTCTTTCTCTCTCTCGGAGGACCTGAGCCCTAGGACCATGCCCCAGGACTACCTGACATGATGACTCCTTGCTGTCCCCAGTCCACCTGGCCGTGCTGCTGCTCCAGTTTCAACTGTTCTGCCTTATTATTATTCGACCATGCTGGTCATTTATGAACATTTGAACATCTTGGCCATGTTCTGTTATAATCTCCACCCGGCACAGCCAGAAGAGGACTGGCCAACCCACATAGCCTGGTTCCTCTCTAGGTTTCTTCCTAGGTTTTGGCCTTTCTAGGGAGTTTTTCATAGCCACCGTGCTTCTACACCTGCATTGCTTGCTGTTTGGGGTTTTAGGCTGGGTTTCTGTACAGCACTTTGAGATATCAGCTGATGTACGAAGGGCTATATAAATAAATTTGATTTGATTTGATTTGCAGCTAGCACTGCGATGCAGTGCCTTATACCAATGCGCCACTTGGGAGGCCCCCTCTCCCCTTTTTGACTAACTTTTCACTACACTGGTAATTGAGATATCATATGTAAAGTCTATGAACATACGGAGAGGGAACTGTCAGATGCGTCACAATACCCCCTGAACTAGCCGCATTTGGAGCCAAATTTGAAATGGAATACATTGAATACATGCAGCAGGGACGGAAAAAATAAATATATGAATTTAAATGCATTTTCGGAAGGTCTGTGTCACCATTCATGAACTACATTAAATATATACACTGAACAAAAATATAAATGCAACAAGTTGGCTTCAGGTTTCATGATCTGAAAATGTTGTGCACAAGTTTGTTTAGATTCTTGTTAGTGAGAATGTCTCCTTTGCCAAAATAATCCATCCACCTGACAGGTGTGGTATATCAAGAAACTGATTAAACAGCATGAACATTAAACAGGTGCAGTTGTCACACAACACAATGCCACAGATGTGTCAAGTTTTGAGGTAGCATGCAAGTGACATGGTGACTGCAGGAATGTCCACCAGAGATGTTGCCAGATAATTGAGTGTTTATTTCTCTACCATAAGCCGCCTCCAATGTTGTTTTAGAGAATTTAGCAGTATGTCCAACCGGTCTCACACCCGCAGACCACGTGTATGGCCTTGTGTGGGCGAGTGGTTTGCTGATGTCAACGTTGTGAACCGAGTTGCCCATGGTGGGGTTGTGGTATGGGCAGGCATAAGCTACGAACAATGAACACAATTTGAATGAACAGAGATACCGTGATGAGATCCTGAGGCCCATTGTTAGGCCCATATTTTTAAAAGGAATCTGTGCATGCATCTTTAGTAACCCTGTGCATGCATCTTTAGTAACCCTGTGCTTGGCGTGACTGTTATGGGAAGAGCAAAACATTCGATATGCCCTGAAATATTTTGATATGCAACCTGTAACAAAAATGTAAGAGGACCAGTTCTTCTATAGTGAAGCAAATCTCACATCTGTGCTGTTTCCGAGCAATGTTGTTAGGCTACATTGTATCGTTCAAAATCATTTCACTTCACCAAGACGTCCAAGTTCTTCAAGTTTACCACTACAGTGCCTTCAGAAAGTATTCATATCCCTTGATGTCACGTCCTGAACTTAGTTCCTTTGTTATGTGTCTATTTTAGTTTGGTCAGGGCATGAGTTGGGATGGGCATTCTATGTTTTGTGTTCTATGTTTTCTATTTCTATGTGTTTGGCCTGGTATGGTTCACAATCAGAGGCAGCTGGCAATCGTTGTCTCTGATTGAGAGCCATACTTAGGCAGCCTGTTTTCCCACTATGATTTGTGGGTAGTTATTTTCTGTTTAGTGTTTTTTGTTGCACCTTACAGAACTGTTCCTTTGTCGGTTTGTTGTTTTTGTTCAGTATTCATCTTTATTAAAATTATTATGAATTACGTACCACGCTGCACTTTGGTCCTCTTCTCCTTCTCCCGACGACAATCGTTACACTTGACTTATTCCACATTTTGTTGTGTTACAGCCTGAATTCAAAATGGATTATATAGTTGTTTTTTTCTCACCCATCTACACACAATACCGCATAATGTCAAAGTGAAAAAATGTTTGAAAGATTTTTACTTATGTATTGAAGATGAAATACCAAAATCTAGTTTACACCCCTGAGACAATACTTTGTAGAAGCAACTTTGGCGGCGATAACAGCTTTGAATCGTCTTGGGTATCTGTATCAGCTTTGCACAACATGGGTATTTTCTCCCATTCTTCCTGGCAGACTTTCTCAAAAACTCTTAAGTTAGATGGGGGAGCAGTGATGAACATCAATCATAAAGTCTTTCCACAAATGTTCAATGGAATTCAAGTCTGGGCTTTGGCTGGGCCACTAAATGACTTTAACAGTCTTGTTCTGAAGCCATTCTAGCATTGCTTTGGCTGTCCTGTTGGAACGTAAATCTTCGATCCCAGTCTAAGGTTGTTTGCATTCTGAAGCAGGTTCCCATCAAGGATTTACCTGTATTTGGCTCCATTCATTGTTCCCTGTATCCTTGCTAATCTTTCAGTCCCTGCTGCTGAAAAGCATCCCCATAACATGATGGTGCCGCCACAGTGCTTCACGGTGTGGATGGTGTTAGACGGGTGATGAGCTGTGCCTGGTTCTCTTCAGACATAGCGCCTTGCATTCAGGCCAAATAGTACATTTTTTGTCTCATCAGACCATAAAATCTTTTGCCTTATGCTCTCAGAATTTTTCACATGCCTTTTTGCAGTCCAGGCGTGCAGTCCTGTGACTTCTTCTCAGGAGTCGCTTCTGTCAGGCCAATTCCCAATGATGGACACCACAGTGCTCTTGGAAACTTTCAACACTCTAGAAATAGTTTTATACACTCCCTCAGATATGTGCCTCATCAGAATTCCCTCTCAGAGATACGGACAGTCCCCTGAACATCATGGAATAGTTTCTGCTCTGACATGCTCTTTCAACTGTGGGGGTCGAAAAGTATTCAGACCCCTTGACATTTTCCATATTTTGTTACGTTACAGCCTTATTCTAAAATGTATTAAATATAATTTTTTTCACATCAACCTACACACAATACCCAATAACAGGTTTTTTCTTTTTTTTTTTGTATTAAAAATATGTATTACAAATAAAAAAACACAGGAATATGTTATTTACATAAGTATTCAGATCCTTTGCTATGAGACTCAAAATTCAGCTCAGGTGCATCCTGTTTCCTTTGATCATCCTGGAGATGATTCTACAACTTGATTGGAGTCCACCTGTGGTAAATTCAATTGATTGGATATGATTTGGAAAGGCACACATCTGTCTATATTTGCCTACTCAACTTTCAGAACCGGTGCCTAGGTAAAATCACTGGGGAAGCCAAGCCAAGTCAGTAAAAAGAACATATTACAACCTAGGTTGTGATAATTGCGTTGTTTGCTCTATAACCCAATCATTAATACACCACCGTGACATACAATAAGGCAGAGACAACAGTCACACAGTGGCGGAATAAATTAAATTACACATTAGTTTGTATCATCACAGACCCAGAGAACAACATCTGTCCAAAGTCCACAAAGCAAATATTGCATGTAACAAACAGTTACATGACCTACAGCATGGTCCAGCAAGTTCATGTTTTCTATAAACAACTACTGATTGAACCACGGAATTACCACAGGCACAATTTAAACATCATCAAATCAACTAGGCTATAATACAGTGAAAACTAACTTAAAGACAATTTAGTCCAATCAATGTTGCTAAATTTCACGTGGCTAGCCATGGTACTGATTTCTGTCTGTGTGTATGTGGTAAGAGTAAAAACATTTGACTCACCCTAATTGTGAACGCTAATTCCATTCTCTTTTTCAAGTTGGCAAAACGGTCTATGTCTCTGTCATACAGTACACTTTTAGTTTTTGTTGCCATAGGCTACTAAACTAAAACGCTTGCTAGCCTAATTTCCTGGCATGGGCAACAATGAACCAGCTAAGTTTGCAAGATAGTCAACGTGAGCGTACTAGGCTACATCTAGGACCGAGGTAAAGTTAGTTTTATATTCATACATTCGGACATTCAACAGACATTCGGCAAAAGCCATTTCCAAATGTAAAAATCAATAACTAATTCACCGTTTGTCACAGAATCATCAAACTAGATATGAGTTATTCTATAAATTTCAAGCATACTTTTGAAACCTTTGTTTTGAATACAAATTCCAGTTTTGATTTGATAGAAAACGCGGTATAAATCAATAACGTGTTCACTGATTATGACATAATCATCAAAATAGGTAGGATTTTTTCTATTACAATTTTTAGTGCAACAGTTACATGACACAACAGTCATTTTTTTATTTATACTTCTCTAATTTAACAGCAAAGAGGCCCCTTCCAATCATTTTCTATTTTGGCTTTGTTGAAGTCCTTCTTTGTCATCTCCATTCAAGCTGAATGGTACTATCTCCTGAGGGGGCGGCAGGGTAGCCTAGTGGTTAGAGCTTTGGACTAGTAACCGAAAGGTTGGAAGATCAAATCCCCGAGCTGACAAGGTACAAATCTGTCGTTCTGAACAGTGCAATGACAACCCACTGTTCCTAGGCCGTCATTGAAAATAAGAATTTGTTCTTGACTGACTTGCCTAAAGGAAAAAAAAAAAATGGATTCAGCTGTTCAACACTTACAGCCAAATGTTTAATACCCCGGGTATTCCCAGAACATATTCTGGAAAGTCTATAGACTCAGGGGTCACTTTATTAGTGAACAGTGAACTTTGCTTCTGGAACAGTGTGAATTCAAAACAGTCGATGAAACTGGGAAAGGAGATAGACTGTTAGAGTTTATTACAGTCAGTACAAGTGTTTTAACTTTTCTGAGTTAAGACCATCAACGACTGTGCTGTCATTTTGCACATTCTAAAGTCCAACAAACAGTAACAGAATACCTGAATACTTCTCCGCATGCTTTAGTGTCTAGCAAGCCAAGACCACGGGACTTAGTGTATGTAGGAGCAATTTAATTTTCGTGAATAAGGTGGTGAACCTAATAAAGTGGCAACTGAGTGTAAATATCACAAACAACTCCTTTTGAGCAGTGTCTGTCTGTTATACGTTTGATCAATGGGTCTAATGGTAAATCTGATCCCCAAGCTCCTCACAGGCTCACTTAGATACATAGAGTTGGAGGTAAAGAAAAAAATATGAAACTAGGACATTAAAACACTGGCAGAATTCTTTCATCCACATACATTCACATAAAATATATATTTTAAAGTATAAATACCCTTCAAAGACCACTGTCTTTCTGGACTTTTTTAAAGGTTTGCAAATAGTTATTTCTACAAGTAATGTGAATTGAAAGAGATTTGGTAATACCTATGTAGGTGACGTAGTTTATACACTGGTATAATAGGTATTATGTGTGGTAGTTGCACAGCTGCCTGCTGAATTATGTAGAGTTGATATTTGGCCAGTTGATATTTGTTTCATTAAAAAAATTGGTTTTGTCCTAGATTTGAATGCTTAGTGCAAGTAGATTGCGGAGCGGTTCACATACAGTTCAGAGGCAAATCATCATGTATTAGCCGAAAAACAAAACATGTACCGTCCACTTCTTATATTTGTGTTTTGTTTTGTTATCCACCCCTGGTATCTTTCAATACCTATGCTAGTATATATATATTTACACAGTATACATGTACACTACCGTTAAAAATGTTGGGGTAACTTAGAAAGAGTGACCCCGTGTCACGCCCTGACCATAGGGAGCCTTGTTATTTCTCTATTTGGTTAGGTCAGGGTGTGATTTGGGTGGGCATTCTATGTTTTCTGTTTCTTTGTTTTTGGCCGAGTGTGGTTCCCAATCAGAGGCAGCTGTCTATCGTTGTCTCTGATTGGGAATCATACTTAGGCAGCCCTTTTTCCCACATTTAGGTAGTGGGATCTTGTCTTTGTTTGTTGCATGTGTTGCACTCTGAAGCTTTACGTTTGTTGTATTGTTTATTGTTTTTTTGGTGGAACATTAATAAAGAAAATTCACGCCTACCACGCTGCACCTTGGTCCGGTCTTCTACCACTAACGACGGACGTAACACCCGGTGCACAACTGAGCAAGAGGACAAGTACATTAGAGTGTTTAGTTTGAGAAACAGACGCCTCACAAGTCCTCAACTGGCAGTTTCATTAAATAGTACCCGCAAAACACCAGTCTCAACATCAACAGTGAAGAGGCGACTCCGGGATGCTGGCCTTCTAGGCAGGGTAGCAAAGAAAAAGCCATATCTCTGTCCAGTGTCCGTGTTCTTTTGCCCATCTTAATATTTTATTTTTATTGGCCAGTCTGAGATTTGGCTTTTTCTTTGCACCTCTGCCTAGAAGGCCAGCATCCCGTAGTTTCTCAGAACAAGAATAGACTGACGAGTTTCAGAAGAAAGTTATTTATTCTGGCCATTTTGAACCTGTAATCGAACCCACAAATGCTGATGTTCCAGATACTCAACTAGTCTAAAGAAGGCCAGTTTTATTGCTTCTTTAATCAGAATATCCGTTTTCAGCTGTGCTAACATAATTGCAAAAGGGTTTTCTAATGATCAATTAGCCTTTTAAAATGATAAACTTGGATTAGCTAACACAACGTGCCATTGGAACACAGGAGTGATGGTTGCTGATAATGGGCTTCTGTATGCCTATGTAGATATTCCATAAAAAATCTGCCATTTTCAGCTACAATAGTGAGTTACAACATTAACAATGTCTACACTGTATTTCTGATCAATGTGATGTTATTTCATGGACAAAAAATTGCTTTTCTTTCAAAAACAAGGACATTTCTAAGTGACCCCAAACTTTTGAACGGTAGTGTGTGTCACTCTTAGTTTTCCTTATCTCCACTGTGGAATGTTCATGTTGATCCTCTTGGTTGTCTTGGTCCTCTTGATCCATCCACCTGTCTTCTTTGTTAGTCAAGCCTGACCCCTTAATCCCATAGTTTTTTCCTGTAATCTAATTGAATTTGACTGAAGATACAGAATTTTATGCCCGGGCCCTTCTAATAGGGTATAACAGACTCGTTAGAAGTTTGACCACACGCCCTCTAGTCAAACTACATGCCCTCTATCAAATCAAAACTGGAATTTTTACTCAAAACAAAGGTTGTAAATGTATGCTAGACATTTATAGAATAAATCATACCTAGCTTGTTGATTCTGTCATAATCAGTGAAAATTTTATTGATTTATACAGCTTTAAATGGCATTTTATAGAGGTTATGTGTTTCTATCGAATCAGAAGTGGAATGTTTACTCAAATCAAAGGTTGTAAAAATATACTAGACATTTATAGAATAAATCATACCTAGTTTGATGATTCTGTGACAAACGGTGAATTGGTTATTGATTTATATCGCTTTAAATGGCATCTATAAATTGCATGTATTTTTATCAAATCAAAACTGGAATTAGTTATTACTCAAAGCAAAAGCTTGTAAAAGTATGCTAGACACTTATAGAATATATCATACTTACTTTGATGTTTGTGACAAACTGTGAAGTATTTATTGATTTATAAAGATTTAAATAGCATTTTAAAGATTTTATGTATTTCCATCTAATCAAAACTGGAATTTTTATTCAAAACAAAGGTTGTAAAAGTATTCTAGACATAAATAGAATAAACCATATCTATTTTTATGTTTGTGAATTAGTTATTGATTTTTACCATTTTAAATGGCTGATGAATGCCTGTTGAATGCCTGATGAATGTCTGTTGAATGTCCGAATGAGTGACTGTAAAACCAACTTTACATCTAGGCTATATATTGAACTTATTGAATCATCTCAGGCCAGTGGAACAATATATGACTTTATGGTTAGATCAGAATCGCCATCATAATCATTGGCCTGTAAAGATACTGTTAGTCAAAACAACAAGTCCAAATCACCATCTCAAATCAATGGCAAAAGGCCATATTTAGCAAGCTAGCTACTGCAGGACAACACAAGCAGACTAGAAACAGACACTTTTTTCTAAGAATTACATTTTGCTTTAGATGTGATTTGATTGGTGTGAAGGCCTCCCTTGGGGGTCATTTTACAGTGCCTGGACAACCCACTGTTGAGCTCAAGTCAACGCTGATTGGCTAATAATTTTATACTTTTTTAATCAAGGGAGGCAAATGCTTGCTGGCATCAATCAATCAATCAAATTCTACGGTGGCAACATGTCATACTCTTTTTTCCAGATAGCATCAGATACATGGGCTACATAGGGGCACTGTTTCCCTCGCTCAGATTATTTATCTGGTGAGATTCAGCCACTTGTGAATTGAAGGGAAATTATGAAAACACAAAGACAAAAGAGAAATGATCTTGGTCAAATATTTTGGCATCCATGAATACACAACACTGTTGCCCTCTGAAGAGGAAACAACGGAATGTAGGCAAGTCTAACCACATCACTCCCAAATGGCACAGATCTGAGATGTTCTTTCACTATAGAAGCACTGGTCCTCTGAAATTCTCATTCCAAGATTCACATAAAGATATTTAGGGTTATTTGATGGTCTGCTCTGCCATTCCTCCCCTTCACACCAGGGCTGCCAAGAATGGACCCATCAAAAAACTATAAAGCAGCTTCCCACTATCATGAGATGTCAATATTTAATGTATTACATGAATGGTGACGCAGCCCTTCCAAAAATACAGTCCATTTAAATCATATTTTCTTTCCACCATGCTCCATGTAATCAGTGTAATCCATTTCAAATTTGGCTCCCACTGCAGCTAACTTCCAGGCCATTATGACACATCTAGCAGTTATTTTTCTATATGTTCCTAGTTTAAAGTGTGTAAACATCTAACAATACAACCTTGACGGATGGTGCTGCATCATGAGTAGGAGAGAAAGGCCATTTAGAAGCATGCTGGTTCGCGATCAATTCACAGAATAAATAGACTCACACAAATGACACCCCTAACCAGTTCTCAGTTCACAGACCATCCAGCTTGTGTAGATGTACAGGTAATGACTGTACCTTAATACACATCCATATGGAGAGAGGCAGAGTCGCGAGCATCAGAAGGATGGATAATCCGACAATGATCCACCCACATAAGCCAATACCAATATCTGGGCTCTCCAAGGCTGAAAGACAATACAAAAACATACCAACAGTGTGAAATATAACTGCAAACAGAAAATGTACATTCTCACATCCCAGCCAACCCAAGAGCAGCCCCTTCCACATCATGCATTTCTGGTAGCATCATTCTTCAAAATGTTTCATCCGTATTCTTCTGTGATCTGCCAAGTCTAGTTTATGTAGCTGAAATTGTGCATCAGCTACTGTACCTAGGCTACAAACAATTAGGCTGAAAATTGTTTTAGAACTGCTGGTAATACCCAGATATGCATGTGTCTCAAGTTAAGCATCCAATCCGAAAGCATCCAATCCAGATGACTGGGATATCACACTAACCTTTCCCTAAATTCACACCCTGAACCACCTACCACAACAATGAATCAATCAGATTATTGTTAGATTAGGATGAAAATAAACAGTCTAGAAGAGATTAAGTTTATCCACTGAGCAACTGTTCAAATTAAATTTGGTTAATGCAAACAGCGCTAAAGCTTTACTTGTTGAATTAAACCTACCTAATTAGCTATCGAACAAGTAGCTAATTCCCCTGACATACTCAAAAGGAACCTACCTACCTGTATCAGAATCACATGCAAACTACAGAGATACTGTATACCATAATATTCAGATGATTTACAATGGTAACATTACAAGCCTTGGCATTCACATGAGGGGGGATACACCACTACTGTAGCAGGGTTGGGTCAATTCTGAATTGAGTGGAGTGATTTCACGCCAATGGGAGCGGAAAATACTTTGGGTATCTCAGATTGATCTGACAATTCTCACATAGGCGCTTCAATGGGAGGAAGGATGTTTAACATGCTTTTTACATTTGTATCCCCATTTTTGGGGGAGAAAATCATGATGAAAGTTGCAATTTTTGAACCTTTTTAGACCTATGTCTCCTGTAAGACCCTATGATCTGTGAACCGTACATGATACAGACAACAACTTGGTGTCATTATAATCCTTATAGCATTCTCTCAAATATGGAGCATGTCTAGATTCTGAAATACACATTTTCACATTCATTTGTTCAATATTAAAAATAAAATCTCAACTTGGTTTAACATTATTTGTAACAATATACATGTCAAAATTCCAGAGTGTGCTCTCTGGTTCTTTTAATGATATGACCCATTTTATACATAGAAATTGACATTATAGATCATTAACCAATCACAGCTCTCTTTTAGGATTGCATATTCCTTAAGTCACAAGCAAAGGGAGTTCCCTGTGAATCCATTTTCCCATTCTCTGTTGATGTTCATAAAATTGATCATACCTCCAGAATTAGCAGAGACCCCACTTTGGAAATGTGATGTACATGTAGAGTATATTGTTCCAAATAATGTCTTAAAATAAACTAAATCAAAAGGATAGTTTGGAAATATTAATATTAATATGTTTAATGTTGAATACATTAATGTGACATACTCCAGAATCTGTATCATGTACAGATCACAGATCATGGGGTCTTGGGGCGCAGGTAGCCATGAGGTTAGAGTGTTGGGCCAGTAACCAAAAGTTTGCTGGATCGAATCCTCGAGCTGACAAGGTTAAAATCTGTCGTTCTGCCCCTAAGCAAGGCAGTTAACCCACTGTTTCTGGGCGCCGAAGACGTGGATGTCGATTATGGCAGCCCCACGCACCTCTCTGATTCAGAGGGGTTGGGTTAAATGCAGAAGACACATTTCAGTTGAATGCATTCAGTTGTACAACTGACTAACGTAAACTCACCCCATTCCATACAAATGTGCGCAACCGCAACATTCAAACGAGGCTACAAAGAAAACTAATGGGACTGTAGCGACTGTGTTGACTTCAAAATCGGGGGTGTGAACTAGGTTTCTATTCAAGCGTTGATCGACATGGTAATGGCTCTAAAGTATTGGAGAAAAGTTGAAAAAACAGACCCTCCATTACATCGGGACGTGTCATGTCGTAACGTACAGCACGCATAAAGCAACTATTTCTGTCTTACAATCTCTCTTCACCAGGTGTAGCACTTCTCTCATCCTTTAAAAACAAGAAATGAACAGTGACGGGGGTAAGGGGGGGATACCTAGTCATTTTTTGCGTCATCATTGCATGCGATCATCATTCTCAAAGCCGCTGTTCACTTATAAGATCACTTTAGCACCGCCTGAAAAACCCGATTAAAATTCGACACAAACCTTCAAATAGGTATGTAATGACACATTATATAAACTCTTTATAGTGTTTTATTTACATTTTAAAGGCGATAAGGTGATAAGTAGGACAGATCGAGTGAAAAAAAGCAATTTTCCCACACAACATCTCTCCTTCTCACTATCACACATTAGTTTCGCTTCGCATTTTTAAAAAGACCCGACGGGGCTCATTACCTTGTTGAATCATGCAGAACGGGCAGCGTTTAGGTCATGTAATTGATTCTTTTGGAAAAGGGAGAAATTGTGCTTTACAATGGTATTGACATTACAGCTGATCTGAAAGTATTACGTTTTTGGGGCTCAAAAATAAGGTCAATTGTACAGACCGAGGGGATGTACAAAAGTGAGTGAGTTTACGTTACATGCATCCTGTAAAGAATCATGATGTAAAAACCATTTCAAACATCCTTCCTCCCAATTAAGTTTCTATGTGAGAATTCCCATAACAATCTGAGATACCAAAAATATTTTCAGCTCCCGCTGGCATAGAATCGCCCAGATGCAAATTGCTCTTTAATTCCAATTCAATTATTGAATTGAATTAAATTCAGAAATGCCTAATTAACCCTAAACCTGTACAAGCAAGGGATAAGAATGTTGCCAGCCAATATGACAATGAAACATTTAGAACGAACGACTGGGTCGCGTCGATAGAAAGAGAACAAAAAGACTGAACGATTGGGTCGCGTCTCTGGCAACCGAATCAATAGAACGAACGACCAGACGGCTTGGGTAGCAACCATAGATTTGCTTTGTTTCTTGTGGAAGGATGAAATAATATGAATAAATTATCAAAATAATATTTTTTTATGAAAATATGTCTATCATTATTTTAATATTTTGTTAACCGGTTGTATAAATTAAGCGACCACTTCCTAGAGACATAGGGTTTGGACTATTGTTTTTCTGATGCAAACATAAACATTGAATGAAATAATAATTTTATGGGTGAACACCATATATACTCATTTGAGTATAGCAGATTTACGTTTACTATGTTAAGTCTAGTCTACGAGACCATGCTGGGCTATGATACTAACTATAACACTGAATTCTGAATTTGATCTGGCAAATCGACGTTGGGCAAATAGCCTAACTAGGCAACTGCCCAACACTGCAGGCAAACTGTATTGAATGCAAAATTGTAATGTGACAAAAACGTAAGTTAACCATTATGTCTGATACATAATGCGTGCGTGCGTCGCACACCACAACGGTGTTTTGTAGGGTGGGTCTCTGTTCCACTGCTTTCTTTGGTCATGTGTTGATTTGACCAACTAAAGATGACCAAATGTAGATATCAGCAGACTTAAGTAAATAAACTGGATTAGGCCTACCTGCTTGACGTTCCCGTCTTTTACTCTCTCTAATTGAAATGGTTTCTTTGCCGTCTTCCTCCATTGTAAAATACAGTTCAGTCACTGACCTCAGTACTGTCGCTTCAGTCGAGTATGTGTGTTGATGCAAATGAGCGTGTTTGTGTCACAAGATAAGACGTCCTCTGGGGGATGTACTGACATATCTCACTTCATTTTCATGCACTTTGTCACCCCCTACTGGGTCAAGCACACACACAAAAAAACTATGATGACGTGGCTTTATAACAACAAATGATGTAGCCCGATAATTTGGCTTGCTGAAAAGGAAAATGACCCAGCTGCATTATTTGGCAACTCTTGGAGGACAGTTGCTAAAAAAACATGATTTAAGCGCTGAGGCCCCTCATTTGGGTTTTACACACATAAATATTAGGAGGGTTTTAATATATCAAGTTTCAAGTTTTAATGTCACTTGAGCAAGTACAATGAATTGCCTTTCTTGCATTAATACCAAAAATGCAGTAATCAACAGCAATGAAGTACTAAAAATAGCATAAGGTAGAACAAAAACACACAATAAATAAAATAAGAAAAACACAAGTAGTAAGTAAGCTACAGTTGGAAGTCGGAAGTTTCCATACACCTTAGCAAAATACATTTAAAATCTGGTTTTCACAATTCCTGACATTTAATCCAAGTAAAATTCCCTATCCTAGGTCACTTAGGATCACCACTTAATTTTAAGAATGTGAAATGTCAGAATAATAGTATTGAGTAATATATATCAGCTTTTATTTATTTTGTCACATTCCCAGTGGGTCAGAAGTGTACATACACAAATTAGTATTTGGTAGCATTGCCTTCAAATTGTTTAACTTGGGGCAAACGTTTGGGGTAGCCTTCCACAAGCTTTCCACAATAAGTTGGGTGAATTTTGGCCCATTCCTCCTGACAGGGCTGGTGTAACTGAGTCAGGTTTCTAGGCCTCCTTGCTCGCACACACTTTTACAGTTCTGCCAACAAATGTTCCTTGGGATTGAGGTCAGGGCTTTGTGATGGCCACTTCAATACCTTGACTTTGTTGTCCTTAAGCCATTTTGCCAGAACTTTGGAAGTATGCTTGGGGTTATTGTCCATTTGGAAGACCCATTTGCGACCAAGCTTTAACTTGAACTGACTGATGTCTTGAGATGTTGCTTCAATATATCCACATAATTTTCCTTACCTCATGATGCCATCTATTTTGTGAATGCTGCCACCCCCGTGTTTCACGGTTGGGATGGTGTTCTTCGGCTTGCAAGCCTCCCCCTTTTTCCTCCAAACCTAACGATAAGTCATTATGGCTAAACAGTTCTATTTTTGTTTCATCAGACCAGAGGGCAAAAAGTACGATCTTTGTCCCCATGTGCAGTTGCAAATCGTAGTCTGGCTTTTTTTATTGTGGTTTTGGAGCAGTGGCTTCTTCCTTGCTGAGCGTCCTTTCAGGTTATGTTGATACAAGACTCTCTAGGAGACAGAACGCGTCTCCTTCCTGAGCGGTATGACGGCTGCGTGATCCCATGGTGTTTATACTTGCATACTATTGTTTGTACAGATGAACGTGGTACGTTCAGGCATTTGGAAATTGCTCCCAAGGATGAACCAGACTTGTGGAGGTCCACATTTATTTTCTGAGGTCTTGGCTAATTTCTTTTGATTTTCCCATGATGTCAAGCAAAGAGCCATTGAGTTTGAAGGTAGGCCTTGAAATACATCCACAGGTAGACAGACCTCCAATTGACTCAAATTATGTCAATTTGCCTATCAGAAGATTCTAAAGCCATGACATAATTTTCTGGAATTTTCCAAGCTATTTAAAGGCACAGTCAAATTAGTGTATGTACATTTTTGACCCACTGGAATTGTGAGACAGAGAATTATAAGTGAAATAATCTGTCTGTAAACAATTGTTGGAAAAATTACTTGTGCCATGCACAAAGTAGATGTCCTAACCGACTTGCCAAAACTATAGTTTGTTAACAAGAAATTTGTGGAGTGGTTGAAAAACGAGTTTTAATGACTCCAACCTAAGTGTATGTAAACTTCCGACATCAACTATGTATACAGGGTCAGTTCCAATACCCTATTTAAAATGGAGTGGTAGAGGTAGAAATGTATAAGAGTAAGGAGTAAGGTGACTAGGCTTCGGGATATAGAAACAGAGTACTACCAGAGTATATGATGATTGTATGTGAGTGTGTGCTTGTGTGTAGAGTCAGTTTAAATGTGTTATGTGTGTGTGATTAAATTAAGTGTGTGTGTGTGATAGTCGGTGTAGCCATTTTGATAGTGATTTAGCAGTCTTAGGGCTTGGGGATAAGCTGTTCAGGAGCCTGTTGGTGTCAGGCTTGATGCACCGGTACTGCTTGCCATGCGGAAGCAGAAAGAACATTCTATGGCTTGGGTGGATGGATTCTTTAATGATTTTCCGGGACTTCCTTTTACACCGCCAGGTCACTGGATGGCAGCGAGCTCGGCCCCAGTGACATACTGGGCTGTCCGCACGACACATGCAATTAAGGGTGGTGCTGTTGCCATAACAAGCAGTGATGCAGCTTGTCAATATGCTCTCAACGGTGCAGCATTTTGAGGATTTGAGGGCTAATGCCAAAACTCCTGAGGGAGTAGAGGTGCTGTGAAGAAGGTGTGACAGCTCCTCGACCCGTTCCACTGCAGCCCCGTCGATATGGATGGGGGCGTGCTCGCCCAGCCGTTTCCTGTAGTCCACGATCAGACCCTTGGTCTTACTGATGTTGAAGGAGAGGTTGTTGTCCTGGCACCACACTGCCCGGTCACTGATCTCCACCCTGTAGGCTGTCTCATATTCGCCAGTGATCAGGCCTACCACCGTTGTGTCATCAGCAAACTTGATGATGGTGGTGGAATTGTGCGTGGCCACACAGTCGTGGGTGAACAGGGATTACAGGGGAGGACTAAGCACACACCCCTGTGGGGTCTCCGTGTTGAGGGTCAGTGTGGCGGAGGTGATGTTGCCTACCCTCTCTACCTGGAGTCGGCCTATCAGGAAGTCTAGGATCCAGTTGTAGAGGGAGATGTTCAGTCCCAGGGTCCTAAGATTGGTGACGAGCTTGGAGCGGACAATGGTGTTGAACACTGAGCTGTAGTCAATGAACAGCATTCTCACATACAGTGCCAGTCAATCTACCCATTCCATGTTTTTTCTTTATTTTGACTATTTTCGAAATTGTCGAATGATAGTGAAGACATCAAAACTATGAAATAACACATATGGAATCATTTAGTAACCAAAACAGTGTTAAACAAATAAAAATATATGTTATATTTGAGATTCTTCAATGTAGCCACCCTGTGCCTTGATGACAGCTTTGCACACTCACGCATTCTCTCAATCATCTTTATTTCAATTAACATGTGTGCCTTGATAAAAGTTAATTTGTGGAATGTCTTTCCTTAATGCTTTTGAGACAATCAGTTGTGTTGTGACAAGGTAGGGGTGTTATACTGAAGATATCCCTATTTGGTAAAAGACCAAGTCCGTATTATGGCAAGAACAGCTCAAATAAGCAAAGAGAAACAAGAGTCAATCCTTACTTTAAGACATGAAGGTCAGTCAATGGGGAACATTTCCAGAACTTTGAAAGTATCTTCAAGTGCAGTCGCAAAAAAACATCAAGCGCTATGATAAAACTGTCTCTCATGAAGACCGCCACAGGAAAGGAAAACCCAGAGTTATCTCTGCTGCAGAGGATAAGTTCATTAGAGTTACCAGCCTCAAAAATGGCAGCCCAAAACATTTTTTCCACAGAGTTCAAGTAACAGACACATCTCAACATCAACTGTTCAGAGGAGACTGCATGAATCAGGCCTTTGTGGTCAAATTGCTGCAAAGAAACCACTATTAAAGGACACCAATAATGTCACGCCCTGACCTCAGAGAGCCGTTTTATTTCTCTATTTGGTTAGGTCAGGGTGTGATGTGGGGTGGGCATTCTATGTTTTGTTTTCTATGTTTCTTTATTTCTATGTTTTGGCCGGGTATGGATCTCAATCAGGGACAGCTGTCTTTCGTTGTCTCTGATTGGGAATCATACTTAGGTAGCCCTTTTTCCCTCCTTTCAGTGTGGGTAGTTGATTTGTGTTAGTGGCACTTAGACTTCGTAAGCGTCACGGTTGTTTATATTGGTTCTTGTTTTGTTGGCGTCGGTCCAGAATAAAAGGAAAATGTATGCTCACCACGCTGCACTTTGGTCAACTTCTTTCGACGGCCGTGACAAATAAGAAGAGACTTGCTTGAGACAAGAAACACGAGCAATGGACATTAGACCGTTGGAAATCTGTAATTTGGTCTGATGAGTCCAAATTAGACATTTTTGGTTCCAACCACCATGTCTTTCTGAGACGCAGAGTACAGTAGGTGAGTGGATGATCTCTGCATGTGTGGTTCCCACCGTGAAGCATGGAGATGGTGTGGGAGTGCTTTACTGGAGACAACGTCAGTGATTTATTTAGAATTCAAGACAGACTTAACCAGCATGGCTACCACAGCATTCTGCAGCGATACGCCATCCCATCTGGTTTGCACTTAGGGGGACTATCATTTGTTTTTCAATAGGAAAATGACCCAAAACACCTCCAAGCTGTGTATGGGATATTTGACCAATAAGGAGAGTGATGGAGTGCTGCATCAGATGACCTGGCCTCCACAATCACCCAACCTCAAACCAATTGAGGTGTTTAGGGATGAGTTGGACCGCAGAGTGAAGGAAAAGCAGCCAACAAGTGCTCAGCATATGTGGGAACTTCTTCAAGACTGTTGAAAAAACATTGCAGGTGAAGCTGGCTGAGAGAATGCCAGGCGTGTGCAAAGCTGTCATCAAGGCAAAGGGTGGCTACTTTAAAGAATATACATTATACAATATAACATATTTTAGTATTGTTTAACCCTTTTTGGGTTACTACATGATTCCCTATCAGTTATTTCATAGTTTTGATGTCTTCACTATTATTCTACAATGTAAAAAATAGTAAAAATAAAGAAAAACCCTTCATTGAGTAGGTGTGTCCAAACTTTTGACTGGCACTTTAGGTAATCCTCTTATCTAGGTGGGTGATGGCAGTGTGGAGTGCAATTGAGATTGTGTTGTCTATGGATCTGTTGGGGTGGTTTGTAAATTGGAGTGGGTCTAGGTTCTGGGTTGATGGAGTTGATGTGTGCCATAACCAGCCTTTCAAAGTACTTCATGATTACAGATGTGAGTGCTACAGGGTGGTAATAATTGTGGCATGAAGCCTTAGAATTCTTGGCAACAGTAATTATGGTGGTCAGCTTAAAACATGTGGGGTTTACAGACTGAGACGAGGAGAGGTTGAAAATTACCATGAATATGCCTGCCAGCTGTTCTGTGCATGCTCTGAGAACGCGCCCAGGAATACCGTCTGGCCCCCCTGTCTTGCAAGTGTTGACCTGATTAAAGACCTTACTCACGTCAGCCTTGGATAGCGAGATCACGAGTCCTCTGGGTCGGTACGGGCCCTCACGCATGCCACGGTGTTATTGTTGAAGCGTGCATAAAATGCATTGAGTTTGTCTGGTAAAATGCATTGCGTTCAAGAGGCATGGAAGAGTGGTATCGTTGGGCAGATCACGGCTGGGTATTCCTTTGTAATCTATAATGGACTATAGCCCCTGCCACATGCGGCGGGCATCGGAACCTGTGTAATATGATTCCACCTTATTCTTATATTGCCCTTTTGGTTGTTTGATGACTGTGCAGAGCCCAATGTGTGACTTCTTGTACTTGTTCCTGTCCTCAGCCATAGCCTCAGGGTTGTCTGCAATAGTCTTGTGTGCAGTAGCCCTGTCTTTTAGTTTAGCGCCAACCTCAGTGGTAATCCAGGGTTTTTTATTGGGAAAGCAGCGAATCTTCACTGTGGGGACAACGTCACTGATGCATTTCCTAATGAAACCAGTGGCGGAGGTGTTTAGCTCGTCAATGTTATCGGAGTCTCAGAACACATTCCAATCAGCTCTAGCAAAGCAGTCCAAAGCAGTTTTCCAATGACACAACAGTGGGTTTTTATTTTTCTTATTTCACCTTTACTTAACCAAGCCAGTTGAGAACAAGTTCTCATTTACAACTGTGACCTGGCCAAGATAAAGCAAAGCAGTGCGACACAAACAACAACACAGTTACAAATGGAATAAACAAGCGTACAGTCAATAACATAATGTAAAAATATATATACTCTATATATAGTGTGTGCAAATGGCGTGAGGAGGTAAGACAATAAATAGGCCATAGTAGCGAAGTAATTACAATTTAGCAAATTAACACTGGAGTGATAGATGTGCCGATGATGATGTGCAAATAGAGATACTGGTGTGCAAAAAAGCGGAAAAGTAAATAAAAAAACAATATGGGGATGAGGTAGGTAGATTGGATGGTCTATTTACAGATGGGCTATGTACAGCTGCAGTGATCAGTTAGCTGCTCAGATAGCTGATGTTTAAAGTTAGCGAGGGAAATATGTCTCCAACTTCAGCAATTTTTGCAATTCATTCAAGTCATTGGCAGCAGAGAACTGGAAGGAAAGGTGGCCAAATAAAATGTTGGACAGTGAGATATACCTGCTGGAGCGCGTGCGGGTGGGTGTTGTTATCATGACCAGTGAGCTGAGATAAGGCGGAGCTTTACCTAGCAAAGACTTATAGATGACCTGGAGCCAGTTGGTCTGACGACTAATATGTAGCGAAGGCCAGCCGACGAGAGCATACAGGTCGCAGTGGAGGGTGGTATATGGGGCTTTGGTGACAAATGTACGCCACTGTGATAGACTAAAATCAGTTTGCCGAGTAAAGTGTTGAAGGCTATTTTGAAAATGACATCACCAAAGTCGAGGATCAGTAGGATAGTCAGTTTTACGAGGGTATGTTTGGTGGCGTGAGTGAAGGAGGCTTTGTTGCGAAATAGGAAGCCGATTCTAGATTTCATTTTGGATTGGAGATGTTTAATATGGGTTTGGAAGGAGAGTTTACAGTCTAACCAGACACCTAGGTATTTGTAGTTGTCCACATACTCGAGGTCGGAACCGTCCAGAGCAGTGATGCTAGTCGGGCGGGCGGGTGCGGGCAGCGAAGGGTTGAAAAGCATGCATTTAGTTTTACTAGCGTTTAAGAGCAGTTGGAGGCCACGGAAGGAGTGTTGAAAGGTATTGAAGCTTGTTTGGAAGGTTGTTAACACAGTGTCCAAAGAAGGGCCAGACGTATACAGAATGGTGTCGTCTGCGTAGAGGTGGATCAGAGAATCACAAGCAGCAAGAGCGACATAATTGATATATACAGAGAAAAGAGTTGGCCCGAGAATTGGACTCTGTGGTACCCCCATAAAGACTGCCAGAGGTCAGGACAACAGGCCCTCCGATTTGACACACTGAACTCTATCTGATAAGTAGTGAACCAGGCGAGGCAGTCATTTGAGAAACCATGGCTGTTGAGTCTGCCGATTTAGAATACAGTGATTGACAGTCGAAAGCCTTGGCCAGGTCGAAGAAGACGGCTGCACAGTACTATCTTTTATCGATGGCGGTTATGATATTATTTAGGACCTTGAGCGTGGATGAGGTGCACCCGTGACCAGCTCGGAAACTGGATTGCACAGCGGAGAAGGTACGGTGGGATTCAAAATGGTCAGTGATCTGTTTGTTAACTTGGCTTTCGAAGACTTTAGAAAGGCAGGGCAGGATGGATATAGGTCTTGAACAGTTTGGGTCTAGAGTGTCACCCCCTATGAAGAGGGGGGTGACAGCGGCAGCTTTCCAATCTTTAGGGATCTCGGACAATAAAAAAGAGAGGTTAAACAGACTAGTAATAGGGGTTACAACAATGGAGGCAGATAATTTTAGAAAGAGAGGGTTCAGATTGTCTTGCCCAGCTGATTTGTACGGGTCCAGGTTTTGCAGCTCTTTCAGAACATCTGTTATCTGGATTTGGGTGAAGGAGAAGCTGGGAGGCTTGAGCAAGTAGCTGCGGGGGGTGCGGCGCTGTTGGCTGGGGTAGCCAGGAGGAAAGCATGGCCAGCCGTAGAGAAATGCTTATTGAAATTCTCGATTATCGTGGATTTATCGGTGGTGACAGTGTTACCTAGCCTCAGTGCAGTGGGCAGCTGGGAGGAGGTGCTTTTATTCTCCATGGACTTTAGTGTCCCAAAACTTTTGTGAATTAGAGCTACAGGATGCACATTTCTGTTTGAAAAATTTAGCCTTTGCTTTCCTGACTGACTGCGTGTATTGGTTCCTGACTTCCCTGAAAAGTTGCATATCATGTGGACTATTCGATGCTAGTGCAGTCCGCCACAGGACGTTTTTGTGCTGGTTGAGAGCAGTCAGGTCTGGAGTGAATCAAGGGCTATATCTGTTCTTAGTTCTACATTTTTTTAAAGGGGCATGCTTATTTAAGATGGTGAGGAAATTACTTTTAAAGAACGACCAGGCATCCTCTACTGACGGGATGAGGTCAATATCCTTCCAGGATACCCAGACCAGGTCGATTAGAAAGGCCTGCTCGCAGAAGTGTTTTAGGGAGCGTTTGACTGTGATGAGGGGTGGTCGTTTGACCGCGGACCCATAGCGGATGCAGGCAATGAGGCAGTGATCGCTGAGATCCTAACTGAAAACAGCAGAGGAGTGTTTGGAGGGCCAGTTGGTCAGGATAATATCTATGAGGGTGCCCATGTTTATGGATTAAGGGTTGTACCTGTTGGGTTCCTTGATAATTTGTGTGAGACTGAGGGCATCTAGCTTAGATTGTAGGACTGCCGGGGTGTTAAGCATATCCAAGTTTAGGTCACCTAACAGAACGAACTCTGAAGATAGATGGGGGAAATCAATTCAAATATGGTGTCTAGGGCACAGCTTGGAGCTGAGGGGGGTCTATAACAGGCGACAACAGTGAGAGACATTTCTGGAGAGATTAATTTTAAAATTAGAAGCTTGAATTGTTTGGGCATAGACCTGGAAAGTATGACAGAACTTTGCAGGCTATCTCTGCAGAAGATTGCAACTCCTCCCCCTTTGGCAGTTCTATCTTGACGGAAAATGTAGTTTGGGATGGAAATCTCAGAATTTTTGGTGGCCTTCCTAAGTCACCACGCCCCCATTCTCAACGGTGGGGCTGCAGTGGAGCAGGTTGAGAGTTTCAAATTCCTTGGCGTCCACATCACCAACAAACTAACATGGTCCAAGCACACCAAGCCAGTCTTGAAGAGGGCACAACAAAACCTATTCCCCCTCAGGAGACTGAAAATATTTGGCATGGGTCCTCAGATCCTCAAAGGGTTCTACAGCTACACAATTGAGAGCTTCCTGACTGGTTGCATCACTGCCTGGTATGGCAACCTCTCGGCCTCCGACCGCAATGCACTACAGAGGGTAGTGCGTATGGCCCAGTACATCACCGGGGCCAACCTTCCTGCCGTCCAGGCCCTCTATACCAGGTGGTGTCAGAGAAAGAAAGAAAATTGTCAAAGACTCCAGACGCCCTAGTCATAGACTCTGCTACCGCACGGCAAGCGGTCCCGGAGCACCAAGTCTGGGTCCAAGAGGCTTCTAAACAACTTCTACCCCCAAGCCATAAGACTCCTGAACATTTAATCAAATGGCTACCCAGACTATTTGCATTGCCTCCTCTTTTATGCTGCTGCTACTCTCTGTTATTATCGATGAATAGTCACTTTAATAACTCTACCTACATGTACATATTACCTCAATTACCTCGACTAACTGTTGCCCCTGCACATTGACTCTGTACCGGTACCCCCTGTATATAGCCTCGCTGTTGTTATTTTACTGCTGCTCTTTAATTATTTGTTACTTTTATTTCTTACTTTTTTAAGGTATTTTTCTTAAAACTGCATTGTTGGTTAAGGGCTTGTAAGTAAACATTTCACTGTAAGGTCTACCTACACCTGTTGTATTCGGCTCGTGTGACAAATAAAATGTGATTTGATTGATGTACCTAATAAGCTAACGTATCTAGGTAGCACTCCTGTCAGGTAGCTAGCTACATTTACTGATAGCTGGTTATATAGTTTGGTGATTTATTCCAATACATTTCAGATTTGCTAAAAGTTTACGAATCTACCGACGTTTTAACCGTTTATTACTACGAGACTAAGGCAATTTGCCAATGCTAAAATCAATGTACAGTGCCTTGCGAAAGTATTCGGCCCCCTTGAACTTTGCGACCTTTTGCCACATTTCAGGCTTCAAACATAAAGATATAAAACTGTATTTTTTTTGTGAAGAATCAACAACAAGTGGGACACAATCATGAAGTGGAACGACATTTATTGGATAATTCAAACTTTTTTAACAAATCAAAAACTGAAACATTGGGCGTGCAAAATTATTCAGCCCCTTTACTTTCAGTGCAGCAAACTCTCTCCAGAAGTTCAGTGAGGATCTCTGAATGATCCAATGTTGACCTAAATGACTAATGATGATAAATACAATCCACCTGTGTGTAATCAAGTCTCCGTATAAATGCACCTGCACTGTGATGGTCTCAGAGGTCCGTTAAAAGCGCAGAGAGCATCAGGAAGAACAAGGAACACACCAGGCAGGTCCGAAGAAGTTTAAAGCCGGATTTGGATACAAAAAGATTTCCCAAGCGTTAAACATCCCAAGGAGCACTGTGCAAGCGATAATATTGAAATGGAAGGAGTATCAGACCACTGCAAATCTACCAAGACCTGGCCGTCCCTCTAAACTTTCAGCTCATACAAGGAGAAGACTGATCAGAGATGCAGCCAAGAGGCCCATGATCACTCTGGATGAACTGCAGAGATCTACAGCTGAGGTGGGAGACTCTGTCCATAGGACAACAATCAGTCGTATATTGCACAAATCTGGCCTTTATGGAAGAGTGGCAAGAAGAAAGCCATTTCTTAAAGATATCCATAAAAAGTGTTGTTTAAAGTTTGCCACAAGCCACCTGGGAGACACACCAAACATGTGGAAGAAGGTGCTCTGGTCAGATGAAACCAAAATTGAACTTTTTGGCAACAATGCAAAACGTTATGTTTGGCGTAAAAGCAACACAGCTGAACACACCACACTGTCAAACATGGTGGTGGCAGCATCATGGTTTGGGCCTGCTTTTCTTCAGCAGTGACAGGGAAGATGGTTAAAATTGATGGGAAGATGGATGGAGCCAAATACAGGACCATTCTGGAAGAAAACCTGATGGAGTCTGCAAAAGACCTGAGACTGGGACGGAGATTTGTCTTCCAACAAGACAATGATCCAAAACATAAAGCAAAATCTACAATGGAATGGTTCAAAAATAAACATATCCAGGTGTTAGAATGGCCAAGTCAAAGTCCATACCTGAATCCAATCGAGAATCTGTGGAAAGAACTGAAAACTGCTGTTCACAAATGCTCTCCATCCAACCTCACTGAGCTTGAGCTGTTTTGCAAGGAGGAATGGGAAAAAATGTCAGTCTCTCGATGTGCAAAACTGATAGAGACATACCCCAAGCGACTTACAGCTGTAATCGTAGCAAAAGGTGGCGCTACAAAGTATTAACTTAAGGGGGCTGAATAATTTTACACGCCCAATTTTTCAGTTTTTGATTTGTTAAAAAAGTTTGAAATATCCAATAAATGTCGTTCCACTTCATGATTGTGTCCCACTTGTTGTTGATTCTTCACAAAAAAATACAGTTTTATGTCTTTATGTTTGAAGCCTGAAATGTGGCAAAAGGTCGCAAAGTTCAAGGGGGCCGAATTCTTTCGCAAGGCACTGTATATATATATATATATATATTTATTTTTTGCAGCCTTGTTGATTACATTTGACACTTCATGGCCACCAGAATTTGACATGTAACTACAGTTTGCATTGAATTGTGGGTGTCGTGTCTTTGGCATCATTAAAAGTGAAGACTGTTATTTTATCATATCAATTCTCTCTTATTTTTATTACGTGATTAAACTAATCATGTAAATGTAATTAACTAGGAAGTCGGGGCACCAATGAAAATCTTCAGATTACAAAATAATCATTTTCAGAGTTTAACTCTTAGTTAGTCTTCTATTCATGAATTATTCTTTACCTCACGTCTCATACCAAACGTCGTAAATTGTTGGTTATCTGCACAAACCCAGCCTTTACTATAAATCATCCATACACCAATTGGCTTAATCATTTATTTACTAATTAACTAAATAATCACATAAATGCATAAACAAACAGTAGATATGTTACTAACAAATGATAGGGAAGATTCCCTAGTATGGTAAGGCGATATGACGGCTTGGTGGACAAAGGGAAGTGGGTGTGGACTAAGAAAGAGCGGGAAAGACGAAAGGGATCACTACACACAGTTGACAACTATATTAACTGAAATGCTAATCCTTTACACATGAACGCTCATTCATTCGTGAATAATTGCAATCAATATATATTTACGCCCATGTGTCGTGATCTTTTCTGTTGGAATCCAGTCCGTCTGCTGGAGAGTTCATCCAAGTCTCTCTCTCTCTTTCTGCTTCCCTGAAGATCAAAGTCTTTCGTGGTTAGAATGGATTCAGAATTGTTCTCATAGAATAGTTGTTTCGGTGGTTGTCTGTATTTGCATCCCAGGTTTACATAATTTCTAGCTGCAGACTAGTAGTTAGTATCTAAGATTTGTTCTTATTCTGTAGATATCGATAGTCTCAGAGTTGAACCATTTCCAGCCGGGTAGGCAATGCTCCACGTGGTATGGTTAGGAATTCAATAACTATTTGTAATCACAGCTCACGCTGTGGGTTTGCTTAGTCTAAACTATTCGCAATCACAGCTCACACTGTGGGTTTGCTCAGTCTTGGTACTCAAACCTGTGTCACCCACGTTTACACTGAGGTATGCGTGGTCTGAAGAGGATTTCCTCAGGAGGGTTTTTCATTCGTACCAATAGAAAAGGCAGTTCTATGATGCCTGATCATGTCTGTGCTCACCGGGGCAGGCCAATGACTTAAACTTTAAAAGGAATACAATTCTCTCACATTAAAGGTTTAACATCACATTACATCATTTCACAAATAGTTTCATCTTTACTCATTCATTTTAAACAAGAATTAGATGCAAACCTCATAACAGAGGCACCTGTATAAACAGAGTTATGGTAATGTTTCTGTATTGTCTTTCATGAGGTCACAAACATGAAACAACACGGATCGGGTCGTAGCTGGCTTCTCCACCGACCATTTACACAATCTCCAAAACATGGATATTGTTCAGTTCTCAAATGATGTGATGTTGTAGAAGTTCCTTTGTTCTACTGTGAAACTCTCTCTCTATATACTGCATGGCCAGGGGGAGAGAGTCTCCGCCAGGAATTTAGGACCTGAGCTAACAGAACCTGGGTGTAGGAGAGAGTGAGAGAGAGGTAGAAGCCACAATCTATACCCAGAAAGGACCACGTCATGACATGGGTCATATCAACCCGCAAGTGACCAAGGTTCACTCGCTCCCTGGAGCTAAATCGAGGGCCGAGGGGGCAACGTTAGTGAATTGGACCTCCATTTAAGATGGCAATCAAACTGCATCCAGTTTCGAAAGTGGATAGCACAAGGGCTTAGGTGGTAAAAATAATGTGTTTGGACTGCAGCCCATTTCTCAATGGAGTGAGTCACAGGAACTTCCTATTTGAACTTCTGCTTGTAAACAGGAATCATGAGTACGGAGTCATGATCTGATTTGCTGAAGAGGGGACGAGGGAGGCCCCTGTTTGCTTGTTTGTGGGTAGAGTAACACTGGTCTAGGACTTTATTGCCCCTAGTGGCGAAAAGAGACGTGTTGATGGAAGATGGGCATCACGTGTTAAATTCGCCGGCAAACAAGGAAAGAAGCCTCAGGGTGCAAGTTTTCCTGCTTGTTCATAGTCTCGTATAGTTAATTAAGTGCCAGCTTGGCCTTAGGTGGAATGTATACAACAGTCATGTTAACATCTGAAAACTCCCTCGAGAGGTAGAAGGGTTGGCATTTGACCGCCAGGTATTCCAAGATGGGTGAACAATGGGTCGAGACTTTCACTGCGCTCGAGTCGGCACACCATTTGTTGTTGATGAAGAGGCAAACCCCCTCTCGATTTCCCTGAGTCCGCAGAGAATACGGAAGTGCTTTATGTGAAGCACTCTCTTATTTCACACAGGTAGGCCAATTAGCAAAAAATAGCCCAGTCAATGATATGCCTATTGACAAATTAATAGCACACTGGCTGGCAGAGGTAGGTGAACTACCCAGTTCACCTAGCCCAGTCCACAGCACACTACAGCTGTGTGTTCAATGTGACCCGGGCCCACTGCCAACCATTCTACTGGGCCTGCCTTTTCCAGGCAAAAAAATCCCTGCAATTCCTGAAGGTGTGATTATCCTGGGAAAGCAAGGGGATGGAGGCTGCCTGCGCGTGTTGGAGTGGCCGGGAAAACTCCATGCCGGCTAATCCTCTTTTAATTAGGGTAAGGAGAGGGGATCTGGGAACCCTCCTGGATTAGTCACAGCACATTGACAAAGCACCAAGCTGGGACCAGTGCACTGGACTGGCTGGCAGTGGCCAGTTAGGAACCGCCAACGCCCACTCAGGCGTGAAAAAATGCTTTTCCCTCTCCCAGCGGCTTCCTGGGATTTGACCTTTTCCTCTAATACTAAAGGTTCTTTGGTCTCTGGTGGGCCTGGTGGATGAGTTACAGAATATGATTCACTAATTTTCCAATATCTCTCTCTCCCCCCTTCTCCCTCTTGGTCTATCTGTGCTCCCTCCTTCTCCCTATTATCATCTCCCTTTCTATTCCCATGTCACTCTCTCACTCTATTTTCTCTCTCCTATTTCCCAATTCCCCCTCAATTCCCCATCCCCTCCTCCCTTTCTCTTTTTTTCTGCCCTTCTTTGTTTTCTCTGTACAGTACTAATGGAGGTGAGAAACCCTTCATGAGAGTAAGGGGTTGAGGACAAAAGGATGCTTGAACCAATCACTTGTCCACAAAAAAAAGGCCCTTATGGTTCTCTAAATATCATCATGGCAGTATTGCAACCTATGGGCAGCCTCGTAGAAATACTAGAACATTAGTGGTGGATAAAAACATTGTCTTTTGGGTGATATTCTCAGACTAATTTGTTAAAAATGTGGTTGTTTTTGATGTGAATCTGTTGCAGCAGTATCAAGACGTGTCACTGCTGGTGAATGATTTATTTGTGAAGCCTGTACTGGTGAACGATTCTGAACACTAGAGAGCAGTGTTGCTCTCCAAACAAGCTGATGTCAGCTTGGTGCGTGCCATGAAGAACAACTGGGAGAAGGGACAGAGCAGAGTGAGGAAAGAGTGGGCCTGGAGCTGGGACACACATTTAACAGCTCTAGTAATCCCTTAGCGCTTTTTATAGGAGGTATGCCTGCAAAAAATATCAGCGGAAACATTTCAACCTTTAATGGGGCACAATCGTTCTACATCATTTAGGGTTTGAAACAGACACTTATGTTCCACATAGGAATAAAGAAGACTAAGTAAGTCATAGAATATGTCTTCAAATAGTTCACATTTGTATTCACTGTAGTCTGAAGATCACACTGTTCTCCATGTATTAAATACACATGGAATAATATAATAGGTGTTAACACAGTCCCCACTTGTATTCATTGTAGTCTGAAGATCAGACATTTCATGTATTCAATTCAAATTCTGTATACTAAATGAGTACAGTTTCCTCTTATTACAGCAATACATTCTGTACTGTCTAGGTAAATATAAAAATCAGCTGGATGAAAAAAACATGCTCACTGTGTTAACATAATCGCTTGTACATAACACATTCAGAGCTCACATCTGTTCACCCGATCATATAGTCACTACTTGATAACCCAAGAACCTTTTCATTTCATGTACTATTTTGTGTTTTACCTGCAATACAACTATGTGTACTGCTGTTCCTGAGCATTATGATAATGTTATAGCCCAGGCAACCTCTACTTTCCATTGTTCCTGCTGGTATCCAGGTAGTGTGCTGCTGCCTTGACAAGCGAGGCGCCTGCCTGCCTGTGTTTGGCATTCTGCTCCACTTCTCCCAGTGAAATGAGTTCTCTCTCTCAACTTACAGAGGATGCAGCGCCCACACAGCTGTTCTCCCCTGAGCTGGCGTACATAAAACATAAAAGCCGGGCCTATATGAAAAATGCACCAAGCGCTGGAATATAATGTGCTTGATACCCTGCTGCTGTGGAGAGAGGCAGAGATAAAGAGAGAGGCCTGCCCTGGATAGATTCTCTTTCTCCTCAATTCGTTGGACTGCAGAGCTTGGATGGCTGCCTGCGCAAACATTTACTCACCGTACTCCAGCCGCGTATCACATTACAAAGATTGATTGCTCACTTGCCTCTCACCCACTGCTGTTTCATTGGCCAATATGAAATCAAATGGGATTTTAGAAACAAGGCAATTGGAAGGGTAGAATAATGCAGAGAACAAGTGGCAACCTCTGCCAAGCCTAAAGACACACTTAGTAGGCCTGTGTGTGTTTCCAGGAAATTCATACCATTGTTCTTCTTGTGTATTGAATATGAATTGAATGCTGGGTCCAGTGATAACAAATCAAGATGAAAAGGACAATAACAATGCATAAAGCGGAACACAAAGACTACTTGTACTTAGATGGTAATTGTGTTGTGAGAGATCAAATTGATGTCGTGTCCTCTACATCAAATATAATTCAAATATGACTTAAAATGTCATGTGAAATGGTATTTGAAAACATGTGTTTATTAAGGTATAGATTTGTGCGTCATCTACATTCAGGTCTACTGCTCACTTAAAAGAGTCACCAAAGCACAGCAGCTGCAGCTGAAATTGGTGCTGCAGGACGCAACTACTGCAGGTATTTAAGTTCAAATGATTGTCTTGTGTTCATCTATAATTTCATGGGTCTTAGGGCACTGCAAAAGGAAAAACTAACTAGAAAAAAACTGTTCCAGTGACAGAGGGAGCAGGAAAACTCATACCAAACAATAGAAGATACCTCTGGTCCCAAGATGCAGCGCTCCGAGCAGATCGAAACAGACATTACTCTCAGTTCAAGGTGACCCACAGCTTTTACCCCAGTCTTTTCCAACCAACTACACCAGCCAACGCCGAATCAATCTGCAGCATCTAATTTCATGCAGTAAAAGAATACCCAGGTTTTAATCAATAGTGGCGTTAAAGTAGGTACAAATGAGCACACCGAGCCCTGGTGGAGAGCCTGGCTGAGCAGAGCACAGGGCTCTGGGCAGCTGCGGTGTGTCAGAGCAGCTCGAGTGGAAGTAAGAGGACAGATCAGGTGCTTTGACCCTGGGGATGAAGGGTCAGCATACAGGATGTTGTGATTCTCCTCAGCTAACCCACTTTCAAAATAACCAAACCCCTCTCTGGGACCCCAGGCAACTGCAGATTAGCCCCCCTCTGCCGCATCGTGTCCTCCCTCACCAACATATCCCCTCTCCTCCCTCTCTCTCTCTCTCTCTCTCTCTCTCTCTCTCTCTCTCTCTCTCTCTCTCTCTCTCCTTCTCTTTTCTCTCTCTCACTCGCTCTCTCACATCGTTAGCATTTAGATAGACGAGAGCAGAGAGGCTTGGGTAATAGGCTTTACCCTCCATCCCTCCATCCCTCACCGTCTTGCTCAAATCAGCTGAAGTGAGAGGGATTAAATCAAAAGAACAACAGTGATGATGAGAGAGGGCAAGGGAGAGAAAGGGAGAATCAGAGGGGAAGAAGGAGAGGAAGGGGAGCATCATGCTCGATCGGCTGTGAGCTCATTAACCGAAGCCTTGACAGAATTGATGTTTGAGGTGATTGGAGATTATCACATTTAGGGAATACTTCATTCCCTTATCTCCTACCCCTCCCATCTCTCTCCATCCTCCCTCTCGATTCCATCCGGGTCAGCTAACCCCTGCTAAATTCCCCAAGCCCTGGCCTGGAGCCCTAGGGGGCCTCACAGATACCACCAACACTAGCTGTCTGCTTGATCTCCTAATTCTGCTTCATTTAAACTTCATCAACTGTTCCATTGGACCGGAAGAGGAGAAGAATTGAAACAGCTTTTGTTCCTCTCCCCCCTTTGTTGTCAGATCTCTGATATGACATCCCCATAGCTACCCACTCCTCTCTCCTCCCAACACACACTCTGCACATACATGCATATACCACCCCCACCCCCTCCACCCCCACCCCCCCAGAATCTGACCGACCCCAGAGATACACAAAAAGACACTAATCCTACACCCACGTACCTCCTGCCCCCCTCCTCACACAGGGAAATGTAGCATGCCCCTTCAGCTGATGCAGAAAATGAGATTACTGTATTTAAATGACTATGGAAATAGAAAGCGTGCTGTCGGGCCCCTGTAGGATAGGGGATTTCTCTTGCGCTCATTGTTAGCAGTTTTGCTAAGCGCCATTGTCCTGCTCCTAGTTGCAATAAGGATGTTATCTGAAATATATATTTTTTTGTTTTTCTCTGTTCTCTCATTTCCCTCTGCCTCCCCCCAATTTCAGTTCCTCAAAGGACTCAAATGTCTGTGTGTGTGTGTGTGTCACCCTTCTCCAGTCCAGACCAAGGTGAATGTTGCTCATTCAAAGCCTCACTGCTCTGATTGGACACGCTCAGTCTGTCCTAAATCCATTTGATGCTTGCAGTGAAATTAACACCCAAAGGACTCCCAGCTCCACCTCCCAGCTCTATTTTGGCAAAAGAGGCCAGGTGTCCAGTAAGCCAGTGAGTCAGCTGTTTGGTCATACCTGTGTGACTCTTCAACTGCCCTCCCAATAGCAAAGTTTAATTCCATTGTTTTGTCTCCCCAAGAAGTGGTGGTGAAGGTAGAATGAGAGGTAGAAAATGATTGCCAAGAGATTAGGAGAGAGAGAACACGTCTCTATAAAACAGAATTACCATTTTGACAGGGCTCTTTTGGGGTGCTTCGTGTCAGGGTCAAGCAGTCACACACCTCTCCAATGTGCTCCCTCATGTCAATGATCTGATGACCACCACAGAAATGTCTCGCTTCCAAAACAAACAAATGCTGGACCAGTAAGAGCAATGTCACCCTTGTCTCTCCATCTGTTATTTTTCTGTCTGCTTCACTGTCTGTCTGTCTGTCTGTCTGTCTGTCTGTCTGTCTGTCTGTCTGTCTGTCTGTCTGTCTGTCTGTCTGTCTGTCTGTCTGTCTGTCTGTCTGTCTGTCTCCCTCGCTGTCTGTCTGTCTGTCTGTCTGTCTGTCTGTCTGTCTGTCTGTCTGTCTGTCTGTCTGTCTCCCTCGCTGTCTGTCTGTCTCCTTCACTGTCTGTCTGTCTCCTTCACTGTCTGTCTGTCTCCTTCACTGTCTGTCTGTCTCCTTCTCTGTCTGTCTGCCTCCCTCACTGCTGTCTGTCTGTCTGTCTGCCTGTCTGTCTGTCTGTCTGTCTGTCTGTCTGTCTGTCTGTCTGTCTGTCTGTCTGTCTGTCTGTCTGTCTGTCTGTCTGTCTGTCTGTGTCTCCTTCACTGTCTGTCTGTCTCCCTCACTGTCTGTCTGTCTCCCTCACTGTCTGTCTGTCTCCTTCTCTGTCTGTCTGTCTCCTTCTCTGTCCGTCTGCCTCCCTCACTGCTCGCTGTTTGTCTGCCTGTCTATCTTGGACAGCTAATCTATCACAGCTCTCAAGTTGGTTGTTGAAGTCCTAATAGAGTAAGGGATAAAGGAGAGAGGGATAGGTGGAGAATTGAAGATATAAAAAATAAGATAAAAGGATCATAGCTGCAGAGATGTAGGAGTTAGGGAGAGTGAAAGAGAGTGTGATAAGCCAGAGAGATGTATGTATGTTGTGCTGTATGACATGTATTCAGTGGACACTGTATGATAGCAGGACACCGGCTGTGAGCACAATGCTGCCGTTGGGTTCCCCCCCCCCCCCCCCCCCCCAGAGTCCCCAGTCCCCTCACCTATCCCCATCCCTGTCCCCATCCCTGTCCCCCATTTCTGGTCCCTCTCTGCCTCCAAGGCCCCCCGCTGCATGGCTGATCTATTGGTTTTCACCAGAGGAGGGAGCGATAAATCACGGGAAATGGGGGCCGCCGATGATTGGGCTGCGGGGCGCAGAGAGAGTTAGAGAGTGAGCGGAGAGATGGATCGGAGAGGAGCAGGAAGAAGAGAGGAGATGGGGGACAGGGAAAGCGTGGGCTCCGGCACGATGCAGTGCAGTGCCATGCGTGCATCAGACAGGTTACTGATGGTGTTAGTTTCTCAGAGGCAGAGCTGTACCTGTGCAGGGGGTAGAGTGAGCATCCCCCGGGTGTTACATAAATGAGCTATGGGTCTGTTATGGGTCTGTGGGGGACACAGGGAGCCTCCAAGACACATAAACTGGGGGAGGTGACAGGAATTACCTTTGCGCTGAAAAATATGGGCTCAGCATTGCTTATTCTGGCCAAGCCATTCTAATAGAACTACTGTAGAGAACAGAGAGAGAGAGAAGGAGGGTGGAGGAGGGAGATCGCCCCTGAGGGATGAAAAAGCAGGTGAATAGCATTGAATACATTAAACACAATTAAAACTTCATTTGTATAAATCTGTGGATTTTAGCCTCATTTAAGCCCTGTGCCCGTATCCACAAAGAGTCTCAGAGTAGAAGTGCTGATCTAGGATCTTTCCATATAATCGTATTCATTATGATCTAAAAGGCATAACTGATCCTAGATCAAAACTCCTATACTGAAAGGCTTTGTGGATACAGGCCCAGGACGGCTTGGTATAGAGAGGGAAATTAAGAGAAGCGTTTAACGAAGATGCTCAGTAAGCATTTACAGCTTACATCTTTAGGCCAACTCGAGACAGTCAGACTGGCTATGCATTACTAATGACTTAAGAATTTGATTATGGTAAAAGGGTGAATATTGATGAAGAAACTCCAGCAAGATAGGCTGCACTGTAGCCTCTGTCTGTCATCACATTGTCAGAGTGAGAATGCCAGTCACCCTGTCACTTCTGCAGCTGTTTGTGATAAGCACCGCTACACGTGTGTCTCTGTCTGAGGCTCAGCCTGAGAAGTCACAACAGAAAGTCAACGGTGCCTGTCAGGGATAATGAACCACAGTAAGTGTGATGGGGAAGCCTGAACAAGCTCCGTTGTATTATACGGGCTTTTACAGCACAGCGTTTCCCGTTGCTTTCCTATTTAATGGACGTTCTCTGTTTCAGTGTGTTTCATCAGCGTTGGCGAGGTGGCAGTTGGGAGGGATCCTGCCTTTGGAGGAGCGGAGAGGGCTTGTGTTTGCTTTAGTTTACACACTGCCACTCGTTGTTTGTGGCATGTTCAGCAGCCAGCTCTATGCCATCAGCACTGCCATGATCGAGGCTGACAGCTCCCCGCCATGTTGTGAGGGAGGAGGAAGAATTACAAAAAAGAACAGAACAACAGACACAACAGCCTTACATCTGGGCCATGTGGGCCATTTAGTCAAACTAAATGTAGGCCAAAGTAACAAAAATGCACGAGATTAGATCTTTACATCTGCTCTGAAGATCTAATCTCGTAAATATGTGTTACTTTGGCCTGCATTTAGTTTGACTGATTGAGCGAGGCTACATAAGAGCTAAGTCATAAAGAGTCATTTTTGGGGAGGGAGTAAAGGGGGGTCTGGGATTAAAGAGATCATCCTACTATTCATCCTGGCCCTAAACAGACCCCGTCTTCCCTTCCCAAACCCTGCTAATTCCCTTTTGATGAGCCGTGCTAAATAAATCCTATTTCCACGCCTTTATTCCCTGCTGGCTCCCACAGTGCTGATCAGGCAGGCAGATTTGAGGGATTCTGCTGCCTGCTGTGTGTGACCCACAATGGAGCCTGTCTGCATCGTGTATGGCCTGCTCTGCTCTGTCCACTCAGCAGCCTCATTATGCTTTCACCCCAACACGTCTGACTGGTGGCTCACAGACAGACACTATGGCCAGACATATGGAATAACACAAACATGTTTACACAGAGATGTAGCCAACGACGATACATTTTGTGTGATTGCAATGGGCTGATCGCTGACACATTACATCAACCTTGGGACTGTGGTTGAGTTGTGTGTTGGTCTGGAATGTGTTTGTAGTGTTTATATGTATGGCTTCTGCCTGGTGTGTGTACTGGACTGTACGTCTCCCTCCTGTTTCCTCTCTAGTCCTACTCACCCATCCACTCCCGTCCCCTCTCCCACGCTGGGCCCCTGTGCTCGGCTATGACGCTAACAAGCTTCTCTGTCTCCCTGCCTCTGCCTGCCTTTCCCCTCCGCCTGCCGCCCGCTGCCAGGGCCCAGTTATTAATGGGGACCAGCTGGGAGTGGTGAAGGTACATGCACATCCAGACAAAGCCCCATATATAACCATAAAGTAATAACAAACGACCTGATGTAAATGAGGAAGGCGGTGGATGGAGAGAAGAGGGACGTAAAAACTGTGGAAGTTACGTGAGACACGTGTTATCTGACATAAAAATGGCCACTGCTCTCTCGGCGGGCGGGGAGAGAACTTTCCGCCCTGGCCTTTGACCTTCTGGACACGGCAGGTTGGAGGTCAGGCCTTGAAAGTCATGGCTGAGTATCTCTTGGGCGGGTCATTTGGGCTCTGAATGGAGCAAGTTAGTCGGAGAAGCCAGCTGCTTGCAGAGTGGCCACCGTACGTGTCCAAGCAAACAAAGGGAGGATTTGGAGTCCCTGTATTTTGCTGCTGTAGACCTACCATGACTGACTAGCTACCACTCTGAAAACACGCAATACAATTTGTTCAATTGTTACACCAATATATCACAGAGATGAAGTTTTAAGGGCTAAATTGTTGAGGGGAGTGATATATTGAAGGAGGATGGATTTGACGTATCATTACCAGAAAGAGATGGTGATTATGAGGCTATACTGTACGTTATGGCAGGCAGAGAGTCAGAATCCTGGCCTGCTCATCTGCAGTATGGAGGCGTCGCCAAGGCTTACTCAGACACATGCTCCCAATTAGCTGGCCTTCTTCATGTAAATGCTTCATAAATTATCCCCCCTGCTCCGGGATTAGGTGCTCATAAAGAGAGTTAGCATCTCAATAAACAGCCAGGTTGTGCATGGAGAGCAAATTAGTGGGACAGGAGGAGAGATGAGGGGTGTATGAGGGGGTTGTAGACTAGAGGTGGAAGTGGTGGCTATGGATTGGGGGAGTTTGCGGGGAGGGGGTGGCATATACAGTAGGAACAGGCAGAATGTTGTGGTTGGAAGTTCTGAAGATAGTGTGTATATGTGTGTTACTAAAGATCTCCTTTGTCAGTGGATTTTACAAGGTGTATTTTGATGCGAGGTTGAAGCAAATTGGTTGTCCATCCCCGGCTGCATAATAACATTTATTACAAAGCGTACCATTCTTCAGATGATATTGATACACATAACTCCTTTCTATATACTTGACATTACAGACGGCAATCTTTTTTTATGTCTTACGGTAAACCAGCGTCTCTCTGTGGGATCTAATATCTGTAATGGCTTTGGCATTATGGGGATTAGACTGCTGAGTGTGTGTGGTGGCGGTGGGTGAGAGAGCGAGAGAGGCCTGAATTCTGACGGGTATGTAAAGCATCTGTAAACACACGGCACAAAGAGCCTTAACTCTCTAAACAACAGGCCACACACCCCATACAATGGGGTGCCTTATTGAATTGGCCCAATGCTGCCTAGGGGAGAGACTGTCTGGTTAAGAAGAGAGCAGGGCGTGAGTTAAGCTGGGAGAAAGCAGCATGGTGGACACTTGTCCATGTAGGGACAGTCTCTCAGCAACGGTACTCTGACAGACATCCATAACTTCAAACTCACTTTTCATCTGTGACTGTGACACACGTACACGTACACGTACACGTACACGTACACACACACACACACACACACACACACACACACACACACACACACACACACACACCAAAACAGACAGTCAATAAACAGAGCGGGGGGTGAGATTAATACTAAGCCTGCCTTCTTTTCAGATAGCACAGGAGCTGCTGTCCCCAGATCAGGCACCAGATGGCGCTGTGCCTGGTGGGTGCCAGGAGATAATCGGGACAGATCGGGCCGCATTACTCCCCATTATCTTCTAATTATTCTTGTGTGGAGCACTGATCCTGCCGTTTGTGTAAGAGGATGGCAGAGAGAGCCTGCCTGTCGCCCCCGGCAGCATGGAATCCTCCCGCTCGCCTCACCTCCTCAGGGACAGAGTGAGATCAGCTGGGGGTGGGGGAGAGGAAAGAGAGTGGAGGTGGCCACCTAGAGGGTTAAGGCAACCAACCTTATCCAGTGACATTTTTATAAGACATTATCTATAGAAGGAATATTACTTAAAGAGAGGAAGGACCCTGGCACAGGAAGAATGCACTGTAACCTTTGACCTGTGTCAAAGAATATGTGGTTTCATGCCCGCATACTGTATTACCTACGATAAGTTTGCAGCTATTACTCGATTCGGCTCATCCTTTATCCCTTCCCTCGCTTCCTGGTATAGCCTAAATAAAAAGACCTAAGATGCAGTCCTTCCCTCCTAATAAGCATACAGTTAAACTCTCTGAGGTTCTATTTTGACAGTGCCTGTGCAGAACAGACCTTCACCCCCACCCCAAAGCACAGCACTAACTGCTCGGAGGCATATGGCTTACCATGTGCTGGGTCCCACGTGCACGTTCTTAAGCGCGACACTACCCAGAACATCTTCACTTAATTATCATCATTTTGTTCAGCATCCTCCTATTTTGCATATTAATATCTGTCAGCTCAGTAGGCCTAAGAGAGGAAAGGATAGATCACTGCCAAGATCTTACAGTAAAATCACCATTCCTCTGAGTGATTGCAATCTGCATGCTAACCATCACTTACCCTCACTGGACAAGAAGATATACAGACCAAAACACTTAAATACATTTGTCTGACTCATAAGTATATCTGTGCAACGTGAGCATATCCACGGGCTTTAACGTGTGTATTTACAGTAAGATGAGTGTTTGTGCAGTACGTGTGGCTGTTTTGTGTGCGTGCGCATATGCATGTGCTTGTGCGTGGATGATCAAGAAAACATGTTTACCCACTAGTGTACCCGGCTGCGTGGGCTGGTGTGCATGTGTGTGCCCACTGCGTCTGGTAGCGGCCTCCGACTGCGCAAAAGAAAACACACTGCAGCATTCTTGATCAATCTCAGCAGCTCGCAGGCCGCACAGCAAGGGCATGTACATGGGAATGAGAATAGCTAAATGCCACTGAGAGGGCGGGAGAGAGAGGTAATCAGTTTAGGGAGGGAAGGCGGCTGGGGGATGGGAGGGGAGGGGGCATGAGGGGGGAAATACATGCAAGGTGAATCAAGAGAAATAAGGACAGCAGGTTTAATTACTGTGTCCCCTATATGGGGTGAATCGGTCCATGGCCAGTCGACTTTAAACCTATGGGTTTGGGTTAGAGAGATCCATTGGCTCCTAAAGAGCCGCTGTCGATTATTGAAATGTCTATGACACTTTGGATGATGACGAGTAGTGAAGAGGGAACAGGACGCATTGTTTACGTTAGCATTTGTGTGCATGTGCATAAAGGGGGTGGAGACAGAGAGAGTGAAAGACAAAGATTTAATGAAGAGAGAGTAGAAGAGTGGAATCATTCTGAGGTCAGGGCAGCTAATCTGGGCCACTTGGCCAATCCCAAACGCACACACGGCCAGAGAAAGGAACAAAAGTGCTTGGAGCTGCTGGTAAAGGATGATTGAGGTGGCCCATGAGAAGATGATGAGCCAGGGAGATCCTGACAGGAGAGCAGATTAGGATGGCTGCCTTTAGAACTCTGGGAACCATCGGAGGGAACCAGCCTAGAGCTCTACAAACCCTGACCCCTACACAGAGACTCAACCCTGGGAGCCAATCCCCATCCTCTAAGCTGCTCCAGCCTGGTCTATTGATGGTTCATTAAACCACAATGAGAACATATAACTGCTGAATGGGAGTATAGAATATTTTTTGTTTACCTTTAGGAGGCTTTAAACTTACTTCATCTCCCAATTGAGAGAGGAATTGTGTGCCTCTTGTCATTCCCTTGTCTTTGTAGTACTAAAAACCTCAGATATTAAGATCAGTTTATTTTCTTGGAGTCAATTCCCACCCTTACAAGTTAGATGTAAAAAAAAAAAACTCTTTAGGAGCTTTGACTAGTCTTGATGGAACCAGACACATCATCATCCCTCATTTAATCTCCCACAGATAATCACATAGTTGGACGGTGTGAAGAGGGAGCTGACAAGGGGGATGTTCCAGAAATTATGCCTGAGCTGGGGCTTTCTTTCTGGGCACTCATTTCAAGGGTGTGAGAGCTGGGGTGGACAGGGGGGACATGTTTCCCCCAATTTTTTTCTCAAAAGTCACTAGAAATGGGTTTTTATTTTTTGTAAGCATGTCCCCGGACCCTCGCAGCAAAATGTGTGCCCCCTCGCAATGCCAGAGTCGCTCCTACGCCCCTGTCCATTGTGCTTTGGAGGGCCTGCTCTGGATCAAAGGTGAGCTCCACTGATGTGTGTGCAGTGCTCTCCTCAGTGCCCTTGTCATACGTGCTACTCTCTCCTCCACCCTTTGATATTTCTCCCCCTGCCCACACGCTCCCTCCCTCTCAAAGGATATAGCATTCCTTCAGTACGGACTAGAGAAGGTTGGCCCCTCTCCTGAGGCCTTGTGTTCATCATCAGACAGAGCAGAGGGGTCTAGACGTGTCCACTTCAGAACAGGAACAGCCTTCTGTTTATCCAGCCTGGGACTGCTAGCCAATAGATGGTCATGACACCAGTCACAGAAATCAAAGGCAGCCAGGTGGTAATTGTGTAATATTTAACTTTACTAAGACCATGTATAATAAATTATTTAGATTTGTGAGGTGATACAAGGCTATTCATATCTCAGAGTTTGGCGTCTTCTGTCTTTCTCCACCCTCTCTCACCATTTTGACTCTATTTCTGGAACTTTGAGAAGCTGTGTGTGTGTGTGTGTGTGTGTGTGTGTGTGTGTGTGTGTGCGTGTGCGTGTGCGTGTGCGTGTGCGTGTGCGTGTGCGTGCGTGTGTGAGTGTACACTAGAGGCAGTCAATACATTATCAGCTCCTGCTGAACACTGACACCTTGACGTCCTTGACAGCAAATTGTTACTTTTTCATGACGCAACCAGGTGCAATTACAGCAACATCTTTGCGCTGTGTGCTGCTGCCGTAACTGTCAGAACACAGCAGGTAAGACATCAGGCCCTCCCAGCCCTCCACACACAGATAGACGGACAGGCAGACAGATAGACAGACTGAGAGGATCGAGAAGGGGAACCTAAATATGATCTTTTACAAAGATGCCACAAATTGTGCTTTTCTGACCCATATTTTGTTTTGTTTTGTTTCAGAGTGCACCGTTTTTTTTTTCCACCTAGAGGTTTGTCTTTGGGTTGTTGACTGACATTAAGGATGATAGCATCTAGTAGAGATTCACTGATATTCAATCAAATGCTCAGCCGAAACATCAAATGTGAATGTTTGAAGCTGTCAATACCTCAAGTAAAACCCTTAATATAGACCTTGTAAAATTGACGATTGAGCCATGACTAATGTATCACAAACAACCCAGGAAACAGTATGGTTACAAGCACACAAAAGTATGATTATTGTGAATAGTCAGATGAATATAATAGATTCATTTAAACATTCACATGCGTTGCATACACGGACATGTCTGAATTCAGGCTACCTGATGGGACTTTGATAAATGCAGAAAATCAAACGTTCTACCACACGTTATTTTTCGATCGTTCGAAAGATTGCTCAGAAAACCAGGTGTTTTAATCGGCGTATGCTTCCTCCGATTTTGACCTTGACGATTTTAGATAAGTTAGGTGTTTACATGACCAATGCCATACTCAGCCTACTGCCATAATCATGTTAATATCTAATTGGTGTGCGTGTAAACATACTTTGGAGTAAAGCTCAATTAGGAGTGGGACTCTCCCCATGGAGAGTGGAGAGGAGTATGACGCAAAGAGCCAGAAGTATGTGAAGCCACCCCTGTGGATAGAGCTTCCAGACAGGGTGAAAACTTTCCATCTTGGAGGTGGATGTTGCCTCATGTCTCTGTGTTTGGTGGGTCCCCCGACTGGGACTAGGGTTATACAGGAGGGTGTGTGTGTGTGTGTGTGTGGGGGGGGGGGGGGGGGGGGGGGGGGGGGGGTTCTTCTATCCTTGTGGGGACCTAAAATCCCCAAAAGTCTCCACAAGGATAGAAGAACAAAGACAATTCCATCTCGTGTGGAAATGTCCCACTTCCCCTTGAGGACAAAGGCTATTTTAAGTTTAGGGGTTAGGTTGAGGGTCAGTTAGAATTAGGGCTAGGGTTAGAATTAGAGTAAGGGGTTTGTGGTTAGGTTTAAGGTTAGGGTTAGGAGTTCTGTTTAGGTTTAGGGTTAGGGTTACAGGTTAAGGTTAGGTTCAGGGTCAGGGTTAGGGGTTAGGGAAAATGGGAATTGAATGTAAATTAGTTTTAGGTCCCCAAGAGGACAGAAGAACATAACATGTGTGCATGCATGTGTGTGTGTGTGTGTGTGTGTTGAGAGATGGGGGGACAGGTAAGAGAGACCAAACTCGCACACACCACTAAGACGCCTGAGAATGAATGTCTTTCATCTCAGACTCATCATCATCACTGCTCCAGCACTGATGCCCCTCTCCCTCCCTCTCCCGTCCCTCTCCCTCCGTCCCCCTCCCTCTCCCGTCCCTCTCCCTCCGTCCCCCTCCCTCTCGCCCTCCCTCTCCCATCCCTCTCCCTCCCTCTTCCGTCCCTCTCCCTCTGTCCCCCTCCCTCTCGCCTTCCCTCTCCTGTCCCTCTCCCGTCCCTCTCCCTCCGTCCCCCTCCCTCTCGCCCTCCCTCTCCCATCCCTCTCCCTCCCTCTCCCGTCCCTCTCCCTCCGTCCTCCTCCCTCCATCCCCCTCCCTCTCACCCTCCCTCTCCCATCCCTCTCCCGTCCCCCTCCCTCTCGCCCTCCCTCTCCCATCCCTCTCCCTCCCTCTCCCTCCGTCCCCCTCCCTCTCACCCTCCCTCTCCCATCCCTCTCCCTCCCTCTCCCGTCCCTCTCCCTCCGTCCCCCTCCCTCTCTCCCTCCCTCTCCCGTCCCTCTCCCTCCCTCTCCCTCTCCCATCCCTCTCCCTCCCTCTCCCTCCGTCCCCCTCCCTCTCGCCCTCCCTCTCCCATCCCTCTCCCTCCCTCTCCCGTCCCTCTCCCTCCGTCCCCCTCCCTCTCGCCCTCCCTCTCCCTCCCTCTCCCTCCGTCCCCCTCCCTCTCGCCCTCCCTCTCCCGTCCCTCTCCCTCCCTCTCCCTCCGTCCCCCTCCCTCTCGCCCTCCCCACACAGCCAGTTTCCTCCCTTTTACGCTCCTTGTGTCTCGCAGACACTTACAGTGGAAAACCACAGCTGACTTATGTAGCTAATGACACCTCAGTGAGCTGTTGGGTTTTCTGGGTCCTCTGTGTGTTTTTCTACTCTTGTCTTCTTCTCTCGCCCATCACCTCTCCCTCCCTCTTCCTCTCTCTCTCTCTCTCTCTCTCTCTCTCTCTCTTTCTCTCTCTCTCTCTCTCTCTTTAAAATCCTCCGTCTCTCGCCAAGACCCACCCCCTCCAGTCTCACCGTACTCCCTCTGGCCTCCCCTCCCTCCTTTCCCCCTTCTTCTCTCTCTCTCTGCTCGGTGTGTCAGAAACAGATTTATTCTGCCTGTGATGCGTGTAGAGCAGAGCAGTGTGAGTGAGTGGGGACGGGGGGACGGAGGGTTGGGGTCAGTAGGAGGGAGGTGTGTGTACAATATAAGATATGATCATGGCTCCCCAGGGGCTTGTTTGGCCCTGTACCCCATCTATCAAACGCCGACCAGAAATGCCAAGGTCAACTCTAATGAGCATTTTCTGGGGTCTTATTCTCCAACCCCCCCTAACACGCACACATAGGTACACATGTGCACACATTCGAACACGTATGACATGCATGCATACATGTACTGTACCTCCTCAGTGTAATGTGCTTTGCGATGGAAAACATGAACGTATTGAAAAGCAATCCATCGATCTCTACTCATGTGTAAAGATTACAGTACAGAGGATTGTGAGGGTACAGGCATGATAATATGCACGGATTCATGTAGACTGTTCTAAGGCTTGGTCAAAGAGCCCCATGCACCCTACTACTCCCATCATCTTTATCCCAGGAGCAGGAAGGCAATGTGGGCCAGGACAGTGCCGTGTGGTGCAGTGGGCAAGGGTCCGCTCATCGTCCCCTAGTCTGCCCAAACTTGTTAGGGTTTGCAGGCTTGTGGAGCGTGGGTGTGCCCTGGAGCATGTGGAGCCTACTAATGAAGCAATAAAAGTCACGGCGGGTGGGGCGGGAGTGAGGGTGGGATGTGAGGGAGGGAGGGGTTGTGGTTATAACTGGAGGATTGGGAGCCCAGTTTAACCACTGACAGGAGGTGTGATAATTGAGATGTTGCGACCCCACATATTACCTGCATATTGGCCACATTATGAGCCAGAGAGAAGAACTGAATGCTGGATCCAATGCCAAGCTGCACGTGTGTGTGTGTGTGTGTGTGTGTGTGTGTGTGTGTGTGTGTGTGTGTGTGTGTGTGTGTGTGTGTGTGTGTGTGTGTGTGTGTGTGTGTGTGTGTGTGTGTGTGTGTGTGTGTGTGTGTGTGTGTGTGTTTGTACAGTATATGTCATTCTGAATTTCACTATCTTCCCGTACTTTATTGTTTTTATAGAATTTACCCACTGAGCAGCTGGACCTGCGATTTTGTAGGCTTTTCCTTGGGAGCGAAATGACGTCATAAGGGCATTGACATGACACAATAGAGATCTTCTTACATGATTTGCATTATGACAGTTGACTCTCCCGTAGTAGCCGAATCCTGCCATTCCAAACACAAAAAAAATGGAAAATAGACAAAAAAATACAAAACAGAGCGTAACATAAAGTTGACAGTACGCTTGCCATGTAAGAGGACAATGCACTTATTTTTAGCCTCGGCGCTAAAAGGGAGTAGACTCTCCCGTCACTTAGAAGGCTTAGCGTATTATATATAGACTAGAAACATATAAAAGATGGTGAACTTCACATATACGACTACATTACTGTGTTGACATTAAGCCAATGTTATCCATCTAACAAGGTCATTAAATTCAACATACTGTATAGACTTCCAAAGTATCCATTCACCCAGCTAGCTGAACACATAAGTCATTAGTCTTGTGAGGAGAATGTGTCCTGTCTGCTGACACGTATGCGGTGATTCATTGACATCAGAGTAGCTTCCCTAGCCACAACCCCCCACATGGAGGGAAGAGGGCAAGGGTGCAGCCCTGTCTCTGTCTCCGATGGTGGGTTAGAGGCTAGGGGGCAACCCTGGTTCTCTACCCCCTGGAGGCCTGGGGGCTAGAGGGGCAGCATCTCTGCTGTCCGCCAGCTTGTGTGTGTCTCCCTGTGGCAGCTGGAAGGGACTCCGGCCCATCCTGAACTCACCGACCCACCGTCACTCGGACGACAGGCTAACACTGAACTATGGCACCTTACAGAAAAAATGTCCTCCCTCTCTACCTCCAAATCACCTCTGCTTTTTATTTCCATTCTACTGTGCGATAGCTAATTACAAGAGAGGTACTCATTGGGGTTAATTAGGTTCATTGCAAATATTGTATGCAATAATGTCCCATATTACAATCATGCCCCGTATACCTACACCACTCTTTGAAGCTGACGACTCTAATTGTTCACCATCTCAACAATCCTTCTCGATCAAAGTAAAAGCTGTAGTTTCTATGTGGTAATGAGCTCTGTGATGGTGTTGGCTCAGACCTTGGCCTCATGACTGTGGGGTCAAGAGTAATGGAAAGGAGGGTCAGGGATAGTTTAGGGGAGTTGGCTTTCTTCACCAGAGGCTGATATGATGGATGGTTGGAGCACCTCGTCCTCCAGACTCTCCTCCATCCTCGGCGTCCATCCTCTCGCTCATCTCTTCCCTGTTGGCACCTTCTCTCCATCCCCTCTCTGCCTCAGACCAGATGTGTTCATTGAACTCTGTCAAGAATAATAAACCACTGGCTTGTAGAGGCACACTGGGCATACAGAGCAGGAGGACCCGGAGTGAGAAGGCTAGGAGGGCCTGTGTTTAGGAACATGGATGGACCCATAGTCATGAGACACACTGTACATAGACTAGTAGATCAAGACAGCATGCCAACATCAGTCCACATCATTAGATTATTTTTTCAAATTAACATACAATTATTCCCACAAAAACAACTAATAAGTATACACAGAAATGCAGATAAAAGTCCATAGTGGAAGACAATCCACAGGCACATACCACACATTCACATTTACTCATAAATCACTCACTCTATCAAGTGAGCTCACACAAACTGTACACATAGTCATCATGTTGATTTTGGTTCTAAGTTTTAATCAATATTGCTGACCACTGCTCAGTGTAGAAAGGCATAGCTAGGTCAGCTTTTTCCTGGTCTCAGGTCTCAGCACTGCATCAACCCTCCTATGTTAGAAAGGAAACACTCATTGAGTTCTGCTCTGATGGCACAACCCTGGGCCAGGAGTCCCCCTGGGACTGAATCAAACCCTGTCTCTCCTCCTGAAACCCTGATGCCCTGGGAGGCCAGCAGCTACTGGCCTCCTAACTCTCTCCTGGCTCTCGCCTGGCTTCTGACTGGCCAGGGATGAGAGAGGGGCAGTGAGGGGATGAAGGGAGAACAACTGAAGGCTAGTGATGATTTCTTTCACAGACAAACCAAACCACACACACACACACACACACACACACACATACACACACACACACGCACACATGCAAACACACACATGTCCCCCTTACTTTAGTGATCCCCCACTCACTCACTCTCTCTGACACACACGTTGGGCTGTGACAGTCATGGGTGGCGGTTGGGTGGTGGTTATTTTGGGTGGCGGTTATTGGCCAGCCAAATGACAGTAGGAGCGAGAGGAAAAATGACTACCTCTGTCTTTTACGCAAGAATCACTCTGAGAGCCCTCAGCTGGCCACTTACGCAATGTAGTCGTTTACGCTCATTCCTCACCATAAAGGTGTGAAACTACGTCAAAATGCTGTAGACACCTTAAGGAATACGTAGAGAAAGGACTCTGGTTGATATCTCTTTCAATGGCCAATAGGGGTGCATAGGAACACAACGGTTTCAAAACATGAGTCACTTCCTGATTGGATTTTTCTTAGGCTTTCGCCTGCAATATCAGTCCTGTTATACTCACAGACAATATTTTTACAGTTTTGGAAACTTTAGAGTGTTTTCTATCATAATCTGTCAATTATATGCATATTCTAGCATCTGGTCCTGAGAAATAGGCGGTTTATTTTGGGAATGTTATTTTTCCAAAAATAAAAATAGTGCCCCCTAGTTCTTTAATAAACATGGAGTTTAAAAAATATAAAATGTTCTCCTCTGCTCCTGACTGCATGTGCTGCAATAGAAATAAGGATGAATAGAATGGGCATCCCCATTTATGTTGCCCCAATGATGGCATAATGGGTGGACTGGTGACCATTGCAAGTGTACCCATAGGAGCAAAACAGGAAGCGTATCCATCAATATGTCCTGTGAACTGGTTGATTCAAATCGACTGGCATTACAAACAATATGTTCCATTGCATGAGCCACATCAGTTAACATAATTTGAATGAACATTCTACTTTACCATGAAAATGACATCACAATTCCAAGCAGCCATAGAGAGTGTACCCATGATGAGTTTACCAGTTGAATTGCCGGGGTTAGAGGTTTCAAGCACCTTCTATTCATTATATTTATATGTATGCTGCTGCTGCAGGTAGTGGGGAATTGCCTAGGCAACCGAAGACTTGCTTGCTACAACACCTTGCTTGTTTCAGCAACAAGCAACAAAGTTTCATCATTTTGTTTTAAGAGTCCATGTTACCACAGAAACGGACTCAACCACACAAATGCCCAGCATCCAGTCTTCAGTCAGCTGTATATTTTCATGACTGTCTTCATCCATAAGCATATGTTACCATGTTATAAGGTAACATATACACAGGCTAGGCCTCTCCAATTAAATCAAAAGCGGTTTGTTTGTGTTGGTCTTTTGGGCTGACAAGTGCGCTATCAACCTGACTGCTCTACCTGTCAGTGACCGGCTGAAAATCCTCAGTTGACAATGCCCAATGCTTCCAATTAGAGGAGAATCAGACTCCTGGTGTGCTAGCCATCTTTCCACCCTCCCCCAAGGCCTACCTTCCCTCTCCCTCACTCTTGCGCTCCTCGTAATTTCTACCTCCCCTCTCTCTACCGCTCTCTTTCTGGTGGCGAGAGGTCTGTCTCCGCTGCAAATTACCAACACAAAACGAGGTGGTGCGCTGCCTGGCGCTGAGAGCTGCCGGTCCTGGGCCCTGTCAGCTTTAATGAGACGATGAAGGTTTATTTCGCCCGCATGCGTGTGCTAAATTCTTTCTTGTGTGACAGCTGACTGGGAAATGTGAGTGTTAACCTTATAAAAGATTCAGCAATTCTCATTATTTTCTGTCAAGTCCCATACCTGATGGCTTTTTAAGGTGCATAATTTGCATCCCTGACTGGTCCAGGTGTGTGCCTATTCCTGTCAGTTTTTTTCATGCTATTTGTTTGTTGTGTAAAGTCATCTTTTTACATATCTCCTCTTGAAAGCGATGTTTTACTCTATGTCCCAAAACGATAGAGATGCCGAAGCTTATCCAAAGCCGAGGCATATTTTACAAAACAAATCTAGATATATATTTAACGAATGAATAAATAAAAAGCTCCACATTGTTTTTTTTGTTTTGTTTTGTTTTTTTTTACCACATTTCCAAGAGTGATAAGCCCCAGTAAGTGTTATTACTCACAATGGAGAAGGATTTGCAGCAGCAGAAATGAGTTAGTGTCCAGAAACTAAATATGAACATAGGTGACATCTAGTCTAGATCTATAAATATTCTTCATTTCAGCTGCCCTTTCTGCAGCATGAGGAAACCATTCACTTCACCCCTAATTGAAATGAGAGAATCCTCATGGCAAACCATTGGTTATGCACATATTATTCAGATACACAATTATTAGTTAGGCTACATCAACTGTAAAACAATGGACAGACCATATTTAGCAGTACACCGACCTTGGTACAACAAACAACTGACAACCACCCAAAGAGTGTGTGCAGGAAACATATTTTTGGTTTTATCCACAATGTCCTATTTGACCACAATTTGTTCAGTTTTAAACAGGAGATGTTACAGCATCATTGCGCATCATATACTTTAGATGTCTCAAACATTAACACACACACACACACACACATACACACACACACACACACACACAACCATACTTCATCTGAAATCCATCCTCCACACATTGGGGATTTGTGATATCAACAACACCGACTCACAGTCATACCATTGGCTGCAAATCTCTACTTCCTCTGACCAAACACTTGTCCAAAACCAGCAGCTAACGTCATTACACAAAGATCCATCCTTCTCCTTCACACACACACACACACACACACACACACACACACACACACACACACACACACACATACACACACACACACGCACACACGTCTACAGTCTACTCTCATTCCCATGTGAGGAATTGTTTCGATAAAGTGGGAAAGTGTACATACAATTACTTTAAATTACTCTTACAAGGGAAGCTCAGAAATATAAAATCACAAATGTAATCACTCACATTTCTACAAAAGACAGATCCAATCCCATTTGGAGCAGCAATGCATTTCCACTTGAATTATTTTTCATACTATTGTAACTATTTTATGTAGGCTACTTTATATATTAGCCATGTAGTTGTCAATCTGAAGATTAGAAACCACATCCATATTTGTAAACACATGCCAGATTTGATTTGTGAAAAGGATAGACAAACACAAAATATATAGGCCATTCATTTTATTTTCGAAAATATGGCAAGGAAAAGGAGTTGTTCGAAAGCAATCTCCATAACCCACCTCCGGAGCCCAAGTCAATTGTTAAGAAAGGCAACGTCAGGATGGGTGTGAAGGCTACTCTTTCCCATCTCTGTCCCCGCCTCAATGTGACAGCTTGCAGCCGCGATAGGACCCCATGGGAGCGGGGAGCGGATTCACTAACCTGCCGGTGTCTGAGACCGACGCGCGCCTCCAATCTGGTGGTCACATGGGGGGTTCGATTATTAGGGCCTGTCGGGGAGTCATGTGGGGCTAACTGTTTTGGAAATAGAAGCGAAAATGAAGACAATGGTATTTCATGCACCTTAAAGTTTGCTCACGCCATCCTTTCAGCGCATGCTGTTCGGACTATTATCCCTCATTAGCATTGTATTACTATTAGATACGTAGTATGAGCTAAACGTTGACTATTCGATGCTGGTGCTTTGTACACTCCCAGAAAAGTGTGTGGAGTAGGATTTTGAGGCCGAATTATGCATGTATGAAATTCACTTGCTCTCGATGCATAGAGCAAAAACAACACATTTATCCGAGAAAATACAAATGTAACTTGTGTTAGAATGATTTTTGAAACGTTGAGTTTACAGATTGAAATTCAAGAAAATAGCACTGGATGGGTCCTCAATTCATTAGAAATGAATGTAGAGTACATTAAGTTTGTGAAAAAAAAAAAATTATATGCATTCCTCATAACAGTAACACAATAACAACATTTATAATAATAATAATATATAATTATTTTAGGTATATATTTTGAACCAGAAAAATATACCCAATGCAATAGCATATAACAGCAGATCTGTGCCAACTAACGTCAATAAAAGCATTATAATATTTATATAACAACGTGAACATAAATGGAAAAACAATTAAACTAAATTCTGAAACTTGCCAATAAATGCAAAATGTGGGAAAATGCCGATAATGTAAAAAAAAGCCTGTACAGTTTTGACTGAACACGCGAGTAAAGAGAGACGAGAGAAAAGACCTACCAGCTCCACATAATAACCCCATTATAAGCCTCATCAATGATGTAATGAAAGCAAACAGTGTGAAAATTGCCTGTAAACAGTTGGATCTGAGTCTCCTGATGAATTCAGTGTCTCTTTTAATCAAAGAGATGGGGCGAGGAGGAGGGGTGAGTGAGTGTGTGTGGGGGGGTCTACCTTCCTCTCCGCAAACCCGTCAACACCCAAAAAGCCCCCTCAACCAATGAAGACTTGTCACTAGGGACTCACGTGGACGGGGCGTCCTTAAAAACCTAGCTCCTGAGTTTTCCTCAAGTTCCATTTTTTGAGATTTCCTTCACATTATCCCAGTTGTGTCTATTTAACCCGCGTTACCACTGTTTTACTGTGCGTATCTTCTCGACTGCCACAGCCCACCCGTTTCGAGTCTCTTGTTGCATCTTTCTGTTGGTGTAGAATATCTCTACCTTCCTCTACAATCGAGCACCACACGGGTCACACCAGCGAACTACTTTTTAAGTGATGACAATTTCAGCAATTGTGTCCTCGCTCTGCGTCATTTGCAGGTCTTGAATTCCACTTGCAATACTCGCTGCTGTCTCTGTCCGTGGTGCTGAAAGGTGGTGCTGAATCGCTTGCCTATTTAACTTGCACTAACGCTGCTTCACTGCCTCTAATCATTGCAGTTTTTTTTGTCAATATTTTAAATAAGTTGATCAATAATTTAGAAGTCGTACCGGCGAGTTTTCATTTTCTAAAAAAGAAAACATATGGACAAACTCGCCAACAGAGCCTAGTTGCATCGAATTCATGAATAGTGTTGTATTTAGGACAAAATAGTTGGATGCAGAATCGATTTTGTAGCCCACTCTTATATAACTCCGAAAAGACGGAGATGTTGCTATTTTGACAAGTATAATAATAAATTAAGAAGAGGAGAAAACATCTTGGTTGAATATATGTGATTTCCGAATCATTTTTGGATTTTCCTGCTGGATAAATTCAGGCAAAGTCTCATCTCAGCAATCATCTGAACTTGCTTGCCTCGAATACCAATGATAGTTTGAGTTGAGGCCTCGAAGAACTTAGCTGTGCTGGTAAACAATGGAGGCATCCACCAATGGGTCCAGCTTTGGGATCGACTCTTTACTTTCCCACAGACCTGGAAGTCCGGTCATGTCGAAAGGGGACAGTTTGGTGGGAGAGTGCCGGTCACCGCTGGAGTTCAGCCCGAGGTCTGACCTAGAGAGCGGCTGCTCGTCTCCCCCGTCGCCGAGGAGGGAGTGTGTGGATGAGGCATTGCAGAGGCAAGGTCATGCTATCGGGTTGCCGCCCCATCTCCAACACGGACAGATCTCCGCCGGGTCACAGCCGCGGACCGTCACCTCATCCTTTCTGATCAGAGATATTCTAGCTGACTGCAAACCGCTAGCCGCCTGCGCCCCATACTCCAGTAATGGCCAGCCAACTCAAGAAACGGGGCGACTTGCCTCCAAGCTCGCAGATGACTTCATGGACAAAATCCATAGCAACTCGTCGTCAGACAGCGAATACAAAGGTAAAATAGTGATGTAAACAAGCTTAATGTTTAGAAATCAATTAGACTTTGTCACATTATTTCTAATGGAATTGTTGTAGTCCTACTGTTCCATATCCGTTGAATTTGTGTGAGCTTTATGCAGTTGATTTTCTATATAATTCATTCTAACTCAATGTTTTCTTATCATAATTGAACGTGTTACAACACCTGTCCATGTTTCAAAGTGTTTCTGAAGATGTAGTGCTCGGTTAATCAGGCTATGGTTGTAAATTGTGATTAGCCTCGGAAGGCAAATAGGCTACTGGAAGGCTACAGCCTAGGCTAGAATCTTTGTTCAAAAGGAATCCCCTATAAAATGTATATAATCTAATATCAAATTATACACTTTTACATTATCCCAGTAAACTCAATAAGATATTAATTAACCCCCCCTCAAAAAAAATGTATATATATATATATATAAGAAATGCTAGCATATGGTGAAAGTTGATCAACCATATTATTTTGAACTCTAAAGCTCTTTTAAAAAGTGTCTATAGTTACACTAGGCCTAGAACGGATTATTGAAAAGGAGGACACGAGTCTATTATTTTCTTAAATTATGGAATCCACACTGTTGATATTCTCCAATGATTTGGGGGATAAACATTAGGTGTCAAACCGTTTTTCCTTTCAGACGCACTTGCTTGCATTAGCAGACGTCTTGAAAGCATCTGTTGATGTCAGGGAAGCAAGAGAAGAGCTGCATGGGAAAAGATGACGGGGTTGCCTCCAGATAAATGCCATCAAGGGTCTGTCTGTTTCCAATCATGTCAGCCATAACAGACATGTCATCTCCATTGACAGTTTAATGAAGCAGCGCCTGGATACAAATAAGTCAACCGTTGGTATAGGCGAGGACAATTCCTGCTGGCAGGAAATAGTCAATAGAAATCTGCGTAGAAAAATAAAATACAAATATAATAGGCCTAATAAATATTGACCTGATTATCTTATATAACAAAAACACTAATTATATATACCCCCTTTTATTGATAAAAAGAAAATGCCATCTTACAGTGCCACAAAACTGTGTAATGAGGATAGGCCTATATTATTCGGTATGTATTGTAATATTAATATTAATAATATTAATTCGACTATTTATTCATGTAAATAATGTCATTGACATGTTATTTATAGCCTACTAGTGAACAATGTTATTTCATCAATCCATTATAGCAAGGGTTTTACAAAAGTCCTGACTTCAGTTCAGATTTTAAAGAGGAACATGAACATGAACGACATCAATATACTTTGGATACAGTGTGTGTGTGTGTGTGTGTGTGTGTGTGTGTGTGTGTGTGTGTGTGTGTGTGTGTGTGTGTGTGTGTGTGTGTGTGTGTGTGTGTGTGTGTAACAGATTGTCATATCAACGCAGTCAATTCAGCTCCAAAGCCCTTGTAGGGAGTAGTACCCTGCTTTGATTTCAGCGAATCCGCCTTCTAATATTTCTGGGATTTGACGTAATTTGTCCCAGTGCTAATCAGATTTGTAACGCGCAAGGCCGGCCGGCTCTTTATTTCGCTCTCATCCGCGGCCCTGTGAAGTTTCTCCGGTCGCGGTTGAAAGGCGCCCTTCCCTTGTGGCTCAATTAGCCGGATTATTGTGCTTCTTGAGAGACGACTCAACTATTCAACTAGCAAGAGCTCTCACGTCGCGTCTCCTCTTTTTGGAGGGAACGGGGGAGAATAAACTGAGAAATGTATACTACAGTTCTAACCCCAACACGACAGCAATAGAACAAAGGGGAATGTTACACACATCCAATTGCAAAAACAATGTGCTAATATACAAAACATATTAATTTGTAAATAGGTCTAGGCTACATCTTCATAAAAACTAGGCACAATCTTAATCAAATGGAGAGTGGCCTAAAGTCCTTCAACACAACACCCAAACAAGGTTATGAAGTTGTATGAAAAAGTTAAACTTTGAAATAGGCTTAAGTCCGTTTGTAAATGTAACATTTAAACGAAATCCAAATCCCTTTCATAAATGGGCATGTAGAGGACCGAGGACTATATTCCTTTTAGATTAGGCTCTGCCCGTCACTTTATAGGCTTTATGAACATTTGAGATATTGTTGTAAATTTGAGTTTTTCATATTTATCCTATTCTTGTGTTTGCAGTGAAAGAGGAAGGAGACCGAGAGATCTCGAGCAGTAGGGACAGTCCGCATCATGTTCGGATGAAGAAACCCAGGAAGGCGCGAACAGCCTTCACTGACCACCAGCTGGCCCAGCTCGAACGCAGCTTCGAACGGCAGAAGTACCTGAGCGTGCAAGACAGGATGGAACTGGCCGCTTCCCTCAACCTCACAGACACACAAGTCAAAACCTGGTACCAGAACAGGAGGTGAGGACTGCGACGCTTGGTTGCCTTTAGTGTAATTACACAAATTATAACCATTTAAAATGACGATAAGTTTTTTGATAGTGCCTAATGGTAGAATGCAGTGAGCCTAGTAGACCAACAATGGTAGTGTGTGCGCGCCTGCACTTGTATCATTAGGATATTAGGGTTAAACGCTCTTCACCTCCAGACAGAATGGTTTTCTCATGTCAGTCAGACAAACTCAATGGTCACATATGAGCTCCAATTTCTTTCTCAAAACGTGCACACCTTGCATCAATTCCTTTAGAATAAAGGAGAAAATAGAACAGAAATACAAAATAAAAACATCATAAAATATTGGAAATTTGGCACTGCGTGAAACCTTTGAACAATGTGATTCAAATACTGACAAATAGCCTTCCTTCTACTAGATTAGAGACTAGATTGTTTCAAGCAATTTTTGAGAGAAAAACATCTAAATGGTTTTCAAATGAATCTATGATGACATTCAGACAGCAAAACGATATTAATAAATAGGTATAAAAACAACACTTTGGTGCATGAATAATAAATATATCGTTGCATGTAGGCCTATGCCATATCAATAATTCAACCACACTACTATATTTACTCAATTATTATAATTATGAATAATTTACCTGATTGAGGAGTGCTTTCAATTGACAATCTGACAGATTAACCCTCGCTTGAATACAAGTGACGGAGGACTGATTTATCAGAATAACGGAAGTGCGTAACTGAGTACAACTACACTTTAGATCTTTCTTGGAAACATAGAAGAATTAGACTCATTTCAGACCACATGATGAAACCAATACGATCCCAACCGAAAGTGAATGCATGCTATAATATTGCGTAGGCTACAGATGTTTCCAACTGACTCTGAACTGACCCTCAACTTTGCACTTAAAACACCACATGTTGGTAACGCTTGTTATTACAAAGCAGGCCTAAATCCATTGAGAAAAAACTAATTTCGTTTAAATTGAACCATGCAGCCTATGTTATTTGTCCATGCATTTTCACTGGGTTTTTTCCAAACTGCATTTTTTACTCAGTTCAGATATGATTGAATTCTAAACTTCAGAGTCATATGATAAAAAGATTCCGACTGCACTTTTCAAACTTGTTTATATTTTTATGATGAGAGTTTCAATGACTAATATCCACTGTTTCTTGTCCGAATAGAACAAAGTGGAAGAGGCAGACGGCAGTTGGACTGGAACTGTTAGCGGAGGCTGGAAATTACTCAGCCCTTCAGAGAATGTTTCCGTCGCCCTATTTCTACCCTCAAAGCCTGATGTCCAACCTGGACCCCGGAGCGGCGCTCTACCTGTACAGAGGCCCCTCAGCGCCCCCTCCGGCTCTGCAACGACCTCTCGTTCCGCGGATTCTTCTGCATGGTCTGCAGGGGGGTAGTGAACCACCCCCTCTCCCCCCTCTCTCCGGTGTGCTTCCCCGGCCAACACAGCAGCGGTGAGCCGGTCGCTCCGGATATATGCCATACCTGGCAGACTAGGACTCTATGTGATAGAGAGAAAAAAAAACGATTTAAAACGGTGACAAAAGAAGTCATGGTATTAAACAATGAACTTCATGACTGAATCTCGAACTATCTAAAGTGGACAGGTTTTTACCATGCTGAAGTTCTTTATTTATTTCTTTATTTTTCTCTATGCATTTAACTTATATATTTATATTTTTGTTTACCATACCTTCAGTGTGGGCTACATCAGAAAGGGCACGATAGTTTACTGAAATAATCGTTGCTGGCACCAAGGCTTATGACAATGGCACTTTTACTCAGAATCATAAAGATATTATTATTAACATCATTATTATTATTATTATGCTAAGTTGTCAGGATACAATTATAAAAAAAACATGCATAACAAACCAATGCATTGGTCTGGAAACTGAAATAGCATTCCAAGTTTAGTTGAATAGCTAATTGGATGATCCAAAGGCATTTCATAACGACTATAATTTCGTTATATTTCTCTTTACAAAGACGAGTTGCGTTTCATTCACTTTTTTCAAATGATGAAAATAATAATCACCAGACATAGGTTATAGACATGTAAATACGAATACTTCTTGATTTGAAAATATTTTTTATTCATCCATTTTTATTTCCTTCCGATGACAGTGATCCAGTACAAAAAAAGCTATAGATTAGCCAGAGCTAAAGGCTCATTTTCTATAATTTCAGTGATAATCTGGATGGGAATAATGAAGGTCCATGAGAGAAACAACATACAATACCAAATTGTAACGAAATGTATTTAAAAATCTCTAATCATAATGTTTTTAGTTTTTTAGTTTTAGTTTTGCCCAATTATATTCAATTTGGAGTCGGAGTAAGAGTAAGAGTAAATCAATTTATCAAGTAGCAATGTACCCTTGCAAACCCTTCACTTTTGCTAAACAGATAACGACTGAAGACTGAGTCGGTTGCCAATTTGGGTCTTTCGCCTGTTGATTTGCTAGGTGTATTTAAGCAGACGTTGTGGATGACTTATGTTATTTCGTATCAAACCGTGGAAACCTTGTTACTCTCTTTGGTGAAAATGTATATTGCAGATATTAATTTGTGGAGTGGTTCTCGTATTTCTGGATCGTTTTTCGTTCCTCGCCCCCATTAGCTGAAATAACTTTTTGTCAAACTGTTCAAACAGCTTAAGTCGGAGCTATAGAGGGGGATTTGAAGTAAAAAATAATTACTTTTATATATGTGCAAATAAAGGTATTTCATGTAATAACGTGACTCAGCCATATCTTTCCAAATCCATGCTTGACAAATACAGGGCCACTATTTTTTTTTTGCAAATAAATACAAGTAGGCTGTTCATCATCATCATCATCATCATCATCAACAACAGCCTGGGGGTGTATTCAATACTGCCTAATCTGTTGCAAACGTTTCCTCTGTTGCAAAAAAACCAACACGTTGACTCCAAACTGAAAATGTTTTTCAATGAAAAGGAGAGTTTCTATTGGACACATGAAGGTATAGGTCCGTCCACGTTTCGTTCCGTTTGCTTCTTAAACGGTAAACGGTTTCCGTTGCAAGATGCAATGAATAGGCCTACACCCGAGGAAAGTTGGGTTATTCAAGGTTTGTTAATGGGAGTCCTATTCTCTAAAGAAGAAATTACAAAATGGTCCTGCATGCAATCATTGCTCGTGTCAAATGCTCACTTTTCAATTTATCAATTAATGAATGAATGACATTGATCATTAGTCACACATCGAGTAACATTTCTGATGTATAGTTTAATGCCATACAAGGTCATTACAAACAAAAATAATGATTTGGCATATTTGATAATTAAACAACAAAACATGTTATGTTGCGACAAAGGAGAGCCAATGTGTAAACCTGTGATAAATCAGGCCAGTATGCCTGATACAATCTAATTAAGGTTCGTAGAATTCTATTAGAAGCACCATGTTTGAATAATTTTGAACATGTCTGTCAAACACTTCCCTCAAACCCCCTCATTATTTGGTTAGTATCGTGAATTTAATTTGTCAAACCTGAAAAAGTTAATAAGAATGTCACCGTCAGAGCATGGAACATTCACCGCCTTAACCTTTAAAAAATGCCTAGATATTTATCCAAAGATTTGGAGTGGTGAGAGTTCAATTTGGGAAATGTAGGCCGGCTGGTTAATTCTGCCTTGATATCTAAAACTTTGGCCTATCTAATAAGTTATGACTAGAAATGTGTTTTGGTATATATGTGTTATAAATAAATAGGATAGGCTAATTGTTCTGTCAAAAAATATACATTGATAGGAGTGTGTATATAATAAAACACACACACAGACAATGAAATATGTGCACGCTCGCTCACACGCGCGCGCACACACACACACACACACACACACACACACACACACACACACACACACACACACACACACAAACAATTGCCATGCTTCAAAAGTGGACTCGGTTAAACCTAACATAGGTCGATACCATTTAAATAATGAAATAGTCTGCTACAGATTTGATTGCATCGAGAGATGATCATTGGCAAAAGCAGTCCATTTATTCAGCTAGGGGATAGCCTACATGTTACAAATACGCTAGTACAGTAGACAGTAGGCAAACTGAATTAAGAATGCCATTTAATTTCTTTCCATAAACAATAAGCAGATGAAATATTAATGCGAGGCTAGTGCAATTGTTTAAGTGCCTTAAATGATCCCATTTGGAAATGGATTGTTTCCATGCCTCTTTCTTGGAGTGTTGGTGCTGTGCTCTTTGCCAAACAGCTCCAACAGCTGGTGACCGGGCGATGCTGACTGTGGGCCGGATCAGCGAGGGGACATCTGGTCAGCGGCACCGCAGAGCCCTGCTCCACCAGCCCCCCACCCGCCACCCCTACCTCACTCCTAATAGGAGTATGACTTTAAACTTTAAACCAACCAAAATATCAGACCATAAAGGACGGCTGGGTAGTTCAGTCTGACAGAGTTGGCGAATGGGATATTAACGATTAGACAAAATACTTTAATAGCTTTAAATTGAAGGTCGATAATGGGTGTAATATTCAGCCCCCCGCTGCACCGCTCGCACGGCACATGTTATCCCTTCTCCCATTGACCATCAGCCTATCTCTTCATAAAATAGGCCCATTAGTCCGACTTTAACTAATTGACACATATATATTGCGTACATTTGCTTTAACTGAGAAATATTCTAGGTCTTGCTACATCGCACTGAATGTGGTTGGGACTTGGAAAAAAGGGAGAGGAAACCCCCCTCAACAAATTCCCAACTTGCCAAAAAATTATAAGGATCCGTGACCGATTCAAATAAAGATAACCCCCTCAACATTTATGAAAAGGGTTATTCTTGCGAAGTGCGCAGCTGATTTCAGGCAAAGCTCCCTGTCTTGATGGATGACGTGGAGATTTTTGCATGTGAAAGGATACGGGCAAATCCCTCGGCTCTTACCGCGGATTGTCCCCCGCTCAGGGTTAATGAAGTGCGGATAGAGTCTCGTTGAGCTCCCGACAAACAAAAACACAACACGGGGAGGCTTAGACCCAGATGATCAGTGACTCTGATTAAGCTCATTGAGTCAGAGTAAAAACTAAACAAAACAACCTTCAAATGAAATTAAGATTCAATCAAAGCGCAATTTGCGTTGTAGAGTGGGCGATAGTCTTTTCTCCTAGATTTGTTTATCAGTGCCTTTTCATTCTTTATTATAGATCGAGATTGGGCTACTACATCCTTCTAAATTAACGCAACGTTATTAAGGCAACGATATTTAATCCGTTTTTGAATCCAGGGAAGCCTTGGAGGATGGAAAAATACCTAAATGCAAAAATGATACACAATTGCATATTTTGCTTTCCTTATGGACAGTTCTCATAAAAGGCTATTTCTTCCATTTAGCAAGTACATATCCAATTGAATTTCAAATTAATAACTGTTTTGTGATGTATTTCTTTAAAAGTGAATCCTTATAACTTCTTATTATAACTTAATGTCCACAACCTTTTAGAAAACAAGTGATGTTTCCCATACTTGTTAGAAAACGGAATTAATAAATGCAAAATTGATTGGACCAAATTCAGCTCAAATGTAGGCCATGAATGGCTGCACTGTTGCTGTGAATGAGACATCCCCACTATACCCATAGACCTATAATAACTGAGATAAAGAAAGTAAGTAAGCAGTTGTCATTAATATTTGATTAAAAAGACAGACTAACAGTAAAATTGCATGATACTATCACATCGCCTACTATTGAATATTTACAACTAAGCTGTGAATGAATTGTAAAGGTGGATATATCCATTCAGTATGGCGGGTTAGGGGTAGAAACTAGGATAGGTGCATCCAGCTGGGTTATCACTCCATGGGGGTGGTTGGGTGACCTCTGTGAACCAAGGAAAATCAGATCCTAACCCTTGCTCTCTCACCCAATCATATGCCCTCCATTCTGTCACACAGAAACAAAGTCAAGAACTCCACACTTTACGCTACCATCTCATTCGGTAGGGTGGGAAAGGGGACAAGAAAGAAAAAAATGTGAATATGGATTCTGACACAGTGCTACAGAAACATTTAGGATAGAAGATTGAAATATCAGAAGAAACTATAGAGAGGGAAGGAGGGAAGGGGAAATCACTAAGTCAAGTCTTTCCCATGGCAATGTCCTGTACAGCAAATCTTCTCCTAGCCTGAAGGTATGAGGTGGGGAGAAGAGCGGAGGGAGAAAAGCTTTACAGTGTGGAGGGGAGATAACCACGCTAATCATTTCCCCAATAAAATGGGGAGAACTACAAACTTGGGTCAGGGGCGCAGGGATTGACATCCCAATCTCAGCAAATAATGAAAGCTTGAGCTTTCTGCTTCTCTCTCAGAGCTGGAGGCAGGGGCGGACTGGCCATCTGGCATTTCGGGAAAATGGCCCATTTTTAGCCAAGTGGGCCTGTCTAACATGTTGTTGTTTTTTTTTGCGCAAACTGATCAATATCTGACTAATAATAGGGACCTCAAGGAAAGAAATGGCCCGCATGTGGGCTTTGAGGAAAGAATTGAGCTGGTGTGGGGGCCTTGAGGAAAGAAATGGCCTGCGTGTGGGCTTTGAGGAAATAATTGAGCTGGTGTGGGGGCCTTGAGGAAAGAAATGGGCCGATGTGTTAGAAATGTAGGGCTGATTTTTGGTCCCAGTCCACCACTGGCTGGAGGAGAATAGAAAATAAGGGAGAAGGAAAGTGGAATCAAAGCAGGACTAATATGAAGAGGTAGTCCCTTATGTTCAAGGAAAGCCCCCCGTCCCCTGTCCCCCACCCCTACCCCCAGTCAGTGATTACTGCCATGTACCCCCAGCAGGGAGGCAGTGTAAGCCACACCGCCATCAGATGACACAGAGATTATCTAATCAATAAATTGTGGTGTTAGGGCCGGCATGAGCGCCTGTCTATTGCAGAAGTCCCTAAGCAGCCTCTCAAGTAAATGTCCACCCCTCACCTGACCCCCCCTCTACCTGACCAGGGAAGTGCCTCTGAGATAATACACCCCTGAGCAATAACAACATCTCACACAGGACTGACCATGACCACAACAGAGGCCTGCAGTAGAGTGAGGGACAGCAGCCTCAAATACCCTCAGTGTCCTCCAGTCTCCACATCACACTACAGCACCTCCTGCTGGATTGGGGCATTCTGCTGCCTCCCAATTTACTTAGGCACTACAGACCTGGTACCATTAGCAAAGCTAAGTACCTAACTACCTATAGTTACCATCTGGCCTGAGCAAAGAATACCTAAACCGGATGAAGGTGAAATTCCCTAAATATCTGCTCAATTCTGAAACTGTGTCTTTGTGTTCCTATCTTTGTCTTTGTCTTCAACAGTAAGAGTGGTAACATTGATGCACCATATTATGTCAGTTTCTACCCAAACATGACTACTTAAATATGATTCCCAGTGATGATAAATGCAGCTCCTAGACAATGGAGGAACTCCTCTTCCAAGGTAGCATGACTATTTATGTGATCCCTGTGGTCAGCATGCATATATGGAGGTGTACATATGTTATAGTCTCATTTAAAGTGAACAAAAAATAAGGAATAGGCAGTGTCTTAGACACACCGGTGGACCCCTGGGTCAATGTACAGGACAACGGGGAGGCCTCTCACCTCATAAACATAAAGGGAGGAGAGAAGCATCAATAAGTCATGAGGTGTGGTATGCATGTATTTTTAACACCGTTCTGTGTGAAGTCTGGCAGCCGCTCATACACTGTCTGCTGGTACAGGGCAGAGACCAGCAGAGGACCATGTGTGCTTTCGTCTTACTGTTCTCTGGCTGTTCAATGTATGTGTGTGAGTGGGGGGAGGGGGAGGGAGGGGGGAGGGATGGGGGGGGCGTGTATGCGTACATGTGTGGAAATGAGAAAAAACCAAGGGAAGTGAGGATATCGGGGCTAAGAACAGAAGTTCAATAGAAGACAAACATGCAAATATTCCAGTACAGGGAACTACCAAGCTAAGTATATGGCCAAGTGCTCTTTTGCTTTAGACCGCGGTTTGAGGTGCAGACATAGAGCCATGATGGGGAGAACATGATGAAGACATCTTTGTCTCAGGGGCCCCATTGGGCCATCAACAGGAAAACAGACCCAAAGGGGGTCTAGAGGGCTATTGTCTTAAACCACAGGATTCCCCTATACCTCTGACTGGGTCAAGGTGGCAAGTGCCCGCATGTGTGTGTGTGTTGGGTATAGGCTGGTCCAATACCCCATAATTGGACATGTGAGGCCAGTAGCAGCAGTGAGGCTGACTGCTGGGAGAGACATTCTACCTCCAATGATCAGTCCTTGACTTCCCATTCGCATCTGTGGACCCCTAGGGCTGACCAAGCAGCTGCCTGGCTGAGCTATAACTCCATGCCAAGGCAAGGACCCAAGGCTAACAAGCCAAAGATAGAGAGCTGGGTGGAGAGGAGGAAGTGTCACGACTTCCGCCGAAGTCGGCCCCTCTCCTTGTTCAGGCGGCGTTCGGCGTTCGGTGGTCGAAGTCACCGATCTTCTAGCCATCACCGCTCCACCTTTAATTTTCCATTTGTTTTGTCTTGTTTTCCTGCACACCTGGTATACGTCTCCTCATAATTACTATGTGTATTTAGCCCTCTGTTCCCTCCATGTCTGTGTGGGGTATTGTGTATTTGTCGAGGTTGGCATGCTTCCGGCTGTTTAGCGCCAGGTATTATGTATTACCTGTGTTTTGTGGCAGCCTGTACTTTGTACTTTGTTTGTGGTACTTTGCGTTCTGGTCTTACTCTTTGCCTCAGTAAAGTGCTTCGTGTTCACTCATCTCTGCTCTCTTGCGCCCGACTTCCATGCACCAGCTACACCCACCGTTGACAGGAAGGTAGAAGTGAGGAGACAACACAGCAGAGAGAGGCATAAAACAAAACAGGAACGAAACCAAGAAGTCCAAATAGGCACAAAGACAAGCTATGACATTGTACTTAATAAAAGTTTGTAGAGCTGGTGAATTTCACATCCTGATAGAGAGTAAATGGCACGGTCTCCTGCCTTGCTCCTAACTCTAATATTCATTTAATCAACAGAGAAACTGACACAGGGATATTTACATAAAGTCAGAGAGAGGCAGAGGAATTTGGAGGCATGTTGTCGTGGAGATCAGAGGGCTGATTTCTATAATGGAGGCAGCTAGCAAAACCAGCAAACAGCAGCACTGGGCTTCCTCACCCTGCTCCACACAACTGAACAGAAGGAAACACACTTCACACTCCTCTCCGGGGGTTTGAAGTAAGTCTGGAGTGGCACGACGGATAAAGTCTGAGGAGTGTGCTACAAGGGAGAGGAGAGAAGCATCTTCAAAAACATATCAATACAATTGGCGATGCCTGGCGTTGCAGTTTAACCTCTTTAGCGTGTTGCACGTCTGCTAACTGGAAGTGACGCCTCTTTGCCGACGCTTTCTGTGAGCCTTCACAGAGCCTCACAACACTGGAGGATGATGGATACTGAGAGTCCCAGTTTAATTCTGTATGATCCTTTTGACAGTCTCCAAACTGAACCGCGATAGTGTCACAGTGAAAACCTCAAAATACAGTGAATTCGGGAAAGTATTCAGACCCCCTTCACTTTTTTTCATTACAGCCTTAGTCTAATTGGATCAAATATTTTTTTCCTCTACCCACAATACCCCATAATGACAAAGCGAAAACAGGTTTTGAGAAATTTTTCGCAAATGTATAATAAATAAAAAACAGAAATACCTTATTTACATAAGTATTCAGAACCTTTGCTATGAGACTCGAAATTGAGCTCAGGTGCATCTTGTTTCCGTTGATCATCTTTGAGATGTTTCTACAACTTAATTGGAGTCCACCTGTGGTAAATTCAATTGACTGGGCACGATTTGTAAAGGCACACACCTGTCTATATAAGGTCCATTAGTTGATAGCGAATGTCAGAGCAAAAACCAAGCCATAAGATTGAAATAATTGTTCGTAGAGCTCCAAGACAGGATTGTGTCGAGGCACAGATCTGGGGAAGGGCACCAAAAAATGGCTGCAGCATTGAAGGTCCCCAAGAACACAGTGGCCTCCATCACCTTCCAATAGGACAACGACCCTAAGCACACAGCAAAGACAATACAGGAGTTGCTTTGGGACACGTTTCTGAATGTCCTTGAGTGGCCCAGCCAGAGACTGGTCTTGAACCCGATCGAACATCTCTGGACCTGAAAATAGCTGTGCAGTGACACTCCCCATCCAACCTGACATAGCTTGAGAGGATCTGTAGAGAAGAATGGGAGAAACTCCCCAAATACAGGTGTGCCAAGGTTGTAGCGTCATACCTAAGAAGATTCAAGGCTGTAATCGCTGCCAAAGGTGCTTCAACAAAGTACTGAGTACAGGGTCTGAATACTTATGTAAATGTGATATTTCAATACATTTGCTAGAAGAAATTTGCTGAAATGTAAAAAAAAGTGTTTTTGTATTGCTATTATGGGGTATTGTGTGTAGATTGTTGAGGAAAAAAAACAATTTAGTCAATTTTAGAATAAAGCTGTAATGTAATTTTTTGGGTTGAAAAAGTCAAGGGGTCTGAATACTTTCCGAATGCACTGTGTGTGAACAAAAAGGTGAATAAAAGATGGTACTCCTGAAATTTTGCTAAACCAGAATATATTTTTGGCGGCCACTGATGGCCGAATAGCCTGTGATTTCATTGGGGGAGTTCCCCCTCATAGCAAATGGCTGGCTAAATAATCCAAGCAATGTTCGCACAGCGGATGGTTTAAGACGGAGCTGCTGCTACTGCTGGCTGTCAAAAAATATTATTTTGAATAATATATTTTTGAAACAACACTTTTATAAGCATTTAAAACGAAGTCCGTTGATTATATGTTATAAGTGAGGCGCCACCTCTAACGCCCCAATGGGTGGGCCGCCGCTGGATTTAAGGCAGCCATTTTCTTGCATGGGAATACACTTTCCCTGACTTCTCGCATAACACTTTGTAACGAGTATGTTTTAAAACATCTACAGGATCAGTGGGTCCTCCACGGGACGGTTGAGCTTACGTAGGCTAATGTGATTAGCATGAGGTTGTAAGTAACAAGAACATTTCCCAGGACATATACATATCTGATATTGGCAGAAAGCTTAAATTCTTGTTAATCTAACTGCACTGTCCAATTTACAGTAGCTATTATATTGAAAGAATACCATGCTATTGTTTAAGGAGAGTGCACAATTATGAACTTAAAAAGTTGTTGTTAAACTAATTAGGTACATTTGGGCAGTCTTGATACAACATTTTGAACATAAATATAATGGTTCATTGGATCAGTCTACAACTTTTAACATACACTGCTGCTATCTAGTTACCAAAATCTATGTTGAGCCTGGGCTGGAATAATATATTATGGAGTTTCTCATGCATTTCAAACATGAGGGTACAAAGAACATACAAAAAAACATGTTTTTTTCTATGTATTATCTTTTACCAGATCTAATGTGTTACATTCTCCTACATTCATTGGACAATTTCCACAAACTACAAAGTTTTTCCTTTCAAAGGGTATCAAGAACGTGCACATCCTTGCTTGAGGTCCTGAGCTACAGGCAGTTAGATTTGGGTATGTCATTTTGGGCAAAAATGTAAACAAAGGGGCGGATCCTTAAGAGGTTTTAACGTGCAAGCGAGTCACACTGTTACATTATATATAATAACCATGTAACTACATGGCTTATTGTACTTAATATAGACCAACCTAATCATGTGCCCATCAGTCAAACAACACTGATATAACCTAAGGCCTGAGGAGAAGAAAAGAGGAATAAATGCATGAGAAAAACCTCCTTATTGTGCCAAGAAGAGGAGCAGAGGGAGAAGGGCAGAGGCCCAGGCTGCCAAGGATGTGGCAGAGGCATTAGGGACTGCAGCTGGCATGCGATCAGGCTGGCTCTCCGTACTAGCAGCCCTGCACCCCTTGATCCTGCACAGCGGCAGGTCTCCACAGACCTAGGGGTGCCAAGAGTAGATGCTCCAAACCAAGAACCCTCAGCCTCCATACGGACACATGCAAACACACAAACACTCACTAGCATGCAAAAAAAATGTGTGTGCATAAATATATACAGACACCAGACACACATATCCTTACACACACACTTATCCTTACACACACACACACACACACACACACACACACACACACACACACACACACACACACACACACACACACACACACACACACACACACACACACACACACACACACACACACACACACACACACACGCTGTCTCTCTGACTGACAGGCTATACTAATCAGGTGCACCAGAGACAATTGTGACAACAATGTCAACACATAACCCACATCCAAGTCATATACTAGAATGCTGGTAGACAAGGAACAGGATTTCATCTTCAGGGTGAGAGGACTATTGCTGTTTTTCTGTGAGCAACGAATGTTTCCCTCCATGCTATCCTGTAAATCATAGAGAGAGAGAGGGTGGTGTAGGGAGTCTAACATGCTCCTCGGGTTTAAAGGACACATACCATCAGTGCCTGTCCCATTGAGCAGATACACAGTAATTAGGCTGCGTAGAGGATTAGCTGATGGCTGAGTGAAAGAGACATGGGCTGGGGTAAAAGAACGCGCTGGAGGAGAAAAGAATGAACCGACAGATATTCAGTAGTTCAGGTGGCTAAAAAAGGAGCGGTGAAAAGAAAGGTTGAGTCATCACACAGAGAGGGGAGGTCAGGAGGCAGTGAGGGATGGTAAAATAAGATAGACCACTAGACAGGGGACATAGGCAGTGCAGTAGGTATGCATACAACCATGTGGCGCAAATAGAAAACAAACGCACACAGCCTCAGAGACACTCATCAGACACAATAGACTCATTCTACCTCCCCGAAGACACCAAGGAGCTCCTGAGGTCATACGCTGGGCCGTATCGCTACTGTGAAGGCATCGGCTGGACCAGAGACAGACTGGACATTCACTGATGAACAAAGAGGAGGAAAGGAGTGTGGGTAGGGGGCATAGGCTCTCCAATAACACTACAGCTGTCAGGTACATCCCGCCCAGGCCAGCCTATCTCTGTGGTTCTAAGGTTACCCTGCTGTACCCAGTGACATGCAGCACGCTGTTTAGTCAGCCTTGAAAGTCCGCTAAACAGTCAAATAGTCCCTGAAAGACAGTACCTTTTTCTGCATTTCCAAGGACTACCAAGACTTGACTCTGGAGTTTGAATAATTGAAATTTGACAATGTAATTAAACAAACCTTTCCCGTTGTCACCAAATCACATTAAGCCTCAAACTACCAAAACGTTTTTTTTTACACCAAAAATAAACTATTGGAAAAAGCAACTATCAAGCAAAATATCAACTTAATTCTTGTCATTAGACATGTAATCAATGTTATCTGAAATAAACATTTATCAAAACAGACAGCAATTTTAGGAAAGTTTCAGTTAATTTTCATATTCTGTAGAAACGAAAATACACTTGTTTCCCTTATATAAAAACTTATTTTCTCCAAAGTACAATCCACATTAGTAATAAAATGCAGATTTACCATCATTTCGTTGTAGTATCATTTAGTTCTTAGAATTGTGTTGTAAATATGTGGTAAACATGACTGTCATTTCAAAGTGGCATCTGAAATATAACACATTTTATTGACAAAATGTTATTCATTTATTGATCCTGAAAGACAAGATGGCTTAGTTTTCTTTATTTACCTACCCCACAGCCAGCAATAGCATCGCTGCTAGTGAAACAATAGGAGTGATAGGACCTATGGCAGGATGCTTCAAAAAGCATGACCAAATCCTCAATGTCGTATAGCACCAAAACACCATAACAAGTCGCACATACACCGAGTGTACAAAACATTAGGAACACTTGCTCTTTCCATGACATAGACTAACCAGGTGAATCCAGGTGAAAGCTACGATCCCTTATTGATGTCAGCTGCTAAACCCCCTTCAATCAGTGTTTATGAAGGGGAGGAGACAGGTTAAAGAAGGATTTTCAAGCCTTGAGATAATTAAGACATGGATTGTATATGTGTCCATTCAGAGGGTGAATGGGCAAGACAAAATATTTAAGTGCCTTTGAATGGGGTATGGTAGTCAGTGGCATGTATTCATGGATGCCAAGGGAACCCAGGCTTCCCCAAAAAATGTGCCAATAAAAAAAGAACAAAATAAATTGAATAATTTGTCTTTTGTCTCTGTGTTTCAAAATGTTACTTCACTTCGCAAGAGACTGAATGTATCTCTCTGGAGAAAGCATCCATGAAAGGAAATTAGGCTAGCAAACAAGCATTTTAGCCAGGTAGCCAGGTAGCTAGGACAACAAAAATGTAAATGTGTACTGTATGACAGCGTCATAGACCATTTCATCAACATGTAAGAGGAGGATGAGTAGGGTGTCATGTTTTTCACACACACACGCTCAACAGTTTCCCGTGCGTATCAAGAATGGTCCCCCACTCAAAGGACATCCAGCCAACTTGACACAAATATGAGAAGCATTGGCGTCAACAAGGGCCAGCATCCTTGTGGAACGCTTTCAACATCTTGTTGTCCATTCCCCCAGCGAATTGAGGCTGTTCTGAAGGCAAAGGGGGGTGCAACACAATATTAGGAAGGTGTTCCTAATGTTTTGATCTCTCAGTGTATAGTATGTAATATTGGAGGGTATTGTAGGAGTTCTTGTATATACAGTGCCTTGCGAAAGTATTCGGCCCCCTTGAACTTTGCGACCTTTTGCCACATTTCAGGCTTCAAACATAAAGATATAAAACTGTATTTGTTTGTGAAGAATCAACAACAAGTGGGACACAATCATGAAGTGGAACAACATTTATTGGATATTTCAAACTTTTTTAACAAATCAAAAACTGAAAAATTGGGCGTGTAAAATTATTCAGCCCCCTTAAGTTAATACTTTGTAGCGCCACCTTTTGCTGCGATTACAGCTGTAAGTCGCTTGGGGTATGTCTCTATCAGTTTTGCACATCGAGAGACTGAAATTGTTTCCCATTCCTCCTTGCAAAACAGCTCGAGCTCAGTGAGGTTGGATGGAGAGCATTTGTGAACAGCAGTTTTCAGTTCTTTCCACAGATTCTCGATTGGATTCAGGTCTGGACTTTGACTTGGCCATTCTAACACCTGGATATGTTAATTTTTGAACCATTCCATTGTAGATTTTGCTTTATGTTTTGGATCATTGTCTTGTTGGAAGACAAATCTCCATCCCAGTCTCAGGTCTTTTGCAGACTCCATCAGGTTTTCTTCCAGAATGGTCCTGTATTTGGCTCCATCCATCTTCCCGTCAATTTTAACCATCTTCCCTGTCCCTGCTGAAGAAAAGCAGGCCCAAACCATGATGCTGCCACCACCATGTTTGACAGTGGGGATGGTGTGTTCAGCTGTGTTGCTTTTACACCAAACATAACATTTTGCATTGTTGCCAAAAAAGTTCAATTTTGGTTTCATCTGACCAGAGCACCGTCTTCCACATGTTTGGTGTGTCTCCCAGGTGGCTTGTGGCAAACTTTAAATTACACTTTTTATGGATATCTTTAAGAAATGGCTTTCTTCTTGCCACTCTTCCATAAAGGCCAGATTTGTGCAATATACGACTGATTGTTGTCCTATGGACAGAGTCTCCCACCTCAGCTGTAGATCTCTGCAGTTCATCCAGAGTGATCATGGGCCTCTTGGCTGCATCTCTGATCAGTCTTCTCCTTGTATGAGCTGAAAGTTTAGAGGGACGGCCAGGTCTTGGTAGATTTGCAGTGGTCTGATACTCCTTCCATTTCAATATTATCGCTTGCACAGTGCTCCTTGGGATGTTTAAAGCTTGGGAAATCTTTTTGTATCCAAATCCGGCTTTAAACTTCTTCACAACAGTATCTCGGACCTGCCTGGTGTGTTCCTTGTTCTTCATGATGCTCTCTGCGCTTTTAACGGACCTCTGAGACTATCACAGTGCAGGTGCATTTATACGGAGACTTGATTACACACAGGTGGATTGTATTTATCATCATTAGTCATTTAGGTCAACATTGGATAATTCAGAGATCCTCACTGAACTTCTGGAGAGAGTTTGCTGCACTGAAAGTAAAGGGGCTGAATAATTTTGCACGCCCAATTTTTCAGTTTTTGATTTGTTAAAAAAGTTTGAAATATCCAATAAATGTCGTTCCACTTCATGATTGTGTCCCACTTGTTGTTGATTCTTCACAAAAAAATACAGTTTTATATCTTTATGTTTGAAGCCTGAAATGTGGCAAAAGGTCACAAAGTTCAAGGGGGCCGAATACTTTCGCAAGGCACTGTAATACATTCCGTTGAATAACTATTTTTCAGAGAAAAACATACAGCACTCTGTGTACATTCAGAGGGTAGCTGCTGTCTGTATTACAGTTCTACCAAGTATTTATGCGTCTGAATGGTCTCGTGTGTTGTCAAAAAGGTGAGTTTCAAGTCATTAGACCATCCATGTCTGAGGACGTCAGGAGATGTGGAAAACTGCCATTAGGGGCAAGAGTGAGCACTGTTACCTTCAAGTACATTTCGGTTTTGTTAGTGTGTCTAAGCATCGGCCTCTGATTCCATAGGTTGCAAGTTAGAATCCAGCAATAGAAAGTTTTTTACATTTATTTTAGTTAAACCTACCCCAAACATTAACCCTTATCTTAACCATTTCAAGTTAATGCCTAACCTTAAGAGTTTGTGTGACGATCGTCGTAGTGAGGAGACCAAAGCGCAGCGTGAATACATATTTTTAATGAAAGACGAAAAAACACAAAGTACACTAATCAAACAAACAAAATAACAAGACGAACGTGACCGCTATCAAAACTGAGTGCTAACATGCAACATCACATAGACAATAACCCACGAAATACCCGAAGATGGCTGCCTAAATATGGTTTCCAATCAGAGACAACGATAAACAGCTGCCTCTAATTGGGAACCAATCTAGGCAACCATAGACATACATAAACACCTAGATGGTAAACAACCCCATAAACCTACAAAACCCCTAGACAGTACAAAAACACATACATCACCCATGTCACACCCTGACCTAACCAAAATATATAAAGAAAACAAAGAATACTCAGGTCAGGGCGTGACAATTTGGAGTTAATGCTTGAATTTAACCATGACCTTAAAAATGTTGAGTTAATTCCTAAACTTAACCTTAAAAACTTGTGATGTTTGGAACAAGTTCAAAATTTGACATTTGAGAAACATGGATGAACGTCTAATCCTGACATGAGACTGTGATAGCTGGTAGAAATGTACTGAGGAAGAAAAAGCCATAATACAACCAGTTGTGATAATTGCATAATTTGCTGTATAACCCGTTAGAAATACCATCATAGACTACGCCTCAATGACATATAAGGCCGATAAATCATGTCCAAGAAAATTTAGAACAGTTGGCCCCTACTTGGTTGTCGTTGTCCTTTGTGTCTTTGTGATGCACAGAAAAATATCCAGAAAGTTTAGATACTTTTCATATAATTTCTCGCTCCTGCAATTTTATTTTCTGTATTTAAATTTTGTGGGCCCCATTCAGTCCACTCTCACTTTTTCTGACCATTTTCACTAGCTAGCAAGTTAGCAATATTTTTCCTCACAGTCAGGGCAGACAACAAAAATTTCATAAGCCGACACCGACACATGTGCTTTCGTTAACAGCTTTGTTATTGGATTATGAATCAACAGTCCTCACAATTTACCAGTCACATTTATTTATTATGCACATTTTTGTATATATACAGTACCGGTCAAAAGTTGGAACACACCTACTCATTCAAGGGTTTTTCTTTATTTCTTACTATTTCTACATTGTAGAGTAATAGTGAAGACATCACAAGTAAAAAATAACATATGGAATCATGTAGTAACCAAAAAAGTGTAAAATTACGATTAAATGACTGAACAATATTCTTATTTTAAATCGAACTGTAACTAAGTAAACTTATACTCTGTTTTGTTATATCTGATTAACAATATGAGTTCATAAGAAGGGATTGTGTGACACGGACAAGGAGTAATTAAAGTTAATGAACACCATTCCAACTAGGAAGAAAGGAATGGGTTGTGGATTAAGTAAACAGATAAGGTAGTTAACCTATGGTTGAACCGACGAAACTGAGCTCTGGGGTGTTTTAGATAAGGCAGTGAGTGCATTCCTAGGTTTTCTGTTAATTAGAACTGTCAGCTAAGTGGTGATCGATAATGGTTAGGAGTCAAAAGTTAATTCAGTTGTGTTGTGTGTCTTGTGTATGTGTTAGTGAGTTGGAATGAACTTTGAATGGACTTTTAAAGTTCGCTTTGTCTCGGTCGAGAGGAGGAGATTCATTTTAGAAGCAATGAAATTACGTCATGGTATTGTATATAAACTGTTGCTCGTGGTAACGTGGCAGCGCGCTCCGAGAATAAATTCTGTTACCTATTATTGATAAGACTGGTCTCCGTCTATTTTATGCAAACAAGAATCTTACAAATTCTCATAAAATAGATTAAGGGAATTCAATTAATGAAAACATATTGGAATAACTGAATTACAGTAACAGTAAAACCAATCAAAACATATTTTATATTTGAGACTCTTCTAAGTAGCCAACCTTCGCCTTGATGACAGCTTTATACACTATTGGCATTATCTTAACCAGCTTCATGAGGTAGTCACCGGGAATGCATTTCAATTAACAGGTGTGTCTTGTTAATATGTGGAATTTCTTTCCTTCTTAATGCGTTTGATCCAATCCCTTGTTTGTGACAGAGGTAGGGGTAATATAGTCCTATTTGGTAAAAGACCAAGTCCATATTGCGGCAAGAACAGCTCAAATAAGCAAAGAGAAATTATTAGTTAATCATTACTTTAAGACATGAAGGTCAGTCAATGCAGAACATTTCAAGATCTTAGAAAGTCTCTTCAAGTGCAGTCACAAAAACCATCAAGTGCTATGATGAAACTGGCTCTCATGAGGACCGCCACAGGAAAGGAAGACCCAGAGTTACCTCTGCTGCAGAGGATAAGTTCATTAGAGTTACCAGCCTCAGAAATTGCAGCCCAAATAAATGCTTCACAGAGTTCAAGTAACAGACACATCTCAACATCAACTGTTCAGAGGAGACTGCATGAATCAGGCCTTCATGGTCGAATTGCTGCAAACAAACCTCTACTGAAGGACACCAATAATAAGAAGAGACTTGCTTGGGCCAAGAAACACGAGCAATGGACATTAGACCAGTGGAAATCTGTCCTTTGGTCTGAGGAATCCAAATTTGAGATTTTTGGTTCCAACCGCCGTGTCTTTGTGAGACGCAGAGTAGGTGAACGGATGATCTCCGCTTGTGTGGTTCCCACAGTAAAGCATGGAGGAGGAGGTGTGATGGTGTAGGAGTGCTTTGCTGGTGACACTGTCAGTGATTTATTTACAATACAAGGCACACTTAACTAGCATCACTACCACAGCATTTTGCAGTGATACACCATCACATCTGGTTTGTACTTATTGGGATGAGCATTTGTTTTTCAATAGGACAATGACCCAACACACCTCCAGGCTGTGTAAGGTCTATTTGACCAAGAAGGAGAGTGATGGAGTGCTGCATCAGATGACCTGGCCTCCACAATCACCGACCTCATCATAATTGAGATGTTTGGGAGGAGTTGGACCGCAGAGTGAAGGAAAAGCAGCCAACAAGTGCTCAGCATATGTCGGAACTCTTTCAAGACTTTTGGAAAAGCATTCTAGGTGAAGCTGGTTGAGAGAATGCCAAGAGTGTGCAAAGCTGTCATCAAGACAAAGGGTGGCTACTTTGAAGAATCTAAAACATAAATTAAATGTGGATTTGTTTAACACTTTTTGGGTTACTACATGATTCCATATGTGTTATTCCAACTGTTCGTTATTTTGATGTCTTCACTATTATTCTATAATGTAGAAAAGCGTAAAAATAAAGAAAAATCCTGGAATGAGTAGGTGTATCCAAACTTTGACTGGTAATGTATATATTTTATATAAATCAGTTACCCATCCAAGGCAGGACCCTCCAGTTACCCACGTGGGCCCTCTACCTCCTCTCCTCCCCCATCTGATGATTAGCAGAGAGACAGCAGGCTGTCTACACTCATTGACAGCGTGCTTCTGTGGTTGTACGCCCCTGAATTAATCTGGCCCTATGTAAAATATTGTCCCAATAAGTCATTGGAGTTCCCCTCTGCCATGATTCTACAAACAGGAGATGACATCACTTCCTCTCTACAACACTGGTTCAACAGTCCTGTAAAACCGGAGAGATGGTGAGGCAGACCATGAAGATGAACTTTAGTACAGAGCAATCAACATAAAACTGACCTAACTCTTTACAAGTTAGAAACCTGATGGTTTTCACCTTCACGCTACAATAACATCCAACTGACCTCTTCTAAAAGCCATTAACTTTAAGCCACAAAGTTTACTGGCGACGCAGCACTCCACTTCAACAAGAGCTATAAAAATAGAGAGAAAATGGAAACGTATTGTTTTTATATGAGATATATTCCCCTGGTGGTCCAGTCAATACTGATTTGATTTATCAGTGACTGCCTTGCTATTTGCACTGTTTTCCCCATGTTTTCTCTGCCTTTGATTGAGCTGAGCTATTTTCACGTGTGGTGAGAGGTGGTTCAGGACCAGGGAGGCTAACGTCTGTTTGATCAAAGTTTATGTGAAATTTCCCGGGGCCGCCGGGGGAGCTGGTGTTTATGAACTGTAATAAAAAGAGTCATTTTGACGGCATGACCCTGGTGCCGTGGCAGGGGGGATTTGGTTATATCTCTGTTTGCCAGGGAGGAGAGGAGCTCAGAGCAGATCTCGGAGAGAAAGAAGATAGAGAGAGGATGAAAGAGAGAGAGAGAGGGGGGACTGACAGAGAGAGAAAAAGGGAGAGAGAGAGAAAGAGCCATGGAGAAGACAACGAGAGAGAGAGAGAGCGAGACATGGAGAAGACATAGAGAGAGAGGGAGGGAGGACAGACAAAGAGAGAGAGAAAAAGAGAGAAAGAGGGAGAGAGAGAGAGAGAGAGAGAGAGGACAGACAGACAGAGAGAGAAAGAGGGAGAGAGAGAAAAAGAGCCAGGGAGAAGACAGAGAGAGAGAGAGAGAGAGAGAGGACAGACAGAGAGAGAGAGAGAGAAAGAGGGGGAGAGAGAAAAAGAGCCAGGGAGAAGACAGAGAGAGAGAGAGAGAGAGAGAGAGAGAGAGAGAGAGGGGGGGAGGACAGACAGAGAGAAAGAGGGAGAGAGAGAGAAAGGACAGACAGAGAGAGAAGGAGGGAGAGAGAGAGAAAGAGCCAGGGAGAATAAATAGAGAGAGAGAGAGAAAGGGAGAGAAAGGGAGAGAGAAAGGGAGAGAGAGAGAAAGAGCCATGGATAATAAATAGAGAGAGAGAGAGAGAGAGAGAGAGAGAGAGAGAGGGAGAGAGAGAGAGAGAGAAAGAGCCATGGAGAAGACATAGAGAGAGAGGGAGGGAGGGAGGACAGACAGAGAGAGAAAAAGAGATTAAGAGGGAGAGAGCAAGAGAGAGAGAGAGAGAGAGAGAGAGAGAGAAAGGGGAAGGAGGGTATAACACCCCTGTGTTCTCTAAGCAGCCAGCCAACAGCTCTTTAATGAAACACTTAGATCTATTCTGAGTCACCTTACAGCACCCGGATGAACTATTAAAACAATCCTATTACTTTGAATATATAATATACTTTATCAAGACGAAATTACTATACATCATTTCTTAGATAATACACAGTAAATGACAAAAATGAGGAAATGGAAACAAGAGGCTGGGACCAATGTAGCAAAGTATGTTATGAAAAGATTGCAATCAATATGTGATTTAAGTAGCCTAACCTTTCAGAAAATCAAATAATGTTGACCTTTTCCTTTGTCGATAAGCCATAATCCATTTTAGCTCTGGGTACTCAACTGTATGCTGAGGTTCAATGGTAGGAGAAATATAATGAAGCTGTGCAGTCCCTGGATTGAGAAAACATGAAGTAGTGAACCAGTAGCTGTACAAAATAATCATTATAATGAGGGGTATGCATTAACATCACACTTACTATTCCTTTCATCGATTTAAATGAAAGTTAACATATATACTTGTTGTCTGTCTTCTACTTTACCACAAAATTCTGCATCACATAATGCATGTAAGACTGTTTTAACATATCACAGCTGTTGGGAGAGGGTATCAAAGGCATCACATAGACCAACGCAGACTACAACAGATGCCGTAATACATTTTAACAAATAGTTGGGAGACTGTAAAGTATAACCATGTGGACTGTAGATGTCTTTGTGCACAGCGCTGCATTGCGTTGCTGATTATAAACTGGGTGGTTGGAGCCCTGAATGCTGATTGGACAAAACATTTATTTATATTGCTCTAATTGCATTGGTAACCAGTTTCTAATATCAACAAGGCACCTCGGGGGTTTGTGGTATATTGACGATAGGGCTGTATCCCGGGCACTCTGCATTGCGTCGTGCTTAAGAACAGTTCTTAGCCGTGGTATATTGGCCACATACCACACCCCCTCAGGCCTTGTTGCGTAAATAAACTGCCCCCAGGTCACTGAAACTGCAGGAGGAATCACTGAGTGTCTGATCCATGAAGCTCTCCTGTGACAACACTGCTCTGATGTTCCTGATTCATACTGGAGGAGACATAATAACATCAATGGTACAGCTACATAACACATGTATGTACCATAACACACCGCGCCTGGGGGGCGATCAGTAGTAATAACCAATGAGAGGGAGCTGAAGGATAACCGTAAGGCTCAGAAACTCAGGTGTTTGTCTGAAGTGGTGAACAAAACAAGAGCTTACTTAAATGGCAGCAACAGCATTGTCAGCCAATATAATAAAGCTTTCAGATTGTGTCTGTGTAACACTAACATCCAACATTGAGATGGTTGCCTTAATTCGTCAACACAGCACAACACACAAGTTGCTTATGTGCTTCTACATCTGCATTGCTTGCTGTCTGAGGTTTTAGGTTGGGTTTCAGTACAGCACTTTGTGACATCTGCTGATATAAAATGTATTTGATTGATTATGTTTATGAGCACACGGCAATAGATAGCATGCCCTCATGAAACACACACACACACACACACACACACACACACACACACACACACACACACACACACACACACACACACACACACACACACACACACACACACACACACACACACACACACACACACACAGACAGACATGGCTGCTCTACACACACACACACACGCACGCACACACGCACACACACAGACACACGCACGCACACACGCACACACGCACGCACACACACACATACATACACACACACACACACACACACACACACACACACACACACACACACACATACACACACACACACACACACACACACACACACACACACACACACACACACACACACACACACACACACACACACACACACACACACACACACACACACACACACACACACACACAGGGCAGCCTGGATTATTGAGGTAGTATCAAACAGGAATAATAAAGCAGGTTCTTAAGATTTTAATAAGAATAAAATGAAACAGTAACCACCAAGGGGCCAGCAGGGCTAATCCCCTCAATATTACTGAAAATAAAAAGGATTAAAAAAAACAGAAAGAGGAAGGGAGAGCTAGAGCGAGAGGAAGAAGAGGGAAGAGGTTGAGAGAGAAAGAGAAACAGAAACAGAGAGAGAGAGAGAGACAGAGAGAGAGACAGAGAGAGAGAGAGAGAGAGAGAGAGAGAGAGAGAGAGAGAGAGCAGGGAATGTGGAGCAGGAGCTATTAAATGTAGAATACAAAATACCATTACGTACAGATTTAATATAATCCTGTTGCTATGATGCAACTGGCTATCATAGCCTGAGAGATAAAACAGGTTAATGAGTTCACAATTAACAATTAGGTTTTCAAAAACAATTATCTCTCTTTTGCACACACACACAAACACAAACACTAACACATACAGTATGTTGACGTGACACGGGGGGCACTACATTTATTTCATGATAACTGTACGGTTCATGTCCAATGCATTGAACACCAGTGTTGGTTCCACAGCATATTTCCAATGTCAAAGCACGTGCACAGGCAGCAGATGGCATGAAACAGTTGGCAGGAGAGTGTGAGCGTGAATATCTGTTTACTAATAACCCTTTAATTACTTCAGATGGGCAATGGGATCAAACAGCCAGACTCACATAGGAATTACCCTTAAATGAGACCGGACTGGAAAAATACGCTAACCCCTTATGTTACCAATAAGGACCTTCACTTGGACAATAAGGACCTTCACTTGGACAATAAGGACCTTCACTTGGACAATAAGGACCTTCACTTGGACAATAAGGACAATTCACTTGGACAATAAGGACCTTCACTTGGACAATAAGGACCTTCACTTGGACAATAAGGACCTTCACTTGGACAATAAGGACAATTCACTTGGACAATAAGGACCTTCACTTGGGGGAAATGTTTTGTGTGCTTTATTTATTTATTTATTTTTGCTATTAAAAAAATCCATTCTCTCAGAGAGATAGATATGACACATTATCTGAGAGGAAAGAACTCCTTAGTCTGTGTGAATATATATATATATATATATATATATATATATCTACACACGGACAGGGACTGCAGTACAGGCACCACCAGTAAACCACGTAGTCTACTGCCTACTATGGTAATGAGACTTTTATAATGGATGGTGCCGAGAAAAACCCTACTGTGAGTAAATGTCATGAAGAATTCCTTCATCTGCTAGGATAACGTTAACCTTCTCCATTTTGTTTCACTGAACCCACCTCTCGGGCAAATATGTTACAAAGATGTGCACTATCTGAGCTTTCTCTCCCAGACTGAGATTTCTAGGCTGCATCTGCTGGCTTCTCTGTTTCATTACGTGAATGGAGAGTGAATTCCATTCAGCGCCTGCCCTTTTCCTACGGTGCATTGTGAAAGCACACATTTTAATGATGAGACCTTTACTTTTGAATAACGGCACAGATCGAGGAAAATAAATTGCTGTTGAAAAGGAGATATTACTCTTGGCACTGTGGGATTGTGGAGGATTGGACAGCTGTGGGGCTGTGACCTGTACATTGAGCCCAAGCTGTATAAATTAAGATATAAATAACCTCATATAGAGTAGAATAAGTGGGTTTGTGCTTGAGTGTGAATGCATATACATGTATCTGTACAAGTGTCTGTGTATTTATGTGCGAGTGTGCACACTTGTGTGTGTTTGTGCGACCATGTGTGTATGTGTGTGTTCGTGACAGAGTATGCGTGCATGTGAATGTGTGCACACGTGCGTGTGTGTGTGGAGACATAAATCCCTCTCAAGTGTAAGACAAACAGAGTGGTGGCTGTGTGAGGGCTGAGACAGCCATGTCTGGTTATTGTATTTCCTTCCCTTGATTCCCAGTAAAGACCCCCACAGCCCTCCACTGTCACTCAGGCCATTCTGTCATCAGTCAGTGGTCGGTCCCAGGTTGGAGGGATGAGGGAGATGCCTGGCTCAGGCCCCAAAAGGAAATTAAAAGGGGATTATGACTGGCTGACACTTTGTGTCCAATAACTCATATATTTTGGTGTGTAGTGCAGGGTGGGGCACTGCTGTGTCTTGTCACAACCATGGGGAGAGGGTGGGGTTTGGGGGAGGAACCTCTAGCTATTATTAGCCGAATGTATTGTTATGCATGTTTGTGTTTACGTGTTGTTACTCTTACCTGGTCTCCGTTTCCTTGACCTTAAAGAGGGTGGATACCTGGTCTGGTCCGCTGTTGAAAAATAGATTGAATCATAAATAATTCACTAAGTTCACTTAATTGCATGTTTAAGGTGGCAGTAAACATGAGTACAGCTCATTAGCATTTGATTGCGTAATGCTTTGGACGTACAGTAGTAACCGATGTAGCATCATAGCCAGTGCAATTACATTGTTGCACCTTGAAGGTGTTACTACACAGTATCAACTTATCACTGCAAGGAGAATGGAGGAGCCAGATGCTGGTATTAGAAATGCTTATTGGCAGTGCCTGTGTAATTAATAGACATTAGCAGTCAACCAGGGTCTCCTGCCCAGGATGTCAGGGGGAACCAGGAAGCTGTCTCTATCCTCAGAGGCCCACTGAGGCGCAGTGAGGGGTGACAGGATCCTGGAGTGTCAGACAAGAGCCAGAGAGAGAGATGTTTAGTGCTGTACTGTATGTACGTCTCACAACACCATGAAACACATTCATGAAAAAAGACCGTAAAATACAGTAGACAAATAGGCCTATTCATGTGCACACATAATGCTTATGAGTGCTTGCACATGCAGTTGCAAGCACACAGGGCATAATTGGCATGCATGCATGTTACACATAGGTGAAAGCACGCAAAAAGCCTTTGGTAAGCAAATATCGTGAAATCTATCGCCAATACATTAAGAGTGAATTGGTCAGGTGCTACCTTTGGCATTCATTGTGTCCATCCTGTCCTTCTCTCTGATCAGGTGTGATGTGAGGTGTGGTGTGGTGGGGTGGCGATATGACAGAGTTATCAATTATACAGAGCACAGTGGCACTCTGGCTTCCCCCAGATCTGGTGTTAAATTAAGTTGTCAGCGCTGTCTCTCCGATTTCCCCAATCACACAGGCAGACGGAGATGCTGCCTGACGGCCGCTCACCACCGCTCCTTGCCGGCTGCCGCCTTGCATCTTGCCTGCAATTCATCAGCTCCGAACACACTGGCCCAGGCTCAGTCCACGCCAGCACACACTAGGCACACGCCGCGCAGTGCTGGAACCAACTAACCAGTGGATGGCAGGAGAAAGAGCCGGATCACCTTCCAAAAAACACCAACACTGACAGAGGATGGGGTTCAGTGGAGTTTTGCCCTGGTGTCTGTGACTACATGTTAAGAGTGTGAGAGAGATGGAAGGAGAAAAAGTAGAGAGAGAGAAAGAAAGAGAGCGAGAAAGCGAGAGAGAGAGAGAGACACAAAGTGGAAGAGAGAGTGAGAGAGAGAGAGAGTGAGAGAGAGACAGAGAGAGAGAGAGACAGAGAGAGAGAGAGAGAGAGAGAGAGAGAGAGAGAGAGAGTAAGCAGAGTGAAACAGAGACAGCGAAGGGCAATGTCTTGGGAGCATGCAGACAGCAGGGCAGGCAGGGCAGGCTGTTGGCCCCCTCGTCCTGTGGGGACTGGGCCTCAGGTGAGGGCAGATAATGTTGGCCACTGGGCAGGGAGGGATGCTTGGCATGCGGGCACCATCAGCCACCAGGTCCATCGTAGTCCCAGCACGCCATGCCCCTGAGCTGAAGGGCATGGGAACGAACGGTCACAGAGGAGGCAGCAAGAAGAGAGAGGGAAGGGGCCAGAGCAGAACATACCAGACGGCCGGGCAACAGAAATAATGGATAACTGTAAAACAACGGGATGCTAAGCTCTCTGTGCTAAAGTATTTATTTGTGATGAATAGTAATGATGGCACACTTACAAAGCACTTGGTTAAAATGGAATGGCTCGAGAGGCGGGTATCGTTCTCAAAGGTCTTAACAGGGCCCATACTCCTCTGCGGCCACAGGGAGATGCCAAACACTGCCCACCCCAGTCCCTCTCCACTCCTCCAATCCACAATCAAAACATTTTCCATCCCTTTACACTGTCCCTGCCCTGGTGTTCAATAATACATTTAACACAATTCTGAGATATTAACCTACTTATTGAAAAAGAGTGTGGTTTATGTCAATTTGGTTAGCGTTCAATGCAGCCCAGCTGTCACTGTCTAGCTAACCTAAATAATCCACTAGTGTTCCTTCGTTCTAAGGACTTTGGTTGGATGCCATTGTAAAGGGAATAAACTACTGGGCAATTCCACTGAAACAGAACGACGCTGAGACTCCCATTTTCCCTTTAAAAGCATGCCAAACAAAAACCATTGATTGTAAAGTTAACACATCAGATTCTAAGCCCTGTCCAAGCCGGGGGAGTGTTCTACTAAGCTATACAGGAATTGTTTTAAGAAGGTCACACCAAGGATCATTTAGCTATTTGATTTCAAATTTTAAGACCCCTTGAAATATAAAAAAAAAAAAAGTAAAACAATTATTTGATCAATTTTTTGGGGGGGCCTTACTGCTATTAGCCCAGACAAATACATTGAATAACAGATTCACTACATGGAACAACAGGGAGTGTGGTCTGAAGTGGCTCTCCAATATCTAGAGGTACAGCATAAGTAAGATCAGTAAACCTTTAAATGTATACTTTTTTTTACACGTATTTAACCACATATTTTTGGAATTGAACAATCACCATACAGTGCATTCAGAAAGTATTCAGACCTCTTGACATTTTCAACATTTTGTTACGTTACAGCCTTCCTCTAAAATTGAATAAATCAACACACAATACCCTATAATGACAAAGCAACAACTTTTTAAAATTTATTTTAGCAAATGTATGAAATTTAAAAAGGAAATATCATATTCAGACCCTTTACTCAGTACTTTGTTGAAGCACCTTTGGCAGCGATTACAGCCTTGAGTCTTCTTGGGTATAATGATTCAAGCTTGGCACACCTGTATTTGGGGAGTTTCTCCCATTATTCTCTGCAGATCCTCTCAAGCTCTGTCAGATTTGGATGGGGAGCATTGCAGCACAACTATTTTCAAGTCTCTTCAGAGTTGTTCGATCGGGTTCAAGTCCAGGCTCTGGCTGGGCCACTCAAGGACATTCAAAGACTTGTCCCGAAGCCACTCTTGCATTGTCTTGGCTGTGTGCTTAGGGTCGTTGTCCTGTTGGAAGGTGAACCTTCACCCCAGTCTGAGGTCCTGAGCACTCTGGAGCAGGTTTTCATCAAGGATCTCTCTGTACTTTGCTCTGTTTATCTTCCCCTCGATCTCAGTCTCTGCCACTGAAAAACATCCCCACAGGATGATGCTGCCACCACCATGCTTCACTGTAGGGATGGTGCCAGATTTCCTCCAGATGTGACGCTTGGCATTCAGGCCAAAGAGTTCCATCAGACTGAGAGTCAATTAGGTGCCTTTTGGCAATCTCCAAGTGGGCTGTCATGTGCCTTTTACTGAGGAGTGGCTTCCGCCTGGCCACTCTACCATAAATGCCTGATTGGTGGAGTGCTGCAGAGAGGGCTGTCCTTCTGGAAGGTTCTCCCATTTCCACAGAGGAACTCTGGAGCTCTGTCAGAGTGACCATCGGGTTCTTGATCACCTACCTGATCAAGGCCCTTCTCCCCTGATTGCTCAGTTTGGCCAGGCGTCCAGCTCTAGGAAGAGTCTTGGTGGTTCCAAACTTCTTCCATTTAAGAATGATGGAGGCCATTGTGTTCTTGGGGACCTTCAATGCTGATAAAATGTTTTGGTACCCTTCCCCAGATCTATTCCTCGATACAATCATGCCTCATTGCTCTATGGACAATTCCTTCAACCTCATGGCTTGGTTTTTGCTCTGACATGCACTGTCAACTGTGGGACCTTATATAGGCAGGTGTGTTCCTTTCCAAGTCAAGTCCAATCAATTGGATTTACCACAGGTGGACTCCATTCAAGTTGCAGAAACATCTCAAGGATGCACCTGAGCTCAATTTAGAGTCTCATAGGAAAGGGTCTGAATACTTATGTAAGTAAGTATTTCTGTTTTTTATTTTTAATACATTTGCAAACATTTCTAAAAAGCTTTGTCATCATGGGGTATTGTGTGTAGATTGATGAGAAAAAAATAATGTAAACAATTTTATAATAAGGCTGTAATGTAACAAAATGTGATCATCATCAGTTTGTAGCCAAACGGTTTGGACGTTGTTGACAGAAGTTGGCAGATTGGCTGTACCGACTTCAGACGGGTCTCCTGACACTTGTGGAGGTCATAGACCAAAACGGAGAACATCATCATGTTCGTGAGAGTCTCATCTTTCCATAGAGTTTCTAGGCCCAATAGTTTTGTATGTCAAACCATTCAGACAATACAGATAATTTTGTGAGAAGACTTCGCGATGTCTCATGGTCTGACAAACACTGCTCTAGCTCTGTCACCTTTTAACGCAGATCCAGAAGTGTGACATAGGCAGATGCTGTGAATTGAGATATCTCAAAAAATGTCTATCATCCAATGCAAAACCCCCCAGATATCTCTAGTTTAAACTGACATATTTTTGCGTGGAATGTTGTGTTATGCTAATTAGATTTCCTCAAGGGGGCGGACAACAACTTTAGAGGTTTTTAAACAAACCATAAAACTCTATGTACAAGGACTACTTTAAAAAGATCAGTGCGATGTTAAATTTGGTAACAAAATGACCGTACAATTTCCCTCCGTTTTTTTGTGACCACGTTTTCCAAAAACTCCAGTTAAGATTCAAAGATGTCTGCAGAAAGAACGAGGTGCTAGATATAATATGACACCTTGAGTGAAAAAAAATCGATGTTGGTTATTGAACTCCAGTTAGTGAAGTGGATTAGCACCCAGTAACAGAATGAGGGTAACGTAATGACACCATGGGTCCCTGATCTGTACTATACCGAAATGCATAATCATGAATGTGATTCTCTTCATGGTGATGTATCCTCAATAGGTAAACCAATGTAGAAAATGTAATATCCTACTGGTTTGGGTATTATTCTTCACACTGGCTATTATTTTAATGAGCGCCGCCCCCAAACAACACAAATTTGGTTAATGTTGATAGACTTCTGTGTTTCACAAGTACAGCACAGTTGAGCACAGTAGTGTACAGTACAGCAAAGCACAGAATATAAGAGTAAAGTGCAGTAGAGTTCAGTACAGCACAGTACAGTGGAGTATAGTTCAGTACAGTATAATAATAATAATACAAATATTTAATTTGGTGGTTGCTTATATTTGTCCTATTTCACATATGGGAATTGGAAATCTCCCTGAGACACCCTCGGAGAGTGAGGTCACGGCTAGGGTTTTATTCAATGGCGACCCTGGATTAATTAGGGTTAAGTGCCTTGCTCACATTGTTGGCTCAGGGATTTGAAACAGCCACCTTTTGGTTAAACAGTGACCTTTCGGTTACTTTTCTGAACTCTACTATAGTAGAGTTCAGAAAAGTACAGTTAAGTTAATTATACTGTACTCTACTGTCATATACTCTATCTTAGTCAACTGCACTGTACTGTGCTCTACTATACTGTGCTGTCCAAACTTGTGAAACTTTTTTATTTTATTTAACCTGGCAAGTCAGTTAAGAACAAATTCTTATTTACAATGACGGCCTACCAAGGCCAAACCCGGACAACACTGGGCCAATTGTGCGCTGCCCGATGGGACTCCCAATCCCGGGCCGAATGTGACGTAGCCTGGATTCAAACCAGGTACTGCAGTGACGCCTCTTGCACTGAGATGCAGTGTCTGAGACCACTGCACCACTCGGGAGCCCTAAACAGACATCTATGATTGGTTCAGACTTTTCAACGTCCATGGATGTCTGGTGTTGTTCGGTGCTCAGTGGGGGCTGGTTACAGTCAATGGAAATAGAGGGGGATCATGGGTAGGTGTCAGTAAGACAGTAGCAGATGACCTAATTGTGACTATTATGATCTCCCATTGTAGCCAATTCAGTTGCAGTCATTCTCTTACTGATTTTTTTGTAATTCTGTTGCCGACTTTTTAATCACTTAATAAATCATGACCAAAATTGTTATCAGTAAAAACACTATAACTAATTGTTAGGTCTACCTTCACTTGTTAATTCTGTGAACTTTCATTATCCTCCCTCCTCATGAGGGAGAGAAATGAGAAAATATCTTAAAAGATATGTGGGTTTTTGGTAACTGAATGACAAGACACTAAACTTACAGAAGGCAAATATTTCATGGAAAACTAAACATGTGTTGATATTAGTTGGCCGGGGTATTTACTTCAGCATTGTATTTTGATGTATTTCTAATACCTTTTAAGACTTTTTCTGCGAGATGGTTTCTAAGTTCCCTTTTCCATCTGTTTGACCACAAATCAAAGCCTTTGCTTATTCCACATTTTTGGGTTGGAAAATAGTTGAAAAATGTCTCAAAAATATAGACGCTTATCTGCCACTTGACACCCAATTTGACGTGCTCCTATGAACTTCATATGTTTGTGTTCATGGGGCTTTTTACATGGAAATGCCTTACTCCTTTTACACTTTAAAAGGCCTTGCTGTTTCATCAAATCAGACTTGTTCTTTTCTCTCAAATCAAGCTATTATTGAATCCTAGTGATAATGAGTACATGTTGACCTTGCTTACAAACAATTTTTCCCTTTATGTATTTTCCAGGCTAACACAAGACAACAGTGATTAATCTTACACCAACGGCAGCAAAAGACTGTCGGAGTATTTCTCCTGCTAATAAGCTGAATCCATCCCGACCCCAGTGTATCACTGGCACAGGCTTCAGCGTCCATGGATCAAACAGCCATAACCTCCTGTTCCATGGATAAGCTGCAATCGGATCTGTGGGGGAGCTTTAAACAGGGAAGAGAGAGATAGAAGACGAAAAACAGTCGAGGGGAAGTGAGCAGGAAGAGGAGTGAGGGGGCAGGAGGGTGAGGGGTGTGTGTGTGTGGGGGGGGGGGGTAAGCTGCAGTGATGCCTCTGGGTGGAGATGGCACCCCTCTCACCTGTGACGTGCCTGAACGGGCCACGGGAGGAGGGCAAGCTGAGCTCCTGCGCTTAATTGGGCACTCAAATGCTATCGGGTCCCTTCCCAACAGTTCTCGAGGTGACACATGGCAAAGGGAGAGAGGGAGAGAGGGAGAAAGAGAGAGATAGAGAGAGAGAGTGAGAGAGAGAGAGGCCCCAAGGTGGGAATAGAGCAGCATGTGAGGAGATAGGAAATGGAACAGAGGGTTTATCACCTCCTATGGCCAGATTTTTTTTCTCTCTCTGGGTTTTTGGGTGGATGAGGGATGGAGAGAGTGATGGTACATTTGGTTTTTAGCTGTGCCAAAGATGACATGGCAAAATTAACCCCTCAGTGGCGGGATGGATGGAGTCCGGGGTTGAGGCATTATATGATTATCATAATATATGATAATCTCTAATATAGCAGCTGATTAGGCGAGCTCATCATGTTGGGGTCACCGAAAAAAATAGTTTACCATGGTATTGCCACGGTCGGTGGACTTGTCTAAGACCTGATAAGTATTTTCACACTTGACAAAGCAGCATGCATCATATGCTCTTATTGAGTCACTATTGATTTACGACATTTACATACCTGGAATTTATGAATTTGTGACATTGTGCAATACATTCGAAAAACAGCCTTTTGAGTTTATATGCTTCCTTTATGTAAATATAACATTGTATTTTACATTATCTTTACTGTAAAGATAACAGAAGCTTTGCATGAGACAATGAGTAAACAGCTCTAAATGTTGTTCTATTTTCCAGTCCATCAAAGCTTGCGGCAGCTAATCCCTTTCTTATATAAATAGCTCTTTGGTGGAGAGTGTAGCTGCCGCATGGAGCTCTAACCCTTCTGTCCCTGAAGCTACAGCCAGGATAAGCTGTGTGTTGGATTGGCACATCGGGCTGCCTGAGGCCTGCTGCTGTGCTGGCCGCCAGTACAGATGGAGGGCAGGGCTGGGCAATGCCAGCTTGTCAGTCGGATTAAAACGACTCATTTATTCACTGAAGTATCGCGCAAAGCGACTAGGCCAAAGCTGGGGGAGACGGAGGGGGAGAGGAGGGTCGAATAACGGCAGAGGAGGAGGGGGCAGTTTGAAAGTGAGAGTGGGTCTTCAACTAACTGCCCCTTACCCGTTCCTCCCGTTTCCCTCCCTCTCTCTCTGTTGTTTTTTGACGGTTACTTATCTTTCTGGGGCTGCCAGAAGCCATTACTGCAGAGTACGGAAGGTGGCCGGCAGGGTGGCATCCCCCCGTGCCTGGGTGACAGATTGTCGCACGGCATTTGTGGCGGAGGAGGTGAGGCTGGAAAGCGATTGGCTCTGATGGTCAGGAAGTGGGCACTGAGGGATGGCGAAGGGAGGAGGGGGAAGAGGAGGAGGATGACAGAGAGGCAGGGAGAGGATGACAAGACCTGGCTGTGTGACCTTTCGTATTAGGTGAGTTACTTAAAGGGGCAGAGGCCCTGCTTTTAAGAGCATGCTTGGCAGTGGTGGGAACTGTGGTGCAGACGGCTTGTACACGGATGCCAGGGCACGGAGAGGGCAGGGGATGACTTCTCTGGTTTTGCCCGTATGGGCCTGCTGTCACTATGAACTACAGCCTGACAGGATGGCCCTGAGAGGAGAAGTAAAGGACGACAGTCGCTGTCTATGGACTGATCTGTGTATACAGGTCTTACTCAGATCCACAAACCCAGAGAGTTGGTAGAGGTCCAAACTGTAGACCAAGTCAGATTCACCTCTGCAAGGTTATGTGAAACTTTTTGATGTCAGAAGGTCCACTACTACTGGTACTAATGCAATGGAAGACCAGACAGAGTTCTACTGAAGATCCCTACTAAGAGGCTACTTAAAACATCCATGGATCTTCATCATTTCAATGAGGACAGATATGCATGCATCTGTTGGTCACAGATAACTTTAAAAAAGTAGGGGTGTGGATCAGAAAACCAGTCAGTATCATTTACCTCATGCAGCACAACACATCTCCTTTGCATAGAGTTGATCAGGCTGTTGATTTTGGCCTGTGGAATGTTGTTTCCACTCCTCTTCAATGGCTTTGTGAAGCTTCTGGATATTGTCGGGAACTGGAACACGCTGTTGTACACGTCGATCCAGAGCATCCCAAACATGCTCAATGGGTGACATGTCTGGTGAGTATGCAGACCATGAAAGAACTTGGACATTTTCAGCTTACAGGAATTGTGTACAGATCCTTGTGACATGGGGCCGTGCATATCATTCTGACACATGAGGTGATGGTGGTGGATGAATGGCACGACAATGGGCCTTATGATCTTGTCACGGTATCTCTGTGCATTCAAATTGCCATCGATTATGCCTGCCCATACCATAGCCCCACCGCCACCATTGGGTACTCTGTTTCACAACGCTGACATCAGCAAACCACTCGCACCGCTACAGTCATTTCAAGACCGTGGTGAGGACGATGAGCACGCACTTTGGTTGTGCAAATTCACAGTTTCATCAGCTGTCCGGGTGGTTGGTCTCAGATGATCCCACACGTGAAGAAGCTGGATGTGGAGGTTCTAGGTTGGCGTCGTTATACGTTGTCTGAAGTTGTGAGGCCGGTTGGACATACTGCCAAATCCTCTAAAACAACGTTGGTAGAGAAATGAACATTTGAATACATTAAGATATAAAGGGGGAACATGGATACATTCAATATAATTCACTGAATCAAAACCTATTTTCAAACCCTTTCCCATGCTTGGAATCTTCACAGATTTGGCACAAATCTTTATTTCATTTTATTATCTTTCTATCCTTGCATTTACGATACTGTTGTTTGTTGTTATATAATACTGTATACTAAGCATTTCAAAATTGAATTACACATTGACCTTGATCCTGTGAAATTCCTGGATATTGCTGTCAGATCTCGGATATGCACTGTAACCTCGTAACATTTAGTATCTCCCTATGTCACAGTGTGAAAACAGCTTTGATGGGCACACATATCCCCCCCCCCCCCCAAAAGGATGTATGTGATTGCAAGTGATTGCAATGCCTCAAACAAAAAGAGTAACTTTAATATGATTAATACATTTCAAAAAATCGATACTGTCATTAACTGGGTTCAATAATTATGTATAATAGTTGTTTGATGCCAGTGGAGGCTGCTGAGGGGAGGACAGCTCATAATAATGTCTGGAATGGAGCATATGGAATAGCATTAAAACATATAGAAACCATGCGTTTGATGTATTTTATACCATTCCAGCTATTCCGCTCCAGCCATTACCATGAGCCCGTCCTCCCCAATTAAGGTGCCACCAATCTCCTTTGTTTGATGCGCATTTGATGTCTAGCTGTTTAGTTACATGGGTTTAGTTACATTATCGCACAACATTAGCTGATTCTGGAAAGGATTTTATCAACGACAGTCAAGTGATAAAAAAGCTTGTGTGATACTGCACACGATTTCAAAACAGCCAACGTGCAGGAATATGTGTTGATCTGGAGGATTGACAGAACCTTTTGGTGATTATGTTGTTACCACGGCCCATAGAGTTAACCTACTTCATGGACAACATTAAATAAAGATTCCCGAGATAACGTTTGTGTACATTTTGATTGTTTGTTCATTTTTTTATTAAACGGCTTGTTTTTTCATGTAAAACCAAAAAACAACTTCATATTTAGATGTTCAAATGTCGGTGGGGTTAAATGTGGAATGCCTGGTCAAGTGCACAGCCAACACTTTCTCTCCTTCCAAAGTAGGAGGTCACCTTTCTAACTCCATTCTATGAATCTATTATCTATCAATGAATTGATTAATTGGTGCCCATACCGTGCCACAGTAGCATATGAGTTAAGATTTCTCAATATACGCATAAGATTTAGTGTGTGAAATGCTGTTACTGTAAATGGTTAGATGTCTGATATATGCTAGCTACTTACCTAGCTAACCATTGGTAATCTTATTAAAGTATGCTATACAGCCAAAACAACAGTATCTACTGCTAGACTAGAGATATGCCTTAGCTATAGTTAATCAGTGGTTGCACATCTAAATAGCTGGAATGAACCTAGGGTGCGAATAGTATTCATGTAAATATACCCTTTCACTGTTTACAGCAGGTCTCCAGCTACCCAGACCTGTCTGATCAGCCTGATAGGGTACCCAGACCTGTTGAAATTGCAGATTTCCTCCTCTTCGTCTGAAGAGGAGTAAGGATCGGACCAAGAAAATGGTAAGTGGTAAGTGATCATGACGAATTTTAATAAGAAAAGCCTTAACACTATGAAATACAAAACAATAAACGATAACATGAAATAAACCAAACCGAAACGGTACCGTGTGGTGACAAACACAGACACGGAAACAAACACCCACAAACCAACAGTGAAACCCAGGCTACCTAAATATGGTTCCCAATCAGAGACAACAATAAACAGCTGCCTCTGATTGAGAACCACATCAGGCCAAACATAGAAACAGACATAGACTGCCCACCCCAAATCACGCCCTGACCATACTAAATAAAGACAAAACAAAGGAAATAAAGGTCAGAACGTGACACCTGTCTGATCAGCCTGATAGGGTACCGTGGGTGTGTCCAGCTACCCAGACCTGTCTGATCAGCCTGATAGGGTACCCAGACCTGTCTGTTCAGACTGATAGGGTACCGTGGGTGTGTCCAGCTACCCAGATTTGTCTGATCAGCCTGATAGGGTACCCAGAACTGTCTGATCAGCCTGATAGGGTACCCAGAACTGTCTGATCAGCCTGATAGGGTACCGTGGGTGTGTCCAGCTACCCAGATTTGTCTGATCAGCCTGATAGGGTACCCAGGCCTGTCTGTTCAGCCCGGTAGGGTATCGTGGGTGTGTCCAGCTTACACCTGTGGAAATCTGTGTGTGTACAGCAATGGAATTAAACATCCAACCAATGCCTCAAGTGTCATGCTGTAGGTCATCCACACACCAAAGGGTTGTGGGGTCCTGTCCAGAAACAACTCCTATCTCCTTCCCTTGACACTTGTGGAGAACTGAGATAATTGGAAAGGTGTACGTAATACCGCCAAAATGCTACCAAGCCTATCAGGGGATAAGGTGGAGCTCTCACCATGTCACCACCCATCAATCCCTCTAAGATCTCCACAAGTGTCTAGACTCTGGACAGTAGGGGTTAGGGGTTGTTTCTGGACAGGCCATGGGTATTATAGTAGCTCAGTCAGTCTGGCACTGTCAAAAAATGTAAGTCAAATACTTGCTTTCTCTGTCCTCAATTACATTTCCTTGATTCGTTACATCCTCTCTCCTCATCTACTTCTAAAACCTATTGGACGAGAAGGTCAGAGGTCCCTCCCCTCTCACCTTCTTCTCCAACTGGTAATGAGAACGAGGCGAGGAGAGAGGACGTGAGGAATGAAGCAAATGCAATTTAGATTCTCCCCTTGTTTCCTCCATCCCTCACATCCCTCTCAAAGCACATTGGGGGAAGGAGGGAAGGTTCCTCAATGGATGAGAGGAGGGAAGGTTCCTCCCCTCAGCCTGCAATGTGCATTCAAGGAGAGGCAAGGAGTGACAGAGGGAGCAAGAATGTGATGTCTAGTTTTCACACAAACACATACACACACACACACACACACACACACTACTTGAAGAGTTTACTGATTATAATGATTTCATTATTGGTTATTATTATTGCCAATGATTTTGTTGACAGAACCCGTTGTATTATAATATTGTATGAAATGATTATATCAACTTTTAAAACATATAGAAATGCTGTTGTTTGGCTTTGTAATTATTCTGGAAGGTTTAGCATGGCTATAAATGATAGAGAAGTTGACTAAAGCAAAACAGACCTGGCTACTAGGCATGACAAAGAAACATGCAGTGTCCATGTTTCATGTCATATTTTGAATGACAAGTAGATGATTTGTTGTTGCTAGGAGTTATTGTCTCATTGTGCCTATCTAGACTCTTATTCCTGTACCTATACATGTGACGCTGCAAGAAAATCACATTTAAATGTATATCAAACGATTTAGAAAAATGTACTCTACCACACATTGGCTCCTTTATAAAAAGACCCATATACAATATATATATATATTTTGCGAGATGCGAGATGCCGGGCAAAGCCAATTTTAAAACCATCTCGCAACATCCCCCAAACAAAAAAACAAAAATGGTCTCTCGGAGAATGAGTGCACTGCTGCTAAATAGTCGCTTATAGATGTGTCTGTCAGTAAGGTGGCTAGCTGCTGGCAGAGACTTCTATTGCAGTAACGTTGAAGGGCTCTGGCTAGTATTACTTAGCCAGCTAGAAGGGTGAAGCTAATGTTAAATAGAACCTACCTCAGCAGGAGCAAAAAATACCCTACTAAGTTCTCATAATAACTTTGCTTTACAGAGACTAGGGTACTGAGAAAGAAAGTGATGTGGCGCTCAGTGGTGAGGCTGAGTCAGGCTGCAATGCATGCAGGAGAAAGCGGAGGAGAAAGAGAGAGAGAGAGAGAGAGAGAGAGAGAGAGAGAGAGAAAGAGAGAGAGAGAGAGAGAGAGAGAGAGAAAGAGATAGAGCCCCAAACTTGGGGTCGGGGCCACATATGGGGTCCCCTGAAAAAATCTAATCTGTGCTAATCTTATCAAAAAAGTTTGAAATTTAAAAAAATAAGATATGTTTCAATATGAACATCTCCACATCTTCCCTATAGGCCGACATTAAAATGCAAACAACACAGTTCTAAAATTATAAATGTTTTTGTTTCATGACAGTGTGAATAATTTATCATATTTCCCCCCTTTCACGAGTATAACATAACAATTGCATAGCTAATAGTCTATGCGCTTGTAGATGGACTGAGGTGAATGAACCTACAGCAGCCAATGTGATAATGGCTGCGGTCATTTGTGCTTGTTTTTGCTGTTTCCAAATAGCACTTTAAAGTTTATTAATTGTATACAAATGCAGTAAATGAGCTTCCCCCTTCCGGACCTCATTAACCCAAACCTTGGTTACGGCCCTGTGTGTCATGAAGTCTTCTATCTCATAATCCCCCACTCTCAGGTCACTGCCAGGCCAACAGTGTTTGTGTGTGTGGTGTGTTGGGTGTGTGTGTGTGTGTGTGGCAGGGCCAGGAGGGTGAAGCTTGGAAGGATTTTATCGGGTCTAATTACTCTCGATAGCTGTAATTTACAGGTTGACAGCGGGGAGAAATCTGCAAGATTCACACTTCTGCGGGTCAGCATCTGTCGCCATTACGGCACCGTGCGCGATGCTGGCCAGTCGGCGAGCGAGCAGTGAGGAACGGTAAACAACAAACGGCGTGTGACAGATTAGCAGCACGGGCTAAAGGACCTTCTACTGACACATCATTTCTCTCGCTCCGCGAGTTTGTTTCGCGGCAGCTGTCACCAATAAAACGGAAAAACAGGAGATGGGGAGGTGGGGGGAGGCGGTGGTGGGGGCTTTTGTTCCAGTTCCAGGGAATTGGGTGGTGCAGGAGGAATATAGTGAGGAGGATGAGAGAACGAGAGAAGGAGGAGAAGAGGAGGGAGTTTAGTGAGTGACCTGTTTAAAAGTCTGGCCTCACTTTTTAATGGTGTATTAGGAGGAAACCAGGGCAGGATCGCATCAAGCTGTATGCTTCTGCTGACTTCATAGTAATTACCTTCTCTACTTATCTATTTTAGGTCTGCGTTACAAATTGCTGGTGTCACCCTGAAGCGATTATTTTAGTTCCGTTTGCGACAGTGCGTGTGGTAAGGAGCACAAAGGTATTCTAGAGGGTAAGCATCAGCGCAGGACATTGTGCACTCATTCATACTGTACTGCAGCTCCATCATACACACACACACCGTCCTTCCTTCCTCCCCCTTCGTACATCCTCCCATCCCATGTGTCTCTCCTCCCCCCAGTCCCATGCTGCACAGAGCAGAGCCAGAGAGGTCCTGTGCCAGTGAAGGATGGTGGTTGGGTACTGCTCTCCCCTGTCCATCTCATTGCCTTCCCATCACAGGGCCTGGCTGCACTCTAGTCTGTACATTAGGTTAGCCTCTCATGGATCCTGGCAGACCAACTTTTCCTTGACCTCCATCTAAAGGGGTGCAAGGTAACCTAGTGGTAGCATGTTGGGCCAGTAACCGAAAGGTTGCTAGATTGAATCCCCGAGTTGACAAGGTAAAAATCTGTTGTTCTGCCCCTGAACAAGGCAGTTAACCCACTGTTCCTAGGCTGTCATTGAAAATAATAATTTGTTCTTAACTGACTTGCCTAGTTAAATAAAGGTTCAATAAAAAAATGTTTAAAAATTAAATGAAGGACATCCTCTCAGTTGTTGTTTCACTGAACCTGTTTGTCTGGGTTTACATGGACAAAACAGTGAGTTTTAGTAAGAGGAGACTGGTCAGTAAATACCGCTTTACAAAAAAGGCAACCAAATTATGAGATCTGTCATTTAAGTGTGCTTGTCGTATCTTCTGTATGTACACTTTTAGAAAAAAGGGTTCCAAAAGGGTTCTTCAGCTCTCCCCATAGGAGAACCATATTTGGTTGCAGGTAGAACACTTTTTGGTTCCAGGTAGAACTCTTTTGGGTTCCATGTAGAACACTCTGTGGAAATGGTTTTACATGGAACTCAAATGGGTTCTACCTGGAACCAAAAATAGTTTTTCAAAAGGGTTCTCCTATAGGGACAGCCAAAGAACCATTTTAGGTTCTAGATACCAACTTTTTTCTAATAGTGTAGTAGCTTCTTCAGTGTTCTCAGAGAAGGCATGCACAGGCCTTTATCTACTTCATCTTTACTCTCCCATCACCAAACACATGAATCATTTTGGGCGGGTAATGGGTGAGTCCGCAGGTCTGGCCCTGTCCTGTTCAATATCTAACGGGAGACTGGTGGCTCTGTGTTCCAACCTCCAGAGCACCAACCTTCCCACAAGTGCCATATGGGCTGCCCAGCCCCATTCCATTAGCAGGGCCCAAACAGAGGCACAGACCCCGGCCCTCCCCTGGCACAGCCACAGGGCATGGTCTGCCCACCACCAGCTGCCAAGACCAGGGCAGGGGAGAGGGGACAGGATAGCCACAGCCACACCTCACCTGGCCCTGCCAGCAACCAACAACCAGCCACAAGCCTCTGGCAACACTGGGACACATTGGAGAGGAGATTATTGGACAGACAAAAAGCAACTGAACAATATGTGTAGTCATAGAGATTTGATAAAATTATAATAAAGGGAGACTCCACTCCAGGACAGCCTGGAAATATTTTAGGTATCTCAGATTGTTCTGGCAATTCTTTTTAGATGTGTATGCACTTTAGGCCCTTTTTAGACCTATCTGTCTGTGCATGATACAGACAACATATTGGTATCATTATTCTCCTTATGTGGTTCTCTAATGTATGGAGTACTGTATGTCTAGATTTTGAAATATAATTTTTCACGTTCATTTATTCAACATCAAACATATAAATATCTTAAAAATAAAAAATGTAATGATTTTACATTGTAGACATAGTTTGGAATGATACATTCTTAAAACACGTCACATTTCCAGAGTGTGCTCTGTTTGTGTTAGTTTTGAAGATATGACCTATTTTATACATAGACATTGACGTTATAGATCATTAACCAATCACAGATCTCCTTTAGGATTTTTGGCATTTGGTATTTTATTAGGATCCCCATTAGTTGTTGCGAAAGCAGCAGCTACTCTTCCTGGGGTCCACACAAAACATGAAACATGACACAATACAGAACATTAATAGAAAATAACAGCTCCAGGACAGAACTACATGCTGTATGTCTAGATTGTGCATAAAGCAAATCACCTGCAGTTCCCTTTGAATCCATTTTCCCATTCACTGTGTTGGTGGTGCCCCTAAAATGGATCATAACTTCAAATTTAGAAGAGAGTCCACTCTGGAAATTGAATGTCTAGGTTATTCTAAGTTATATTGTTCCAAACAATATGTCTTAACATGAAAAAAAATCTAAAAGGGTACTTTGAGATATTCATATTTTTAATGTTGAATAGTTTAATGTAAACATTTTTCTTTAAGAATCTAGACATGCTCCATATTTGAGAGAACACTACAAAGAGTATAATGACACCAATATGTTTTCTGTGTCATGTACGGTTCACAGATCATAGGGTCTTAAAGGACGCATAAACAGTGCCTTGCAAAAGTATTCATCCCCCTTAGCATTTTTCCTATGTTGTTGCATTACAACCTGTAATTTAAATGGATTTTATTTGGATTTCATGGAATGGACATACACAAAATTGTCCAAAATGGTGAAGTGAAATGACAAAAATAACTGGTTTAAAAAATACAATTTAATTTTTAAAAAAGGTGGTGCGTCCATATGTATTCACCCCCTTTGCTATGAAGCCCATAAATAAGATATTGTGCAACCAATTACCTTCAAAAGTCACATAATTAGTTAAATAAAGTCCACCTGTGTGCAATCTAAGTGTCACATGATCTCAGTATACCTGTTCTGAAAGGCCCCAGAGTCTGCAACACAACTAAGCAAGGGGCACCACCAAGCAAGTGGCACCATGAAGACCAAGGAGCTCTCCAAACAGGTCAGGGACAAAGTTGTGGAGAAGTACAGATCAGGGTTGGGTTATAAAAAAATAGCAGACACTTTGAATATCCCACGGAGCACCATTAAATCCGTTATTTAAAAATGGAAAGAACATGGCACCACAACAAACCTGTCAAGAGAGGGCCGCCCACCAAAACTCACAGAACAGGCAAGGAGGGCATTAATCAGAGAGGCAACAAAAAGACCAAAGATAACCCTGAAGGAGTTGCAAAGCTCCACAGCGAAGATTGGAGTGTCTGTCCATAGGACCACTTTAAGCCACACACTCCACAGAGCTGGGCTTTACGGAAGAGTTGCCAGAAAAAAAGCCATTGCTTAAAGAAAAAAAATAAGCAAACATGTTTGGTGTTTGCCAAAATGCATGTGAGACTCCCCAAACATATGGAAGAAGGTACTCTGGTCAGATGAGACTAAAATGTATATTTTTGACCATCAAGGAAAACGCTATGTCTGGCACAAACCCAACACCTCTCATCACCCCGAGAACACTATCCCCACAGTGAAGCATGTTGGTGACAGCATCATGCAGTGGGGATGTTTTTCGTCGGCAGGGACTGGGAAACTGGTCAGAATTGAAGGAATGATGGATGGCGCTAAATTGAGAGAAACCTGTTTCAGTCTTCCAGAGATTTGAGACTGGGACGGAGGTTCACCTTCCAGCAGGACAATGACCCTAAGCATACTGCTAAAGAAACACTCAAGTGGTTTAAGGGGAAACATTTAAATGTCTTGGAATGGCCTAGTCAAAGCCCAGACCTCAATCCAATTGAGAATCTGTGGTATGACTTCAGCATTGCTGTACACCAGCGGAACCATCCAACTTGAAGGAGCAGTTTTGCCTTAAGAATGGCAAAAGTCCCAGTGGCTAGATGTGCCAAGATTATAGATACATTCCCCAAAGACTTGCAGCTGTAATTGCTGTAAAAGGTGGCTGTACAAAACATTGGCTTTTCTTGTTTGTTTCACAATAAAAAATATTTTGCATCTTCAGTGGTAGGCATGTTGCGTAAATCAAATGATACAAACTCCCAAAAAATCCATTTTAGTTGTAAGACAACAAAATAGTGAAAATTCCAAGGGGGGTGAATAATTTCGCAAGCCACTGTATAAGTCTTAAAGGTTCTAAAAAGGCAATTTTCATCATGATCTTTTCAAAAATTGTTTGTGATGCAAATATACAAACATGTCAAGCATCCTTTCTCCCAATGAAGTTTCTATGTGAAAATTGACAGAACTGAGATACCACAAATATTTTCGTCCTGTCATGCCGTGGAATCACCCTAATGACACTACAACAAATACATGTTGTCCAGCACGTAAAGAAAATTGATTGTAGCTGACAGTGCTACTTTATTTGGATGCCTAGTATAGGAATTATAACATTATTATTTCCAAAACTTCTCTCATGTTTTAAAGTAAGGGGTGCAATGATTGGGGCTCCCGAGTGGCACAGCAGTCTAAGGCACTGCATCTCAGTGCTAGAGGCGTCCCTACAGACCCTGGTTTGATTCCCGGCTTTATCCCAACCGGCCATGATTGGGAGTCCCATAGCGCACAATTGGCTCAGAGTCGTCAAGGTTTGGCCGGGGTAGGCCGTCATTATAAGTAAGAATTTGTCCTTCACTGACTTGCCTAAATCAATAAAGGTTAAAAAAATCTGACTTTACAGGACCAGTCAAAAGTTTGGACACACCTACTCTTTAAAGGGTTTTTATTTATTTTTACTATTTTCTACATTATAGAATAATAGTGAAGACATCAAAACTATGGAATAACACATATGGAATCAAGTAGTAACTAGAAAAGTGTTAAACAAATCAAATTAGATTTTATATTTGAGATTCTTCAAAGTAGCCACCATTTGCCTTGATGACAGCTTTGCACACTCTTGGCATTCCCTCAACCAGCTCCAGGTAGTCACCTGGAATGCATTTCAATTAACAGGTGTGCCTTGTTAAAAGTTAATTTGTGGAATTTATTTCCTTCTTAATGTGTTTGAGGCAATCAGTTGTGTTGTGACATGGTAGGGGTGGTATACAGAAGATAGCCCTATTTGGTAAAAGACCAAGTCCATATTATAGCGAGAACAGCTCAAATAAGCAAAGTCAGTCAATCATTACTTTAAGAAATTAAGGTCAGTCAGACAATGTCAAGAACTTTGAGATGTGATGGTGTGGGGGTGCTTTGCTGGCGACACTGTCTGTGATTTATTTAGAATCTAAGGCACACCTACCAGCATGGCTACCACAGCATTCTGCAGCAATACGCCATCCCATCTGGTTTGCTGTTAGTGGGACTATCATTTGTTTTTCAACAGGACAATGACCAAATACACCTTCAGGCAGTCTAATGGCTATTTGACCAAGAAGGAGAGAAATTGAGTGCTGCATCAGATGACCTGGCCTCCATAATCACCCGACCTCAACCCAATTGAGATGGTTTGTTATGGGTTCTGCCACAGAGTGAAGGAAAAGCAGCCAACAAGTGCTCAGCATATGTGGGAACTCCTTCAAGACGGTTGGAAAAGCATTCCAGGTGAAGCCGGTTGAGAGAATGCCAAGAGCGTGCAAGACTATCATCAAGGCAAAGGGTGGCTACTTTGAAGAATCTCAAATATAAAATATATTTTGATTTGTTTAACACTTTTTTGGTACCATATGTGTTATTTCATAGTTTTGATGTCTTCACTATTATTCTAAATTGTATAAAATAGTACTATATAACTATTGGTGTGTCCAAACTTTTAACTGGTACTGTAGGTCTGCAGTCACTGAAGAAAGGCAGGAAAAAAGGAAAAAAAAATGAGAGCAGAGTGGGAGAGAAATAATAATAGAACATTTGAAATGTCTATTATTTTGATTGTGAAGTTTTCTGTTAATTTCTGATTGTCTATTTCATGTTGGTTTATTGTTTATTTCACTTGCTTTGGCAATGTATGTTGCCCATGCCAATAAAGCCCCTTTTTGTGTAATTTATTGAGAGAGAGAGAGAGAGAGAGAGAGAGAGAGAGAGAGAGAGAGAGAGAGAGAGAGAGAGAGAGAGAGAGAGAGAGAGAGGGAAAGAGACAGAGAAAGAGAAAGGGGGAGGGAGTGAGAAATGTTTAGCACATCGCATGGGAATGTCAGTGTGTGCCTCAGCAGCCTGTACCTGCCACAGGACCTGAGGCCTTTTTTAATTAATCATTACAAACAATGAATAATTCAGCCATTATCAGTGTGGATATATAGAATGGCTCGTTAGTCTCCAAGGAACGTATTTTACAATCAATGTTCATGTTTCCTTTAATAAGCTACAGTTCCCAGTTAGAGATACAAATACATCACAATAAAACATATTATACTGCTGTTCCAGAGCAGAAATCTTTCAAACTCGTCATCAAATGTCTAGTTATTTTTGAGTTTCAAATATATACTCCCAAATGACAAAATATCAACTAGACCTAGGCTAACTGTGAAGTTTCTAGGTGTAAGTGAAGGCAATACGAAACCTGGACCTGGCTGAATGAGAAAATTAATATAAAACAAGATTATTGTCATAGCCTATAACTTTAGAATTAAGGTGAACATTTTACACACACTCTCATTCAAACAAACATATACTTTAACAGGATATTACAGGACAACCAACCAGGTAAAATAGGCCTACAACAGATCATGACATTGTGTCACCTTACCCTCTCTTGGGGTGACTTAACAACTTTAAAAAAGTGTGTGTTGAGTGTTGTGGTTCTGATTCCCACTGATTAGAAATCATTGACTTCTCATTGAAAGTGGATTTACTGTAGGTCCCAGGGTGTTTCAGTGGCCAACCTACCATGGTAGGGAATGGATAGGGGGCTTACCCGGTCCCCAACTTCACCCCAAGGACAGCACAGGGGGCAGAGGAGCACTGATTGAGAGCAACACCTGTCAGGTAAGGCTTTCACAGTTGACGGCACACAAGGTGTGCAAAGCCCTCTGCTATGACTGCTAATCTCCCTTGTGCCAGCCCGCTGGGCACTGCCAGTCTCCACAGGGATACCGTCAGGGTCCTGAGCACCCGATCGAGCTGCCTGAAGGATGCCGTCCCGCTCACTGACGTCTCCTCAGTCTCCTGAGCCGAATAAACCATGCTGATGTGCTCTAAATACATTTCATTATCATCGTGATGATTACAGCCGTGATTGTGTGTAGCTGGTAATGTGCTGCAGCAGCGCCCCCCTGGGAGGTGTCTGTGCGACTGAATGATTAAAACACGTATGATGAACCATGCATCAAAACATCCCTGTGGGGTTCCTACAACATACAGCCAACCACATTCACTGATACTTTATGCAAGAAAATAACAAGGGATTGAATGGGGGGGGGGGGGGGGGTTAAAGGTAAAAACTACAGGATAATATGACAGCTGGTGGATATTAACAATGCAGAAAATTGACCTTTGCTGACCCCATCCATATCCATAACCTTATTAGACTGGCACTATATCATACCTATACCTTTGGACATGACTCTTAATACAGTATAGCCTTTGGATTAATCTCATTATCACACAATATATGATGAGGGCTTTGTCTTTTGCCTGTACTGGGCTCCCCCAACATGTGATGGCAGATAGTGAAGTGAGTTTATGTGACAGCATTCAATTAATGTTTAATCCGACATTCCCATACATCTCTAGCTGGGATCATCCCAAGTCAAAAACCACCAAAGACACACAGCAGGTGTCTGAAATATTAATACACTACACGCTTCATTACAAATGAAACATACCAAGGACCCTGCATTTATTTATTAATTTCGATTAGCGAAACAAAAGACAGATTTTTTTTTAAATTAAAACACGGTCGGCGTGCGCCATTCTATTTTTGTGTCACAGATTTGTAACAATTTGTTTTGTGATAAATAACTGTGCCTGGTAAAATCCCACTGTCATCTCAGTGAGAATCAGGCTGTGGCTGCGAGAGAGAGAGAGACTTTCCTGTTACTGCTGGGCTGCAACAAATCACTGTCTGTCTCTGTAGTTCTGTGCTCTTCAGGAGACCACAGCAGTTTGCCCTTTGCCCTGTCCAGGAGCGTTCAGTGCCTCATCTTACAATGCATGCTGATTTGTCTCAGAGAGACACAAACCTGAGTCCACATCTATAGCAGAGCACATTTTTAGATTTTCACTACAATTAATGATCCCACTTGGTGACCTTTGCAAAGGCCACTAGGCAGACTGGTGTGTCGCTTGTCAGGAAAGGAATAACTCATTATTTAAGAGTATGTCACTCTAATGCATACCATTGGGCCCAGTGTTTTATCCTTGGAGGTGAACATACACCACATTTCTACAGTGGCCGAGTCAGTGTTAGGGTCTTGATGTAGAACCCAATAGATAATATGAAATGAATTTGAACTGCAAATACACTAAACCCAAATCAACACTCATGTACAAACATCTGGTAAATAATAAGATTAGAGTGAATATCTTGCTCCAGCCCAGCTAACAATTCTAGGGAGACTGAGATAACGTTTTTCGAATATTCCCCGTAATGTTTGAGTGTCCAGTTTTCCATTAGTTAGGGGAACATTCTATCTATGTTAGCAAAAAACAGTTTAGCAAAATGTTAGCAAAAACCCCATTAGCACGTTTCATTGTTAAAGTTAGGAGAAAATTCCCTTCATGTCAAATAGAACTATATCTAGAACGTGGTTACAATTTTCTCAGAATATACAACATTACTGTGCTAGACACGTTTCATGGGACGTTGAAAGAACAAAACGGATTGAATAAAAAAAATCCTCATCAATCTAAACACAATACACCATAATGACAAAGCAAAAACGTTTTTATTTTGTATTTTTGCAAATGTATAAAATAAAATAAATGTATTTACATAAGTATTCAGACCCTTTGCTATGAGACTCGAAATTGAGCTCAGGTGCATCCTGTTTGCATTGTTCATCTTTGAGATATTTCTACAACTTGATTGGAGTCCGCCTGTGATAAATTCAATTGATTGGACATGATTTGGAAAGGCACACATCTGTCTATATAACGTCCCACCGTTGATAGTTCATGTACAGATCTGGAGAAGGGTACCAAAAATATTTCTGCAGCATTGAAGGTCCCCAAGAACACAGTGGCCTCCATCATCATCCACCAAACTGAGCAATCGGGGGAGAAGGGCCTTGATTAGGAAACCAATGGTCACTCTGACAGAGGTCCGGAGATCCTCTGTGGAGATGGGACAACCATCTCTGCAGCACTCTACTAATCAGGCCTTTACGGTAGAGTGGCCAGACAGAAGCCACTCCTCAGTAAAAGTCACATGACAGCCCACTTGGAGTTTACCAAAAGGCACCTAATGGACTCGCAGCACATGAGACACAAGATTCTTTGGTCTGATGAAAACAAGATAGAACTCTTTGGCCTGAATGCCAAGCATTACGTCTGGAGGAAACCTGGCACCATCCCTACGGTGAAGCATGGTGGTGGCAGCATCATGCTGAGGGGGTGATTTTCAGGGGCAGGGACTGGGAGTCTAGTCAGGATCAACGGAAAGATGAACGGAGCAAAGTACAGAGAGATCCTTCATGAAAACCTGCTCTAGAGTGCTCAGGACCTCCTACTGTGGCGAAGTTTCACCTCCCAACAGGACAACGACCCTAAGCACACAACCAAGACAATGCAAGAGTGGCTTTGGGACAAGTCTCTGAATGTCCTTGAGTGGCCCAGCCAGACTTGAACCCGATCGAACATCTCTGTAGAGACTTGAAAATAGCTAACCTAACAGAGCTTGAAAGGATCTGCGGAGAAGTTTGGGAGAAACTCCTCAAATACAGGTGTGCCAAGTTTGTAGCGTCATACCGAAGAAGACTCGAGACTGTAATCACTGTCAAATGTGCTTCAATAAAGTACTGTCTTTGCTTTGTAATTTTTGGGTATTGTGCGTAGATTGATGAGGGAAAAAATATTTAATACATTTTAGAATAAGGCTGTAATGTAACAAAATGTGGAAAAAGTCAAGTGGTCCAAATACTTTCCGAATGGACTCTACAGTTTTTTCAACGTATATATACAGTTGAAGTCGGAAGTTTACATACACTTAGGTTAGAGTCATTAAAACTATTTTTTCAACCACTCCACAAATGTCTTGTTAACAAACTATGGTTTGGCAAGTCGGTTAGAACATCTACTTTGTACATGAGACAAGTAATTTTTCCAACAATTGTTTACAGACAGATTATGTCACTTATAATTCACTGTATCACAATTCCAGTGGGTCAGAAGTTTACATACACTAAGATGTATGTAAAAATTGACATCATTTGAGTCAATTGGAGGTGTACCTGTGGATGTATTTCAAGGCCTTCCTTCAAACTCAGTGCATTTTTGCTTCACATCATGGGAAAATCAAAAGAAGTCAGCCAAGACCTCAGAAAAAAAATTGTTGACCTCCACAAGTCTGGTTTATCATTGGGAGCAATTTCCACAAGCCTGAAGGTACCATGTTTATCTGTACAAACAATAGTATGCAAGTATAAACATCATGGGACCACAAAGCCGTAATACCGCTCAGGAAGGAGAAGTGTTCTGTCTCCTAGAGATGAACGTACTTTGGTGCGAAAAGTGCCAATCAATCCCAGAACAACAGCAAAGGACCTTGTGAAGATGCTGGAGGAAACGAGTTCGAAAGTATCTATATCCACAGTAAAACGAGTCCTATATCGACATAACCTGAAAGCTCAGCAAGGAAGAAGCCACTACTCCAAAACCGCCATAAAAAAGCCAGACTACGATTTGCAAGTGCACACGGGGACAAAGATTGTACTTTTTGAAGAAATGTCATCTGGTCTGATGAAACAAAAATAGAACTGTTTGGCCATAATGACCATCGTTATGTTTGGAGGAAAAAGGGGGAGGCTTGCAAGCCGAAGAACACCATCCCAACCGTGAAGCACGGGGGTGGCAGCATCATGTTGTGAGGGTGCTTTGCTGCAGGAGGGACTGGTGCACTTCACAAAATAGATGGCGTCGTAAGGAAGGAAAAGTATGTGGATGTATTGAAGCAACATCTCAAGACATCAGAATTTAAAGCTTGGTCGCAAATGGGTCTTCCAAATGGACAATGACCCTAAGCATACTTCCAAAGTATTGGCAAAATGGCTTATGGACAACAAAGTCAAGGTATTGGAGTGGCCATCCCAAAGCCCTGAACTCAATCCTATAGAAAATTTGTGGGCAGACTGAAAAAGCGTGTGCAAGCAAGGAGGCCTATAAACCTGACTCAGTTACGCCAGCTCTGTCAGGAGGAATGGGTCAAAATTCACCCAACTTATTTTGGGAAGCTTGTGGAAGGCTAACCGAAATGTTTGCCCCAAGTTTAACTATTTAAAGGCATTAAAGGCAATGCTACCAAATACTAATTCAGTGTATGTAAACTTCTGACCCACTGGAAATGTGGTGAAAGAAATAAAAGCTGAAATAAATCATTCTCTCTACTATTAGTTTTACATTTCACATTTTTTAAATAAAATGGTGATCCTAACTGACCTAAGACAGGGAATTTTTACTGGGATTAAATGTCAGGAATTGTGAAAAACTGAGCTTAAATGTATGGTTCATTTATACAGTCATTACTCTTCAACATGTACTCACCTGGGATTTGAACTCACAAGCTCTTGGTTCACAGCATTCAGAACTTCCTGCTAATCCACCATGTCTGTGTCAGTTATCAGTTACTTTGACTATTCTCTTGTCATTGATTTGATTGACTTATTTCAACAATTTAAGGGCTTTCTGTATTGTTATATAATGTTGGTGGAGCATATTTACCTGTTTTAACAATACTCCTCAATCACTATGATCAATAATAGTTTTTCTTCAGTGTACTTTTGAGTGAGATTTACTTCAAAGTGCATCCACCCTATTGCTTACACATATCACCTTGTTCCAGATCTACACAAGAGCCGAGGAAGGAAGGGTTAGGGTTTATTCTGGACAGATCCTAGCTATATTGGCCCAATAAGCACATACCCTAGCCTAAAGTGATCCATTATTAGGACAGTGGTTAGGGTGTTCGTCATTGGTGCTGGTGGCCTTGGTTCGAGATCCACTAGGGGAGGCACCCTACTCTCATATTCTTAGTTACACATGCTAGACATTTTTTGGCAACTGTTACAACACACCTATCTGATCTAATTAAAATGCGTTTTTCACTAGATAGGTTTTCATCCAATTTGCAACAGATTTTCATGCAAATATTCAAAAATCTGCATAAAACAATATGCGCAATATCCCACCAGAGAAGTGTTTCCATCTAACATATACTACATTACCAAAAGTATGTGGACACCTGCTCGTCAACCGTCTCATTCCAAAATCATTGGCATTAATATGGATTTGGTTCCTTTTTGCTTTCATAACAGCCTCCACTCTTCCGGGAAGGTTTTCCACTAGACGTTGGAACATTGCTGCAGGGATTTGCTTCCAATCATTAGTGAGGTCGGGCACTGATGTTGGGCAATTAGGCCTGGCTCGCAGTCGGTGTTCCAATTCATCCCAAAGGTGTTCGATGGGGTTGAGGTCAGTGCTCTGTGCAGTCTAGTCAAGTTCTTCCACACGTATCCCGACAAACAATTTCTGTATGGACCTCGCTTTGTGCACAGGGGCATTGTCATGCTGAAACAGGAAAGTGCCTTCCCCAAATTGTTGCCACAAAGTTGGAAGCACAGAATAGTCTAGAATTTCATTGTATGCTGTAGCTTTAAGGGGTCTAGCCCGAACCATGAAAATCAGCCCCAGACCATTATTCATCCTCCACCAAACTTTACAGTTGGCACTATGCATTGGGGCAGGTAGCGTTCTCCTGCATCCACCAAACCCAGATTCATCAGTCAGACTGCCAAATGGTGAAGCGTGTTTCATCACTCCAGAAAACGCGTTTGCACTGCTCCAGAGTCCAATGGCAGCAAGTTTTCACCACTCCAGCTAACGCCCGGCCTTTGCCTATGGTGTCTTAGTCTTTTGTTCGGAACTCGGTAGTGAGTGTTACAAATTTGGACAGACAATTTTACGCTCTACGCACTTCAGCGGTCCCATTCTGTGAGCTTGTGTGGCCTAACACTTTGCGGCTGAGCTGTTGCTCCTAGACGTTTCCACTTCACAATAACAGCCCTTACAGTTGACCAGGGCAAACATTTTATGATCTGCCTTTTTTGTTGTTGTTGCTGTTGGAAAGGTGGCACCAATGATGATGTCAGTAAGGCCATTCTACTGCCAATGTTTGGCTATGGAGATTGCATGGCTTTGTGCCCGATGTTATACACCTTTGAAAGGGTGTCCACATGTTTTTGTATATATAGTGTACTTTTGTTGTAATGACATAGTGCACGTAAAAATAACATTTGCAGCAAAATGTCCATGTCCTGAAAGAAAAATACATGTTAAATGGGTTTCCATCACATTTTTAACTCTACTGATGGTTTTGTCACAGAAACTGTTGGGTTATATAGCAAATGTGCCCATTGTGGTCTTGACACATGCGTTCTAGCCAACAGCTCACAGACACAGTGCGGATAGGCTAGTTTACATTAAGAAATGATTATGGATAAGAGCGATATTATTTATATTCGTCAAATGACAGCCAAGCTTCGATCATCATATCACCAGAATAAGACCCTAGATATTTGTTGGAAATGCGCACCAAGTTCATCACCTTGCACTTTCACCACCCTGTGAAGTTCATCATCATTTATTTCATCTATAGCCTAATAAACTGCATGCTTTCCCGAATCGGGAACTCGTGACTCCCAAGATTACGTCGATATTATGGTTATATCAATATTTGCGAATAAAGGCTTTTCCACCGCCATATCATCGGATGGGGCCACAGTGTCTCCTGTCCGCTCCTGTCTCAGCTGCCAGTATTTTTGCTGCAGTAGTTTGTGTCGGGGGCTAGGGTCAGTTTGTTATATCTGGAGTACTTCTCCTGTCTTATCCAGTGTCCTGTGTGAATGTAAGTATGCTCTCTCTAATTCTCTCTTTCTCTCTTTCTTTCTCTTTCTCTGAGGACCTGAGCCCTAGAACCATGCCTCAGGACTACCTGGCATGATGAGTCCTTGCTGTCCCCAGTCCACCTGGCCGTGCTGCTTCTCCAGTTTCAACTGTTCTGCCTGCAGCTATGGAATCCTGACCTGTTCACCGGATGTGCTACCTGTCCCAGACCTATTATTTGACCATGCTGGTCAATTATGAACATTTGAACATCTTGGCCATGTTCTGTTATAATCTCCACCCGGCACAGCCAGAAGAGGACTGGCCACCCCTCATAGCCTGGTTCCTCTCTAGGTTTCTTCCTAGGTTTTGGCCTTTCTAAAGAGTTTTCCCTAGCCACCGTGCTTCTACACCTGCATTGCTTGCTATTTGGGGTTTTAGGCTGGGTTTCTGTACAGCACTTTGAGATATCAGCTGATGTACGAAGGGCTATATAAATACATTTTATTTTATTTTATTTGATATCGAAGTAAACGTGGCATAACGCCATGACTTGGTGTGTGGTCATCCCACTACAATTTAGGAAACCATGCAGTTTATTAGGCTACAGATTAAATAAATGATCATGAACTTCACAGTACGACCAAGAATATGACTTTCGCAAAGCGGATCCTGTGTTCTGCCTTTCACCCAGGACAACGGAATGGATCCCAGCCGGCGACCCCAAAAAACGACTTCGTAAAAGGGGGAAACGGAGCGGTCTTCTGGTCAGACTCCGGAGACGGGCACATCGTGCACCACTCCCTAGCATTCTTCTCGCCAATGTCCAGTCTCTTGACAACAAGGTTGATGAAATCTGCTTCCATCACGTGGACTGGGATATGTTTCGTATTGCGTCAGACAACAACATTGACGAATACGCTGATTCGGTGAGCGAGTTCATTAGAACGTGCGTTGAAGATGTCGTTCCCATAGCAACGATTAAAACATTCCCAAACCAGAAACCGTGGATTGATGGCAGCATTTGCGTGAAACTGAAAGCCCGAACCACTGCTTTTAATCAGGGCAAGGTGACCGGAAACATGACCGAATACAAACAGTGTAACTATTCCCTCCGCAAGGCAATCAAACAAGCTATGCGTCAGTATAGAGACAAAGTAGAATCTCAATTCAACGGCTCAGACACAAGAGGTATGTGGCAGGGTCTACAGTCAATCACGGATTACAAAAAGAAAACCAGCCCCGTCACGGACCAGGATGTCTTGCTCCCAGGCAGACTAAATAACTTTTTTGCCCGCTTTGAGGACAATACAGTGCCACTGACACGGCCCGCAACTAAAACATGCGGACTCTCCTTCACTGCAGCCGATGTGAGGAAAACATTTAAACGTGTCAACCCTCGCAAGGCTGCAGGCCCGGACATATTCAATCAATCCCTATCCCAGTCTGTTGTTCCCACATGCTTCAAGAGGGCCACCATTGTTCCTTTTCCCAAGAAAGCTAAGGTAACTGAGCAAAACGACTACCGACTAGCACTCACTTCCGTCATCATGAAGTGCTTTGAGAGACTAGTCAAGGACCATATCACCTCCACCCTACCTAACACCCTAGACCCACTCCAATTTGCTTACCGCCCAAATAGGTCCACAGACGATGCAATCTCAACCACACTGCACACTGCCCTAACCCATCTGGACAAAAGGAATACCTATGTGAGAATGCTGTTCATCGACTACAGCACGGCATTTAACACCATAGTGCCCTCCAAGCTCGTCATCAAGCTCGAGACCCTGGGTCTCGACCCCGCCCTGTGCAACTGGGTACTGGACTTCCTGACGGGCCGCCCCCAGGTGGTGAGGGTAGGCAACAACATTTACACCCCGCTGATCCTCAACACTGGGGCCCCACAAGGGTGCGTTCTGAGCCCTCTCCTGTACTCCCTGTTCACCCACGACTGCGTGGCCACGCACGCCTCCAACTCAATCATCAAGTTTGCGGACGACACAACAGTGGTAGGCTTGATTACCAACAACGACGAGACGGCCTACAGGGAGGAGGTGAGGGCCCTCGGAGTGTGGTGTCAGGAAAAGGAGATGATTGTGGACTTCAGGAAACAGCAGAGGGAACACCCCCCTATCCACATCGATGGAACAGTAGTGGAGAGGGTAGTAAGTTTTAAGTTCCTCGGCGTACACATCACAGACAAACTGAATTGGTCCACCCACACAGACAGCATCGTGAAGAAGGCGCAGCAGCGCCTCTTCAACCTCAGGAGGCTGAAGAAATTCGGCTTGTCACCAAAAGCACTCACAAACTTCTACAGATGCACAATCGAGAGCATCCTGTCGGGCTGTATCACCGCCTGGTACGGCAACTGCTCCGCCCACAACCGTAAGGCTCTCCAGAGGGTAGTGAGGTCTGCACAATGCATCACCGGGGGCAAACTACCTGCCCTCCAGGACACCTACACCACCCGATGTCACAGGAAGGCCATAAAGATCATCAAGGACAACAACCACCTGAGCCACTGCCTGTTCACACCATTATCATCCAGAAGGCGAGGTCAGTACAGGTGCATCAAAGCTGGGACCGAGAGACTGAAAAACAGCTTCTATCTCAAGGCCATCAGACTGTTAAACAGCCACCACTACCATTGAGTGGCTGCTGCCAACACACTGACTCAACTCCAGCCACTTTAATAATGGGAATTGATGGGAAATGATGTAAAATATATCACTAGCCACTTTAAACAATGCTACCTAATATAATGTTTAAATACCCTACATTATTCATCTCATATGTATATGTATATACTGTACTCTATATCATCTACTGCATCTTTATGTAATACATGTATCACTAGCCACTTTAACTATGACACTTTGTTTACATACTCATCTCATATGTATACAGTGCCTTGCGAAAGTATTCGGCCCCCTTGAACTTTGCGACCTTTTGCCACATTTCAGGCTTCAAACATAAAGATATAAAACTGTATTTTTTTGTGAAGAATCAACAACAAGTGGGACACAATCATGAAGTGGAACGACATTTATTGGATATTTCAAACTTTTTTAACAAATCAAAAACTGAAAGATTAGGCGTGCAAAATTATTCAGCCCCTTTACTTTCAGTGCAGCAAACTCTCTCCAGAAGTTCAGTGAGGATCTCTGAATGATCCAATGTTGACCTAAATGACTAATGATGATAAATACAATCCACCTGTGTGTAATCAAGTCTCCGTATAAATGCACCTGCACTGTGATAGTCTCAGAGGTCCATTAAAAGCGCAGAGAGCATCATGAAGAACAAGGAACACACCAGGCAGGTCCGAGATACTGTTATGAAGAAGTTTAAAGCCGGATTTGGATACAAAAATATTTCCCAAGCTTTAAACATCCCAAGGAGCACTGTGCAAGCGATAATATTGAAATGGAAGGAGTATCAGACCACTGCAAATCTACCAAGACCTGGCCGTCCCTCTAAACTTTCAGCTCATACAAGGAGAAGACTGATCAGAGATGCAGCCAAGAGGCCCATGATCACTCTGGATGAACTGCAGAGATCTACAGCTGAGGTGGGAGACTCTGTCCATAGGACAACAATCAGTCGTAATTGCACAAATCTGTCCTTTATGGAAGAGTGGCAAGAAGAAAGACATTTCTTAAAGATATCCATAAAAAGTGTTGTTTAAAGTTTGCCACAAGCCACCTGGGAGACACACCAAACATGTGGAAGAAGGTGCTCTGGTCAGATGAAACCAAAATTGAACTTTTTGGCAACAATGCAAAACGTTATGTTTGGCGTAAAAGCAACACAGCTCATCACCCTGAACACACCATACCCACTGTCAAACATGGTGGTGGCAGCATCATGGTTTGGGCCTGCTTTTCTTCAGCAGGGACAGGGAAGATGGTTAAAATTAATGGGAAGATGGATGGAGCCAAATACAGGACCATTCTGGAAGAAAACCTGATGGAGTCTGCAAAAGACCTGAGACTGGGACGGAGATTTGTCTTCCAACAAGACAATGATCCAAAACATAAAGCAAAATCTACAATGGAATGGTTCAAAAATAAACATATCCAGGTGTTAGAATGGCCAAGTCAAAGTCCAGACCTGAATCCAATCGAGAATCTGTGGAAAGAACTGAAAACTGCTGTTCACAAATGCTCTCCATCCAACCTCACTGAGCTCGAGCTGTTTTGCAAGGAGGAATGGGAAAAAATTTCAGTCTCAGTCGATGTGCAAAACTTATAGAGACATACCCCAAGCGACTTACAGCAGTAATCGCAGCAAAAGGTGGCGCAACAAAGTATTAACTTAAGGGGGCTGAATAATTTTGCACGCCCAATTTTTCAGTTTTTGATTTGTTAAAAAAGTTTGAAATATCCAATAAATGTCGTTCCACTTCATGATTGTGTCCCACTTGTTGTTGATTCTTCACAAAAAAATACAGTTTTATATCTTTATGTTTGAAGCCTGAAATGTGGCAAAAGGTCGCAAAGTTCAAGGGGGCCGAATACTTTCGCAAGGCACTGTATACTGCACTCAATACCATCTACTGTATCTTGCCTATGTCGCTCTGTACCATCACTCATTCATATATCTTTATGTACATATTCTTTATCCCCTTACACTTGTGTCTATGAGGTAGTAGTTTTGGAATTGTTAGCTAGATTACTTGTTGGTCATTACTGCATTGTCGGAACTAGAAGCACAAGCATTTTGCTACACTCGCATTAACATCTGCTAACCATGTGTATGTGACAAATACGATTTGATTTGATTATTTGATTTGAAAGTGCACGGTATGAGCTTGATGCTCCTTTCCAATAAATGCAGAGGGTCTTATAATGGTGACATGATAAGATCGATGCTTGATTGCCGTTTGACAAATTAAAAGTATCGTTTTTATCCATAATAATCCCATCATGTGTTGTAGTGTGACCTACCCGCAGAGCCTACTCACACTATATCTGCTAGCTGTTGTCTAGAGCGCACGGGCCAAGACCAGATTAGGCACATTCACTATTTAAAGCAACAGATTTTGTAACAAAAATATAGGTATAGTTGGAAATACATTGAACATTAGATTGTTATTCGGTAAACGAAAAGTGCATGTTGTGTGCTCTATGTCCTCATGCACTGATTTTTATCGGCAACAATTGAGTTTGGTGGAAACCAGTGGAGGCTTCTGAGGGGAAGATTGCTCATAATATTGTTTGGAATGGAGTCAATGAAACGGTATCAAACACGTGGTTTCCATGTGGTTTATACCATTCCATTGACTCCATTTCAGCCATTATTTTGAGACGTCCTCCCCTCAGCAGCCTCCACTGGTGGAAACACACCACTGGTGGAAACACGCCACTGGTGGAAACACGCCACTGGTGGAAACACGCCACTGGCGGAAACACGCCACTGGCGGAAACACGCCACTGGCGGAAACACACCACTGGCGGAAACACACCACTGGTGGAAACACGCCACTGGTGGAAACACGCCACTGGTGGAAACACGCCACTGGTGGAAACACACCACTGGTGGAAACACACCACTGGTGGAAACACGCCACTGGTGGAAACACGCCGCCACTGGTGGAAACACGCCACTGGTGGAAACACGCCACTGGTGGAAACACGCCACTGGTGGAAACACACCACTGGTAGAAACACACCACTGGTGGAAACACACCACTGGTGGAAACACGCCACTGGTGGAAACACACCACTGGTGGAAACACACCACTGGTGGAAACACGCCACTGGTGGAAACACGCCACTGGTGGAAACACGCCACTGGTGGAAACACACCACTGGTGGAAACACACCACTGGTGGGAAAAATCACATATTTTCTTCATGTGGAGTTTTCAAATATTTTCATGAAAATCTGTTGCCAATAGGATGGAATCCTAGCTAGTGAAAGATGGGAATAGGTAGAATTCTAGATAGCTTAGAATCTCAAATTAATCAAATGTATTTATAAAGTCCTTTTTACATCTGCAGATGTCACAAAGTGCTATACAGAAACCCAGCCTAAAACCCCAAACAGCAAGCAAAGCATATGTAGAAGCATGGTGGCTAGGAAAAACTCCCTAGAAAGACAGGAACCTAGGAAGAAACCTAAAGAGAGAGAGGCTCTGAGGGGTGGCCAGTCCTCTTCTGGCTGTGTCGGGTGGAGATTACAAGAGTACATGGCCATTTAAGGCCAGAATGTTCTTCAAGATGTTCAAACGTTCAAAGGTGACCAGCAGGGTCAAATAATAATCACAGTGGTTGTAGAGGGTGCAACAGGTCAGTACCTCAGGAGTAGATGTCAGTTGGCTTTTCATAGCCAAGCATTCAGAGGTTGAGACAGCAGGTGTGATAGAGAGAATTAGAGAGTGACAGTCGAAAACAGCAGGTCCAAGAGAAGGTAGCACGTCCGGTGAACAGGTCAGGGTTCCCTAGCCACAGGCAAAACAGTTGAAACTGGAGCAGCAGCATGACCAGGTGGATTAGAGACAGCCAGGAGTCATCAGGCCAGGTATTCATGAGACATGATCCTAGGGCTCTGGTCCTCCGGGAGTGGAGGGAGAGAGGGAGAAAGAGAGAATTAGAGGGAGCATACTTAAATTCACACAGGATACCAGATAAGACAGGATAATTACACTAGATATAACAGACTGACCCTTGCCCCCCGGCACATAGACTATTGCAGCATAGATACTGGAGACCGAGACAGAGGTGGGTCGGGGGACAATGTGGCCCTGTTTGATGATACCACCGGACAGGGCCAACCAGGCAGGATATAACCCCACCCACGTTACCAAAGCACAGCCCCCACACCACTAGAGGGATATCAACAGACCCCAACATATTGCCCTGAGACAAGGCTGAGTATAGCCCACGAAGATCTCCTCCACCGCACGAGCCCGAGGGGAACTCTATCATCTTTTTGAAACCCACACCACATACAGTACATCATATAGAACAAATATGTGTCTCTGATTAGGAATCACATGAGCTCTTGTCATTGCATTTCTATTTGTTGCCAAAACTTGGCCCAGGTGGTGGTGTTGCTTCTGATAGAAACATACCCAGAACATGGTTGCCATATTCACAGAAGCATGTCTGTATTTTCTCACATTTCCCATTAAAGCAATAATAATTTGAGTTAAACCAAAAACAATACACTACAGAGTCCATCTCCAAGTTCTAATGTGGAAAAACTGAAAAATTGCAACATATTCACTAGGGACAAATCACAGAAATCACAATATGTTAAAGGGGCAATATGCGGTTGCTACATCCATTCTTGAACTTTTTAAGTAATTATGTAGACAGTATGTGGTGTGGATTTCAAGAAGATGATGGAGAGATGCTCAGCTATATAGAATCCATAAATACTGATAACTTAAGAGAGGTAGTGGAAATGTGGTCATAATTAATTCTCAATGCATAATCCTACAGATTTCCATCTTTCAATGAGAAACTAATTTTCATTAGATCAGATAAGTGTGTTGTAATTGTTGCCAAATAATGACATAAGCATATATTTCTAAGAATGTGACAGTAGGGTGATTCACATAGCAGGTCTCGAACTCAAGCCTCCAACACCAATGACGAAAGCCATAACCACTATTCCAATATCAGATATCTCCAGGGAGTTTATTGGGCCAGTATAGTTAGGCCTGTTCCAGAATAAATCCTAACCCCTCCACCTAGGCACTTGTGTAGATCTGAAACAACTTGATAGGTGTAAACAATATGGTGAAAGCACTCTGAAGTAAATATCAGCTCTGTTAAAAGTACACAATAAAATATTTATTGATCATGTGGATTCAGGACTATCATTAAAACAGCGTAATATGGCCCACCAACATTAGACAAATATATAGAAAGCCTTTAAATTGCTGAAATAAGTCAATAAAATCAATGATGAGAGAATAGTCCAATTAATGTATACTTTACACGGATATGGTGGTGTAGCAAGCATGAACATCAGATTACCTTGAACCAAGAGGTTGTGAGATCAAATCCCATGTTGAATAAATTACTGATTAGCTGAACATGCACAATTTAAGCAACAGACACATGTTCTTACAACTTTCCTATGAAATGCGTCTAGAACATTAATATCTTAAATTCTGAGAACATGGTAACCACGTTCTGGGTAAATTCTATTTGATATTAAGGAGATGGTCTCTTGGAAACATTCCTTTACCGGAACATTCCTATGAAAAAGTTAGTTAAGGACCTAATGACACTATTACGGGAAAAGGCTGTGGGAACGTTTGAAATTAGCTGGGAGGTAATCGGGCTTGTGTTTTTATTTTTGCCAAGCACAGACAGTCAGTTTTCCTGTCATCTTAACCCCGATATATACACTTCAACCCGAGAGCCTTTGATTATGTTTTTCATTGTGGTATGTCCCTACGCCACCGCCGTAGTGACGCGTTGTTTTATTTTTTACATGGAAAATGGCTGCTTGCAGCCCAGCTCGTGTTGCTGACGGGGTAGAGGAAGGACAACTTACCGAAGCCGAACCAGAGGATGATTCCTGGGCAGAACTCGGTCCAGTTGTGAAGAGGGATCCGGTAATAAAGCTCTTGAGTCCGGTCAGCGGTTTTGAGCCGCTCACGTGGTCTGAGGACCACCGACTCTCGGCCTCTACTGCAAGTGGCATTTCTTTGATGGAGGTCCTGTGCGATGTTCACGGCAACAGCCAAGACTTGGTGCTGCATCGGACCTCCATCCCCGTGCCGGACAAAGTATGTGAATTGAAGGTGAATATTGGACACATGTAGCTAGCAAACTTGCTTACTTTGGCGTTCATTCCACACCTCAAAGTTGTGAGGTTGTTGTTTTTACCTGGCTGATGCCTGCTGCCTATTTGTTTCTAACTGCTAGCAGCAGTTAACCATTTTATTCCAAAGTAAAACCTATTTAGGCTAGCAAATTAGGTTGATGAACTTACTTTGGGATTTAGATATTATCTGTAAGTCGTTTTAGTTTTCTCAGTATGGTATTCTAAATGCATTCAGATGCCTACTTTTAAAGGTATTTAAAAATATATATTTTTGTGTCCAGGTGGGTCCAGAGGAGGAGCTGTTGAGGGCCAAAGACAAGTTCTCCAGCGACCCTTCAGTGAGCCAGTCCTTGCTGGACAGAGTGTTCAACCCCACCTTAAGCGTCCATAAGGGCATCATGTACACCAGCTGGTCCCCCCTGGGCTGTGACGGTAATGGCCTCAGCCTTCTGGCCTCCCTCACCCTGGACCACAAGCTGACCGTCCACAGCAGCACCAAGCGTCTACAGTGGACAGTGGTGGCTGACCTGACCCAGCTGTATGGAGAGAGCCTGGAGAGTAGAGGCTACTCAGTGCAGGGTGGGGAGCCCACCAAGGCTAACCTCCTTGACCTGGCTGAGCTTCAGAGACGCTACCTCATGCAGACCCCTGTACGGATGGAGTGGTCCAGTGTGTGCACCACGCAGCACGTCCAGACCAACAACAAGTGGAAGGACGTGGGGACGGTGCTGCTGGCCGTGCTGATGGAGAACGGAGACCTGGTGGTGTGGCAGTTCTGCCTGCCCATGCTGGGGAAGGATTCAGTGGTGTCTTGTAACACCATCCAGTCTGGGGTGTCGTCTCCCAGTGTGCTGGCATGGTGGGAGTACGAGCACAGCGGGCGCAAGATGAGCGGACTGATCGTGGGCAGTGCGGTAGGGCCTGTCAAGATCCTGCCTGTCAACCTGAAGGCGGTGAAGGGCTACTTCACCCTGCGCCAGCCAGTGGTCCTCTGGCAGGAGTCAGACCAGATCCCTGTACACAACATCAAGTGTATCTCCCTGTTCCACCCCAAACAGAACTGTAACTGTAGCCTGGTGGTGGCGGCCAGGGGCTCCTACCTCTTCTGGTGCCTGCTGCTCATCTCCAAGGCGGGCCTCAACGTGCACAACTCACACGTCACTGGCCTGCACTCCACTCCCATCGTCTCCATGACAGCCAGCCGCCAGGGGGGCTCCATCTACACCTGTTCCCTGGACGGGACTGTCAAGAAGCTCACGCCCATCTTTACCGACATGGCCGTGGCCTTTAAGCAGGAGGAGATCGGGCTGCCAGAAGGCATGGCAGGGCGGAGGATGCATGGCATCGCGGTAAGCCCGAACGGGGCCTACCTGGCCCTGGTCAGTACTGCAGGGATGACCAATGGTCAGCACCTGGTCTCCAGGACGTACCAGGTCCAGTTTGTGACCCTGAAGACGCCAAACGACGCAGCGGCCGAGCTGCTGGAGTCCCAGGTCCAGAGCCTGTTCAAACAGACTGACCTGCTGGACCTGGTGCGCTGGAAGGTACTGAAGGAGAAATGCATTCCTGCTCTGCTGCAGGAGGAGCTGGACAAGAAGGTACACAACACAGGCTCCCCCTACCTGTGGAGGTTAAAACTCTTCCTGGTGCGCGTGCTCTACCAGTCCCTGCAGAAGGCCCCCGTGGAGGCACGCTGGCGCCCCACGCATGAAGACTCCAAGGTGTTTGTGGGGGATGAGGAGGGGGGTGGAGGAGGGGAAGAGGGGGTGTCGAAGCTACAGGACCCAGAATCCCAGGCGTTGGAGGAGAAGATGGGAGAGGTGATAGCGTGGATCGAGGCGGTGGAGGCCCACCTGACCAGGGAGCACATGAAGAGGGTTCTGGGGGAGGTGTACCTTCACACCTGGATCACAGAGAACACCAGTATCCCCACCAGGGGGGTCTGTGACTTCCTCACCAGTGACCCTACATACGAGGACAGGGCTGCCAAGGTTGGACTAGGCTCCCTACACATTTTCTATTATCCTATTCCATTGCCTGAGCAATAATCTAGTGTTTAAGCATTAGGCTCAACCCTGTTGTGCCTTATTCAGCACCTCTCACATCTTGCTGTCTGTACCCCAGGTCCTGATAGGTCACATCCAGAAGAAGATGAACAAGCAGACGTTCCCAGAGTACTGTAGTCTGTGTAAGGAGGTGCTACCGTTCACAGACCGCAAACAGGCTATCTGCTCCAATGGACACATGTGGCTCAGGTAAAGTGTCATCAACCTTATTTGCGTTATAACCACGAGTCACCCGATTCCAGTAATGTAAATACTGGAATTTTTGCTATGCTAGTCCAATGTTTATGCCACAGTTGCCTTCGTATGTCAGTTGGCTTTCATGTTGCAGACATCATTTTCATAAAATATCATCAATGATATTCTTTTCTATGAAGAATTTCATACAAAATGTTTGCCTGATGATATTCTGAACTTCTCAATACCTTTTTCTGATGCATTTCAGTCACTTCAAACCATACCTCCTTCAGAATGAAATACTTTGACTGATTTGTAGTAGACTGTCAAAGCCCCAATTAAAAAAGTTACCGTTGTCCTGATTACATAACTTTATTTTTTTATATATTTTTTTATACATTGTGGGGTTGTGAAAAAGTTTTGATATGAAAATGGGGTTGTGGGCCAAAAAAGTTTGGGAACTCCTGTCCTAGGGATGTCTTGAATAATGATGTCTACTGGGAATTAACTTTCACATATTCCGTTCTTTCCAGTCATTGCAAATGAAGGGAAGAATATGAGTAAAGGAAGCCACTTTAGACTATTGATACCCCTCCCACTCAGTGTCAGTGCCTGTCTGAAGCGTGCCCGTCTCTTTCAGGTGTGTGTTATCCTACCAGGCGTGCCAGACACTCACGTACAGACGCTGCCTACTGCAGGATAGCATTGCCAGACTGCCAGTGCCTGAGGGTAAGCAGCTAGCGCCACGTTCCACCTCTCTACCTCCTCTGTCTCACTCCACCCTCTTCTCTCTCTCCCAGGGCTGTTATTCACTTTCAGCTCTCTCTCATCCTGCACCCTGATCAGCATATCTCCTTATATAGCATTGACAATATATAAGAAAGTACTTTTTTCTTTAATTGTCACAGACTGCCTGCATAAACGATTTCCAATAAGCTTAACATTACTGAGTGTTCAAGCTGTTGTCTGTTTACTGCTCAAATAGTGGAGCAGATGATTGTGATTGAACAGATGAATCTGATGTTTATTTATTTTCCTCCTACCCTCTTCACTGCAGACCCAGACTGGATCAAGAGGATACTGCAGGGTCCTTGTACATTCTGCGACTCTCCTCTCCTCTAGGACTATAGGACATGCTAGTGGAGAGCCGGGGTTACATTGCCTGCAGCATTTGTGTGCCTGCTCGGACTAGATGGACAATTTTCACAACATACACCACTATTTCTTATTTTTACCTGTTACTTATTGCCAAGCATAATAGATATATTGAAAATGAATTATAGCACATAACCGTATCATTTTCTAAATAAAGATTTTGAATATACATTTAAAACCCCACTGATATAACTATGGTTTAATAAGAGGAAGTGGAGTGTGTGGAGATGGATATAACCTTTTCTCTCAGAGTTCACAGCCCCATAAGTATTATTTTCCTCATCTTGACTGCATTTCCAAACACGTTTGTGTGTTATTCTGTTAGTTAAAAACAGAGGGGGGACTTGGAGTGTCAGCCCTATTTTGGTCTATTTTTTGCCAAATACATATCCTATCTGACTGAGAGAAAACAATCTAAATGTACCGGTATCTGTTATTTTAATTGGCAGTGTAAAACAATTTCCATGCTGCATGTAGGAGAAAAAAGACTGTCATTCTCTTAGATGAGGACTTCCGCTACTGTAGACGGAGAGAGGGGGGGAGCGCGAGGCAGTGAGCGAGGGATAGAAAGTGTGTTTAAAACTGATGCATGTCTCCCCTGGGGGCTGATTGTAATGAGATTCTACAGTAATGAGGGACATAGTCGGGCGGCAGGCAGATGTGAAACTAATTCTAATCAAGGGGGGGTTAGAGTTGATATTGTTAAATACAATAAACCCTTTTTTATTTTGGGGAGAACAATGTTCCATGGGGAAGGATGTGCACTCATGATGTGCTCCCGCCTTGCACCTTCCCCCTGTCTCAGAGACATAGATGTCAGTGGCCAGTGATCAAAGATGGAGTTGGACCTGGGAGACTGGGCTAGTAGCAGTACTGCTCTCTATCATGTCCTCTCTCATCCCTTACATCCCCAGCATATCCCTGTGCACAGCCCCGGCCAGGCAGAGGGGTGAGGCTGCTCTGGAGCTAGCCCTGCGTCAGGAAGTGGCCCTGGCTCTCGCTTCTCAACACTTAATGAGAGGGCCAGAGTTTTACCCAGAATCCTCAGCCCATTGTCAACACTTTTTCTAGACAGACAGATCTGTTCAGAATTTAAATTAATTTGTGGAAATAATGATAATTTGCCTGTTTTCTGCAAAGTGGCTCATTATGTCTGATCTAAGGTTGTCTGTGGTCGATATAGCGGTAGTATGTGTGACGTATTTTGGCGATCAACACTGACAATATGTCTTCAGGTTTTTAATTATTCATTAGAAGCTAGCACTTTGCTAATTATTACCATTCAATATTATTAGACAATGTGCAAGCTCTGCAGCATTATACAGAGCATACAGGTTTTTTGATCATGTGATTGGCTCCCAGTAAGCGTGTTTGTCAAGTGGAAGTGGGCCTTCAGGTGAGAATGTTCTTGTCATTGATAGGTGGAGACCAGTGCTGTTAGAGGTTAGCGGTGTTTGGTTGAACCTCCTCCTGCTTTAATAGAATAATCTGTCAAAGAGCATTTCCACCAGTAATTACCGTCTCCCCTCCCTTTCTTCCTCTGTCTTAGCTCTCACAAGACTTCAAAGAGGGATTCTTCTCTATGCATACAATATTTATAGCCTTCATGTCAATGGCTGGATCGCATGAAACATTCATAGCACCTTTTCACACTTTTATTTAATATGCTATTCCTTTTGTTTATCTAGTTTGAATATGATACAATATACTGTATCTACTCTTATGTGTACAGACGCATTTTGTAGTACCCAAATATCTCTATCTCCACCCATTTGCACGGCAGTTGCTTCATTTCACTGGAATGTCCTTATGGGATCAAATCCATGTTTCCGTTTGTATTTTTTACGTTTCATGTTGATTTCTCACTTTTGTATTTTGCTTTGTTTTCAGTCTTTTCGATAACTTCAGTCAGCTATTTTTACATTGGCGTCATAGTTTGGAATGGAAGGCCAACGTTGGACAAATGGTTTCCATTAGAATGCCTCACCTGGACTGCCCAGTTTTCTGTCCTTAAGTCCTATTTGACAGTTGCATGTCAACTAACAGAGTGGACTGTCAACCCAGAGACACTGATCCCTATAGTACCTAAAGATGACAGCACTCACTCCTCTCTCATCTAGCTCTGTGAAACCTTGTGTCCTTGTCACATTGCCGTTTCACAAGTTCAGTGTCTCCTTTATTGGGTCGTCTGGACTTTTCTGTGACCCTAAATATTTGTAACCAAGAGTTATATTTTCCTTCTGTTGTGTAAATAAACATTTTTGTCTTTGTACATTTTTTTTGTGATTTTTTTTTTTCTCCCACTGAATTAAAGATTCTAATATGTAGTCATAAAAATTGAATCCTCCGTAGTAATTGTATTACCCTAAACAATGATGTTTGTTTATGCAGGAAACAGACAGTCCCCTAACTCTGAGATAAACATGACTGTCTGCAATGTTTGGACCCCAAAAATAAACACAACATTTTGGAGAACGAACGCTTTTCTGAAGTCACTTCCCTCCGCCGTTCTGCTCACACACTCCAACCCCTGAGAGAATACTTTTCTCTCCTCAGGTTTTAAACTATTCCAAACTAAGGCACATCTTCTAACTTGTCCCTGCTAATGAAGTGAGTCTGTGGGGTTTGTTTCTTGGCAGGCTGTTAACAAGGTCCTTTAACGGGTAGACTCCCCTCTCTCCTCTTCCTGTCCCTAGAGGGGTTGGGGCAGTGACCCGAGACCAGTGGTGGGGATATGTGGAGAGAAGGGGGACGTCCGTCATTAGAGACGCTGCTTGTTCTTGTTGCTAAGCATGGGGCCACTGAAGTGGAACTAATACTGAGCAGTAGCAGCAGAAAGGGCATGAGCAGGGAGGTTTGTGTTTTGCTGCTACATTAATTAAGCTCATTCTCAACACGGGACCTGCCACTCTCAGCCAGAGTTAAATAAGTCTAAGGGGGTGTTATGTGTGTGGTTTCATGTTGGCTCCACTTAGCGACCAGAATGTCCATCTAACTAATAGGATTTGTATGATATGGAGTTGATGTGAATGGAGAGTTGTACTGCCCCGTCATTGGTAAGTGAGTCATTTACTGGATCAGTCTGGATGAATCCGATGTCAGTTGAAAAGAGAAGCCTAACTTATACCTGGCTTTCTTCAGCTTGTTTCTTCTTTGTGTGAGACACTGTACATGTGTTGTAGTTGTAAATCTCGACAGTCGCTTTTTTAGGATGTCTCTCTCCATCACTTATGACACCGTGAGGTGACAGCTCTCGATAATAGTGACAGCGTTGAGTTACAGCTGAGAAAGATTGCCTTCAAGTGTCTGACTCTGGATCCAGACTCGTACCTAGGACGCTTTCCTCTCCTTTTGAAGGCTGAAGGGCTTTTTGGTGCCTTTTATATTCCCACATTTCAGCCAAAAGACAAATGGAAATGACTTGTTTAAATGTTTGCTTTAATATCAGTCTTTCAGAGATCAGAACATGTCATATGCATACACCTCATAGCCCACGTATCACACAATGTGTAACAGTCCCTTAAACAGTTTAATAGAATCATTACGGTTGCTTTTCATTGCTTTATCTGACAAGGGAAACTTAAAGGCACCTTTCTTCTTTGACTAAACTGAATTGCATAGCAAGTGCCGGAAGTAAATACAAAGAGGCTGCTGTCTACTGTATTGTGTCTCTCACGTAGGCCTATATCACAGGTTGAAGAGTTGAACTCTTCGACATAGGAATGCTACTGTATGATCTTTGGAAAGATAATCAACGAAGAAGATCAAGTGAGATGCGTGAAGAAGGCATTGGCTTACTGTTGTTCTGACTAAAAAGTCAAATCGTTTACTGGCAGTGCACATAATCATGAGTGTTTGTGTTTGTTTAAGTGTCTGTTTGGCTGAGAGTGTATGAGAGTATTTCAGGGTTTGGTTATGCAGAAATTATAATTAGTATTTTATTAACTTTTTTTGTAAGAAATACCAGTAATAACTACTGTGCAATACCATTAGAATTAATATTTATGTTTCTTGTTATGAAATATTCATTAAGTTGGTATAAAAAAAAAGAACAAGGAGCAAGAGTGGGGAGTGAGGTGTGAGGTGTGTAGTGTGTGGGTAGTGTGTGTGGTGTGTAGTGTGTAGTGTGAGGTGTGGTGTGTGTAGTGTGTGGTGCGTGGTGTGTGGTGTATGTGTGTGCAGTGTGTGGTGTGGTGTGTGTGTAGTGTGAGGTGTGTAGTGTGGTGTGTAGTGTGAGGTGCGTAGTGTGAGGTGTGTAGTGTGAGGTGCGTAGTGTGAGGTGTGTAGTGTGAGGGTAGTGTGTGTGGTGTGTGTAGTGTAGTGTGTGGTGTGTTTTTTGGAAAGTGGCGGTAGGTCCACATCACCTATCGCTCAAGAAAGCTACTGACAAAACCCTTGGATTGAATATCTGACATTTATTAACAAAAGCAGCAGCAATAGCATCTTCCTCCCCTTGATTTTTCAACCATCCCTTCCTCACTCCCTCCTTCTCTGCCTGAGGTGATATGAGTCCCCCTGTTCACCCGGTCTCCCCATCTCTCACATTCTTTCTCCCTCTCTCTCTCGCCCATCCCTACCTTTCTCTCCCTCATTTCCCCTTCGTTCCATCTACCCAAATTAAGAAATTAATGAGGGATAGGTTCTTTACCAACTGCCCCCGCAATGTTTACCACTGATGAAATTATAATGTAGGCCTGCTGTATTATTTATAAGCCAATTAGGGGAAGTGTTACTTGATTTGATGGGGAGCCGACACACAGAGTACATTTAACTAATAGAGAGAAAGAGAGTAGAGGAAAGGAAGGAGGGAAAGAGAGAGAGAGGACAGCTGAGGCTGATGATTCCGTACGATGCTCTAGGATTACGTGGCTAATTGCCCTGCTTTATCTGTCTGTCACGGATAGCCATGCATATTTCAACATTTCCAAACACTTTGATTGTTTGCACTCGTGTTGGGGCTGTAACAAGTAGAGCAGAGGCCAGAGTGGAGTGTAGTTAAAAACTGGCAGCAGGGGAGCTCGGAAGGAGCACGGGGCAAGCGAAGGGGGAGTGTGTGTGGGGGGGGGGGGGGGGGGGGGGGGCTATACAAAACTCATTGTGACAAGTGCAGGGGAAGTTTTGACAGGGAGGAAAGGGCACAAATATATGAAACGCATACATCCATCAATCAATCAAATGTATTTATAAAGCCCTTTTTACATCAGCAGATGTCACAAAGTGCTTATACAGAAACCCAGCCTAAAACCCCAAACAGCAAATTCAGTTTAAAGGGATAGTTCACCTAAATTCTTACTCTGTGAGCAGTCCATGGACAAGGTATGACAGCAATCCATGCTTTGGTTTAGTTTCCCTGGCACTGTTTCCATATGCTGTCATTTTAGCATATGTGGCACAAATCCTATTCAAGTCCTGGTACCAATATTAGTATTTTTCGTGCGTGATGTTGAGCCATGTTGAACCAAAGGGCCTCAAAACTGTAGACAGGGATAAATAATGTATTTTATCTAAATGTGTCCTTATATTTTCCCTTGTTGGCTTCCATATGGACATCTATAAGTTTAGTATGTTTTAAATGTGTGCCACCCCCTGCTGTAACATTCTAATTCTGCTGGAGCCCCAAAGGATAGCTCAGAGGAAGGAGCATCTCTCTCTCTGACTGATCAGCTATTTGAAAGTCGATCAGACACTTATGCAAAGGAGGGGAAACTGGAGCAAAGGCATGGTTAATTATCTGATGAGGGAAGTTTATCTGAACGGTTTCTTTTCCTCTCCTCTTTTATCCTGCAGGATCACATGGCACCTCTTTACATAACAAAAGAGCTACCTGGCTGACCTGCTTCAGTTAAGCTACATCCTGATCCGCGCGCATGCACAAGCACACACACACACTCATCTTGTGTCATCCCAGGCACGCCTGGTCTGAGAGAGGCTGTCATAATTAAATAGGAAATCTAACTACTGTACTCTAAATTATAACTCTCTGATGACAGTATCTGAATTGAATATCGAAGCTGCTTTGGATGGAAACAGTGTCCACAAGCACAGCTCATGCACATGTAAACTAAGACCTGGCTGTTGGGTCTTACCCAAATATTGATACAGCAGTCTAATTAATTCACAATTAAAAGTATTAGCGGAGGCTTTGTGTGCTGGCAGAGGCCGGGTTTCCTCCTTTAGGGAATGAGGGGTAAGAGGATCCACCCTATGTGCCAGGCCTTGTCCTCCAATCTCTCCTATAGGACTGTGGTTTCTCCATTAGAACACCTAGGGTGCCTTCAAAATGGCTTCCTACTCCCTATATAGTGTCCTACTTTTGACCAGAACCCTATGTTCACTATAATGCACTATATAGGGTGTCATTTCAGACCTAGACAAGGGCCCTACACACGTGCACACAAGTCACCATGTTGACTTATTCATCCCTCCTAAAGCCCATGTAACGGGATAGCCGTTAATTAATGTAGCTGTCGGGTAAATGGTTGCCGCCGGTCAGATCAACATCCCGTTCCATCAGTAACATTATCAAAGCCTTGTGTTCATGCCAGGCCTTGGGCTCAATTAAGATAATGTTATGCAAACGAGGTCTCCCTCCATTAGCCTCATCACTGAAGGGCCCTTAACGGCATCATTGGGGCACTCCAAAGGACAATTACTATTGCACCGCCTGCACCTATGAGATCTCCCATCATCTCTAAATATGGCGTCACAGTCTTGAGTCGTAACTGGAGGGTGAGGAGTCATGGCAGGGAATCGACCCAGGTGGGTGTCTGCCACCCCCCAACCAGCTGGGGAGCAGGGACTGTGTTGCTAGGTGGAGGTAGGAGAAATAGTCCACCTATAGTCAGGGGAGTAGGGATTGAAAGTGAAAAGGGTTTCATTATGGCTAACCTAAAGAGATTGTTCCTCTTTCTAACAATCAACAATTTAATATTTTGTGAGCTTACATCCACAGAGAGGATAGTAGGTAAATCCTTTGAATTAAAATGACTGTCTGGACCATAGACATTAAAGTCTGGACTAATGGAATATTAGAATTACACAATCAGATTTTAAAAATAGGCTCTAAGATGCTGATTCAACTTGCTCTTCCAAAAGAGCAATAACCACCATCTCTACAACACTAAAGGCATTAATTAGCATGCTCCAGTTTGGCTGGCGGATAGCCGAACAAGTGTGCTCGCACACTCACAAGACATTCAAATCAAATCAAATTGTATTTCTCATATGCCCCCGAATACAACAGGTGTAGGTAGACCTTACAGTGAAATGCTTACTTACAAGCCCTTAACCAACAACGCAGTTTTAAGAAAATACCCCCCAAAAAGAAAGAGATAAAAATAACTAGTAATCAAAGAGCAGCAACAAAATAACAATAGCGAGGCTATATACAGGGGGTAACGGTACAGAGTCAATGTGCGGGGGCACCAGTTAGTTGAGGTGATTTGAGGTAATATGTACATGTAGGTAGAGTTATTAAAGTGACTATGCATCGATAATAACAGAGAGTAGCAGCAGCATAAAAGAGGAGGCAATGCAAATAGTCTGGGTAGCCATTTGATTAAATGTTCAGGAGTCTTATGGCTTGGGGGTAGAAGCTGTTTAGAAGCCTCTTGGACCTAGACTTGGCGCTCAGGGACCGCTTGCCGTGTGGTAGCAGAGAGAACAGTCTATGACTAGGGTGTCTGGAGTCTCAGACAATTTTTAGGGCCTTTCTCTGACACCGCCTGGTATAGAGGTCCTGGATGGCAGGAAGGTTGGCCCCGGTGATGTACTGGGCCGTATGCACTACCCTCTGTAGTGCCTTGCAGTCGGAGGCTGAGCAGTTCCCATAACAGGCAGTGATGCAACCCATCAGGAAGCTCTTGATGGTGCAGCTGTAGAACCTTTTGAGGATCTAAGGACCCATGCCAAATCTTTTCAGTCTCCTGAAGGGGAATAGGTTTTGTCGTGCCCTCTTCACGACTGTCTTGGTGTGCTTGGACCATGTTAGTTTGTTGGTGATGTGGACGCCAAAGGAACTTGAAGCTCTCAACCTGCTCCACTACAGCCCCGTCGATGAGAATGGGGGCCTGCTCGGTCCTCTTTTTCCTGTAGTTCACAATCATCTCCTTTGTCTTGATCACGTTGAAGGAGAGGTTTTTGTCCTTGCACCACACGATCAGGTCTCTGACCTCCCTATTGGCTGTCTCATCATCGTCGGTGATCAGGCCTACCACTTTTGCGTCATCTGCAAACTTAATGATGGTGTTGGAGTTGTGCCTGGCTATGCAGTCATGAGTGAACAGTGAGTACAAGAGGGAACTGACCACACACCCCTGAGGGGCCCCTGTGTTGAGGATCATCATGGCTGATGTCTTGTTACCTACCCTTACCACCTGGGGGTGGCCCGTCAGGAATTCCAGGATCCAGTTGCAGAGGGAGGTGTTTAGTCCCAGGGTCCTGAGCTTATTGATGAGCTTTGAGGGCACTATGG